>NC_142730.1:11702355-12018315 GCF_055471065.1 Atractosteus spatula | reverse complement strand
CGTTTTGACAACTTCTGCTCACTGGGGTTAAGGGCTGACTCATTGGGCTCTTCTGAGCCAGGCAGTTACACTGTGAATCCATGGGCTGAGAAAACGCGTTTATTTCGGGCTGAAAAACACGTTTTGAAAAGTGGTCTATTTCTGCCTTATAAGTTACATGGGGGTGGCCAAAGTTGCCAAAATGTGTTTATTTCTGCTGAAAAACACGTTTTGACAACTTCTGCACACTGGGGTTAAGGGCTGACAAACTGGGCTCCTCTGAACCAGGGAGTTACACTGTGATTCCAAGGGCTGAGAAAACGCGTTTATTTCGGGCTGAAAAACACGTTTTGAAAAGTGGCCTGTTTCTGCCCTATAAGTTACATGGGGTTGACCAAAGTTGCCAAAACGTGTTTATTTCTGCAGAAAAACACGTTTTGACAACTTCTGCTCACTGGGGTTAAGGACTGACTCAGTGGGCTCTTCTGAGCCAGGCAGTTACACTGTGATTCCAAGGGCTGAGAAAACGCGTTTATTTCGGGCTGAAAAACACGTTTTGAAAAGTGGCCTGTTTCTGCCCTATAAGTTACATGGGGTTGACCAAAGTTGCCAAAACGTGTTTATTTCTGCTGAAAAACACGTTTTGACAACTTCTGCACACTGGGGTTAAGGGCTGACAAACTGGGCTCCTCTGAGCCAGGGAGTTACACTGTGATTCCAAGGGCTGAGAAAACGCGTTTATTTCGGGCTGAAAAACACGTTTTGAAAAGTGGCCTGTTTCTGCCCTATAAGTTACATGGGGGTGACCAAAGTTGCCAAAACGTGTTTATTTGTGCTGAAAAATACGTTTTGACAACTTCTGCTCACTGGGGTTAAGGGCTGACTCATTGGGCTCTTCTGAGCCAGGCAGTTACACTGTGATTCCAAGGGCTGAGAAAACGCGTTTATTTCGGGCTGAAAAACACGTTTTGAAAAGAAGCCTGTTACTGCCCTATAAGTTACATGGGGGTGACCAAAGTTGCCAAAACGTGTTTATTTGTGCTGAAAAATACGTTTTGAGAACTTCTGCTCATTGGGGTTAAGGACTGACTCATTGGGCTCTTCTGAGCCAGGCAGTTACACTGTGATTCCAAGGGCTGAGAAAACGCGTTTATTTCGGGCTGAAAAACACGTTTTGAAAAGTGGCCTGTTTCTGCCCTATAAGTTACATGGGGGTGACCAAAGTTGCCAAAACGTGTTTATTTGTGCTGAAAAACACGTTTTGACAACTTCTGCACACTGGGGTTAAGGGCTGACAAACTGGGCTCCTCTGAGCCAGGGAGTTACACTGTGAATCCAAGGGCTGGGAAAACGCGTTTATTTCGGGCTGAAGAACACGTTTTGAAAAGTGGCCTGTTTCTGCCCTATAAGTTACATGGGGGTGACCAAGGTTGCCAAAACGTGTTTATTTCAGCTGAAAAACACGTTTTGACAACTTCTGCTCACTGGGGTTAAGGACTGACTCATTGGGCTCTTCTGAGCCAGGCAGTTACACTGCGATTCCAAGGGCTGAGAAAACGCGTTTATTTCGGGCTGAAAAACACGTTTTGAAAAGTGGCTTGTTTCTGCCCTATAAGTTACATGGGGGTGACCAAAGTTGCCAAAACGTGTTTATTTGTGCTGAAAAATACGTTTTGACAACTTCTGCTCACTGGGGTTAAGGGCTGACTCATTGGGCTCTTTTGAGCCAGGCAGTTACACTGTGAATCCAAGGGTTGAGAAAACGCGTTTATTTCGGGCTGAAAAACACGTTTTGAAAAGTGGCCTGTTTCTGCCTTATAAGTTACATGGGGGTGACCAAAGTTGCCAAAACGTGTTTATTTCAGCTGAAAAACACGTTTTGACAACTTCTGCTCACTGGGGTTAAGGACTGACTCATTGGGCTCTTCTGAGCCAGGCAGTTACACTGTGATTCCAAGGGCTGAGAAAACGCGTTTATTTCGGGCTGAAAAACACGTTTTGAAAAGAAGCCTGTTACTGCCCTATAAGTTACATGGGGGTGACCAAAGTTGCCAAAACGTGTTTATTTGTGCTGAAAAATACGTTTTGAGAACTTCTGCTCATTGGGGTTAAGGACTGACTCATTGGGCTCTTCTGAGCCAGGCAGTTACACTGTGATTCCAAGGGCTGAGAAAACGCGTTTATTTCGGGCTGAAAAACACGTTTTGAAAAGTGGCCTGTTTCTGCCCTATAAGTTACATGGGGGTGACCAAAGTTGCCAAAACGTGTTTATTTGTGCTGAAAAACACGTTTTGACAACTTCTGCACACTGGGGTTAAGGGCTGACAAACTGGGCTCCTCTGAGCCAGGGAGTTACACTGTGAATCCAAGGGCTGGGAAAACGCGTTTATTTCGGGCTGAAGAACACGTTTTGAAAAGTGGCCTGTTTCTGCCCTATAAGTTACATGGGGGTGACCAAGGTTGCCAAAACGTGTTTATTTCAGCTGAAAAACACGTTTTGACAACTTCTGCTCACTGGGGTTAAGGACTGACTCATTGGGCTCTTCTGAGCCAGGCAGTTACACTGCGATTCCAAGGGCTGAGAAAACGCGTTTATTTCGGGCTGAAAAACACGTTTTGAAAAGTGGCCTATTTCTGCCTTATAAGTTACATGGGGGTGGCCAAAGTTGCCAAAATGTGTTTATTTCTGCTGAAAAACACGTTTTGACAACTTCTGCACACTGGGGTTAAGGGCTGACAAACTGGGCTCATCTGAGCCAGGGAGTTACACTGTGATTCCAAGGGCTGAGAAAACGCGTTTATTTCGGGCTGAAAAACACGTTTTGAAAAGTGGCCTGTTTCTGCCCTATAAGTTACATGGGGGTGACCAAAGTTGCCAAAACGTGTTTATTTCAGCTGAAAAACACGTTTTGACAACTTCTGCTCACTGGGGTTAAGGACTGACTCATTGGGCTCTTCTGAACCAGGCAGTTACACTGTGATTCCAAGGGCTGAGAAAACGCGTTTATTTCGGGCTGAAAAACACGTTTTGAAAAGTGGCCTGTTACTGCCCTATAAGTTACATGGGGGTGACCAATGTTGCCAAAACGTGTTTATTTGTGCTGAAAAATACGTTTTGAGAACTTCTGCTCATTGGGGTTAAGGACTGACTCATTGGGCTCTTCTGAGCCAGGCAGTTACACTGTGATTCCAAGGGCTGAGAAAACGCGTTTATTTCGGGCTGAAAAACACGTTTTGAAAAGTGGCCTGTTTCTGCCCTATAAGTTACATGGGGGTGACCAAAGTTGCCAAAACGTGTTTATTTGTGCTGAAAAATACGTTTTGACAACTTCTGCTCACTGGGGTTAAGGGCTGACTCATTGGGATCTTCTGAGCCAAGTAGTTACACTGCGATTCCAAGGGCTGAGAAAACGCGTTTATTTCGGGCTGAAAAACACGTTTTGAAAAGTGGCCTGTTTCTGCCCTATAAGTTACATGGGGGTGACCAAAGTTGCCAAAACGTGTTTATTTGCGCTGAAAAACACGTTTTGACAACTTCTGCACACTGGGGTTAAGGGCTGACAAACTGGGCTCCTCTGAGCCAGGCAGTTACACTGTGATTCCAAGGGCTGAGAAAACGCGTTTATTTCGGGCTGAAAAACACGTTTTGAAAAGTGGCCTGTTTCTGCCCTATAAGTTACATGGGGGTGACCAAAGTTGCCAAAACGTGTTTATTTCAGCTGAAAAAAACGTTTTGACAACTTCTGCTCATTGGTGTTAAGGACTGACTCGTTGGGCTCTTCTGAGCCAGGCAGTTACACTGTGATTCCAAGGGCTGAGAAAACGCGTTTATTTCGGGCTGAAAAACACGTTTTGAAAAGTGGCCTGTTTCTGCCCTATAAGTTACATGGGGGTGACCAAAGTTGCCAAAACGTGTTTATTTGTGCTGAAAAACACGTTTTGACAACTTCTGCACACTGGGGTTAAGGGCTGACAAACTGGGCTCCTCTGAGCCAGGGAGTTACACTGTGATTCCAAGGGCTGGGAAAACGCGTTTATTTCGGGCTGAAAAACACGTTTTGAAAAGTGGCCTGTTTCTGCCCTATAAGTTACATGGGGGTGACCAAAGTTGCCAAAACGTGTTTATTTCAGCTGAAAAACACGTTTTGACAACTTCTGCTCACTGGGGTTAAGGACTGACTCATTGGGCTCTTCTGAGCCAGGCAGTTACACTGCGATTCCAAGGGCTGAGAAAACGCGTTTATTTCGGGCTGAAAAACACTTTTTAAAAGTGGCCTGTTTCTGCCCTATAAGTTACATGGGGGTGACCAAAGTTGCCAAAACGTGTTTATTTGTGCTGAAAAATACGTTTTGACAACTTCTGCTCACTGGGGTTAAGGGCTGACTCATTGGGCTCTTCTGAGCCAGGCAGTTACACTGTGAATCCATGGGCTGAGAAAACGCGTTTATTTCGGGCTGAAAAACACGTTTTGAAAAGTGGTCTATTTCTGCCTTATAAGTTACATGGGGGTGGCCAAAGTTGCCAAAATGTGTTTATTTCTGCTGAAAAACACGTTTTGACAACTTCTGCACACTGGGGTTAAGGGCTGACAAACTGGGCTCCTCTGAAACAGGGAGTTACACTGTGATTCCAAGGGCTGAGAAAACGCGTTTATTTCGGGCTGAAAAACACGTTTTGAAAAGTGGCCTGTTTCTGCCCTATAAGTTACATGGGGTTGACCAAAGTTGCCAAAACGTGTTTATTTCTGCAGAAAAACACGTTTTGACAACTTCTGCTCACTGGGGTTAAGGACTGACTCAGTGGGCTCTTCTGAGCCAGGCAGTTACACTGTGATTCCAAGGGCTGAGAAAACGCGTTTATTTCGGGCTGAAAAACACGTTTTGAAAAGTGGCCTGTTTCTGACCTATAAGTTACATGGGGTTGACCAAAGTTGCCAAAACGTGTTTATTTCTGCTGAAAAACACGTTTTGACAACTTCTGCACACTGGGGTTAAGGGCTGACAAACTGGGCTCCTCTGAGCCAGGGAGTTACACTGTGATTCCAAGGGCTGAGAAAACGCGTTTATTTCGGGCTGAAAAACACGTTTTGAAAAGTGGCCTGTTTCTGCCCTATAAGTTACATGGGGGTGACCAAAGTTGCCAAAACGTGTTTATTTGTGCTGAAAAATACGTTTTGACAACTTCTGCTCACTGGGGTTAAGGGCTGACTCATTGGGCTCTTCTGAGCCAGGCAGTTACACTGTGATTCCAAGGGCTGAGAAAACGCGTTTATTTCGGGCTGAAAAACACGTTTTAAAAAGTGGCCTGTTTCTGCCCTATAAGTTACATGGGGTTGACCAAAGTTGCCAAAACGTGTTTATTTCTGCTGAAAAACACGTTTTGACAACTTCTGCTCACTGGGGTTAAGGGCTGACTCATTGGGCTCTTCTGAGCCAAGTAGTTACACTGCGATTCCAAGGGCTGAGAAAACGCGTTTATTTCGGGCTGAAAAACACGTTTTGAAAAGTGGCCTGTTTCTGCCCTATAAGTTACATGGGGGTGACCAAAGTTGCCAAAACTGTTTATTTGTGCTGAAAAACACGTTTTGACAACTTCTGCACACTGGGGTTAAGGGCTGACAAACTGGGCTCCTCTGAGCCAGGCAGTTACACTGTGATTCCAAGGGCTGAGAAAACGCGTTTATTTCGGGCTGAAAAACACGTTTTGAAAAGTGGCCTGTTTCTGCCCTATAAGTTACATGGGGGTGACCAAAGTTGCCAAAACGTGTTTATTTCAGCTGAAAAAAACGTTTTGACAACTTCTGCTCATTGGGGTTAAGGACTGACTCGTTGGGCTCTTCTGAGCCAGGCAGTTACACTGTGATTCCAAGGGCTGAGAAAACGCGTTTATTTCGGGCTGAAAAACACGTTTTGAAAAGTGGCCTGTTTCTGCCCTATAAGTTACATGGGGGTGACCAAAGTTGCCAAAACGTGTTTATTTGTGCTGAAAAACACGTTTTGACAACTTCTGCACACTGGGGTTAAGGGCTGACAAACTGGGCTCCTCTGAGCCAGGGAGTTACAATGTGATTCCAAGGGCTGGGAAAACGCGTTTATTTCGGGCTGAAAAACACGTTTTGAAAAGTGGCCTGTTTCTGCCCTATAAGTTACATGGGGGTGACCAAAGTTGCCAAAACGTGTTTATTTCAGCTGAAAAACACGTTTTGACAACTTCTGCTCACTGGGGTTAAGGACTGACTCATTGGGCTCTTCTGAGCCAGGCAGTTACACTGCGATTCCAAGGGCTGAGAAAACGCGTTTATTTCGGGCTGAAAAACACTTTTTAAAAGTGGCCTGTTTCTGCCCTATAAGTTACATGGGGGTGACCAAAGTTGCCAAAACGTGTTTATTTGTGCTGAAAAATACGTTTTGACAACTTCTGCTCACTGGGGTTAAGGGCTGACTCATTGGGCTCTTCTGAGCCAGGCAGTTACACTGTGAATCCATGGGCTGAGAAAACGCGTTTATTTCGGGCTGAAAAACACGTTTTGAAAAGTGGTCTATTTCTGCCTTATAAGTTACATGGGGGTGGCCAAAGTTGCCAAAATGTGTTTATTTCTGCTGAAAAACACGTTTTGACAACTTCTGCACACTGGGGTTAAGGGCTGACAAACTGGGCTCCTCTGAACCAGGGAGTTACACTGTGATTCCAAGGGCTGAGAAAACGCGTTTATTTCGGGCTGAAAAACACGTTTTGAAAAGTGGCCTGTTTCTGCCCTATAAGTTACATGGGGGTGACCAAAGTTGCCAAAACGTGTTTATTTCTGCAGAAAAACACGTTTTGACAACTTCTGCTCACTGGGGTTAAGGACTGACTCAGTGGGCTCTTCTGAGCCAGGCAGTTACACTGTGATTCCAAGGGCTGAGAAAACGCGTTTATTTCGGGCTGAAAAACACGTTTTGAAAAGTGGCCTGTTTCTGCCCTATAAGTTACATGGGGTTGACCAAAGTTGCCAAAACGTGTTTATTTCTGCTGAAAAACACGTTTTGACAACTTCTGCACACTGGGGTTAAGGGCTGACAAGCTGGGCTCCTCTGAGCCAGGGAGTTACACTGTGATTCCAAGGGCTGAGAAAACGCGTTTATTTCGGGCTGAAAAACACGTTTTGAAAAGTGGCCTGTTTCTGCCCTATAAGTTACATGGGGGTGACCAAAGTTGCCAAAACGTGTTTATTTGTGCTGAAAAATACGTTTTGACAACTTCTGCTCACTGGGGTTAAGGGCTGACTCATTGGGCACTTTTGAGCCAGGCAGTTACACTGTGAATCCAAGGGTTGAGAAAACGCGTTTATTTCGGGCTGAAAAACACGTTTTGAAAAGTGGCCTGTTTCTGCCTTATAAGTTACATGGGGGTGACCAAAGTTGCCAAAACGTGTTTATTTCAGCTGAAAAACACGTTTTGACAACTTCTGCTCACTGGGGTTAAGGACTGACTCATTGGGCTCTTCTGAGCCAGGCAGTTACACTGTGATTCCAAGGGCTGAGAAAACGCGTTTATTTCGGGCTGAAAAACACGTTTTGAAAAGAAGCCTGTTACTGCCCTATAAGTTACATGGGGGTGACCAAAGTTGCCAAAACGTGTTTATTTGTGCTGAAAAATACGTTTTGAGAACTTCTGCTCATTGGGGTTAAGGACTGACTCATTGGGCTCTTCTGAGCCAGGCAGTTACACTGTGATTCCAAGGGCTGAGAAAACGCGTTTATTTCGGGCTGAAAAACACGTTTTGAAAAGTGGCCTGTTTCTGCCCTATAAGTTACATGGGGGTGACCAAAGTTGCCAAAACGTGTTTATTTGTGCTGAAAAACACGTTTTGACAACTTCTGCACACTGGGGTTAAGGGCTGACAAACTGGGCTCCTCTGAGCCAGGGAGTTACACTGTGAATCCAAGGGCTGGGAAAACGCGTTTATTTCGGGCTGAAAAACACGTTTTGAAAAGTGGCCTGTTTCTGCCCTATAAGTTACATGGGGGTGACCAAGGTTGCCAAAACGTGTTTATTTCAGCTGAAAAACACGTTTTGACAACTTCTGCTCACTGGGGTTAAGGACTGACTCATTGGGCTCTTCTGAGCCAGGCAGTTACACTGCGATTCCAAGGGCTGAGAAAACGCGTTTATTTCGGGCTGAAAAACACGTTTTGAAAAGTGGCCTGTTTCTGCCCTATAAGATACATGGAGGTGACCAAAGTTGCCAAAACGTGTTTATTTGTGCTGAAAAACACGTTTTGACCACTTCTGCACACTGGGGTTAAGGGCTGACAAACTGGGCTCCTCTGAGCCAGGGAGTTACACTGTGATTCCAAGGGCTGAGAAAACGCGTTTATTTCGGGCTGAAAAACACGTTTTGAAAAGTGGCCTGTTTCTGCCCTATAAGTTACATGGGGGTGACCAAAGTTGCCAAAACGTGTTTATTTGTGCTGAAAAATACGTTTTGACAACTTCTGCTCACTGGGGATAAGGGCTGACTCATTGGGCTCTTCTGAGCCAGGCAGTTACACTGTGATTCCAAGGGCTGAGAAAACGCGTTTATTTCGGGCTGAAAAACACGTTTTAAAAAGTGGCCTGTTTCTGCCCTATAAGTTACATGGGGTTGACCAAAGTTGCCAAAACGTGTTTATTTCTGCTGAAAAACACGTTTTGACAACTTCTGCTCACTGGGGTTAAGGACTGACTCAGTGGGCTCTTCTGAGCCAGGCAGTTACACTGTGATTCCAAGGGCTGAGAAAACGCGTTTATTTCGGGCTGAAAAACACGTTTTGAAAAGTGGCCTGTTTCTGCCCTATAAGTTACATGGGGTTGACCAAAGTTGCCAAAACGTGTTTATTTCTGCTGAAAAACACGTTTTGACAACTTCTGCACACTGGGGTTAAGGGCTGACAAACTGGGCTCCTCTGAGCCAGGCAGTTACACTGTGATTCCAAGGGCTGAGAAAACGCGTTTATTTCGGGCTGAAAAACACGTTTTGAAAAGTGGCCTGTTTCTGCCCTATAAGTTACATGGGGTTGACCAAAGTTGCCAAAACGTGTTTATTTCAGCTGAAAAAAACGTTTTGACAACTTCTGCTCATTGGGGTTAAGGACTGACTCATTGGGCTCTTCTGAGCCAGGCAGTTACACTGTGATTCCAAGGGCTGAGAAAACGCGTTTATTTCGGGCTGAAAAACACGTTTTGAAAAGTGGCTTGTTTCTGCCCTATAAGTTACATGGGGGTGACCAAAGTTGCCAAAACGTGTTTATTTGTGCTGAAAAATACGTTTTGACAACTTCTGCTCACTGGGGTTAAGGGCTGACTCATTGGGCTCTTCTAAGCCAAGTAGTTACACTGCGATTCCAAGGGCTGAGAAAACGCGTTTATTTCGGGCTGAAAAACACGTTTTGAAAAGTGGCCTGTTTCTGCCCTATAAGTTACATGGGGGTGACCAAAGTTGCCAAAACTGTTTATTTGTGCTGAAAAACACGTTTTGACAACTTCTGCACACTGGGGTTAAGGGCTGACAAACTGGGCTCCTCTGAGCCAGGCAGTTACACTGTGATTCCAAGGGCTGAGAAAACGCGTTTATTTCGGGCTGAAAAACACGTTTTGAAAACTGGCCTATTTCTGCCTTATAAGTTACATGGGGGTGGCCAAAGTTGCCAAAATGTGTTTATTTCTGCTGAAAAACACGTTTTGACAACTTCTGCACACTGGGGTTAAGGGCTGACAAACTGGGCTCCTCTGAGCCAGGGAGTTACACTGTGATTCCAAGGGCTGGGAAAACGCGTTTATTTCGGGCTGAAAAACACGTTTTGAAAAGTGGCCTGTTTCTGCCCTATAAGTTACATGGGGGTGACCAAAGTTGCCAAAACGTGTTTATTTCAGCTGAAAAACACGTTTTGACAACTTCTGCTCACTGGGGTTAAGGACTGACTCATTGGGCTTTTCTGAGCCAGGCAGTTACACTGCGATTCCAAGGGCTGAGAAAACGCGTTTATTTCGGGCTGAAAAACACTTTTTAAAAGTGGCCTGTTTCTGCCCTATAAGTTACATGGGGGTGACCAAAGTTGCCAAAACGTGTTTATTTGTGCTGAAAAATACGTTTTGACAACTTCTGCTCACTGGGGTTAAGGGCTGACTCATTGGGCTCTTCTGAGCCAGGCAGTTACACTGTGAATCCAAGGGCTGAGAAAACGCGTTTATTTCGGGCTGAAAAACACGTTTTGAAAAGTGGCCTGTTTCTGCCCTATAAGTTACATGGGGGTGACCAAAGTTGCCAAAACGTGTTAATTTCAGCTGAAAAACACGTTTTGACAACTTCTGCTCACTGGGGTTAAGGACTGACTCATTGGGCTCTTCTGAGCCAGGCAGTTACACTGCGATTTCAAGGGCTGAGAAAACGCGTTTATTTCGGGCTGAAAAACACTTTTTAAAAGTGGCCTGTTTCTGCCCTATAAGTTACATGGGAGTGACCAAAGTTGCCAAAACGTGTTTATTTGTGCTGAAAAATACGTTTTGACAACTTCTGCTCACTGGGGTTAAGGGCTGACTCATTGGGCTCTTCTGAGCCAGGCAGTTACACTGTGAATCCATGGGCTGAGAAAACGCGTTTATTTCGGGCTGAAAAACACGTTTTGAAAAGTGGTCTATTTCTGCCTTATAAGTTACATGGGGGTGGCCAAAGTTGCCAAAATGTGTTTATTTCTGCTGAAAAACACGTTTTGACAACTTCTGCACACTGGGGTTAAGGGCTGACAAACTGGGCTCCTCTGAACCAGGGAGTTACACTGTGATTCCAAGGGCTGAGAAAACGCGTTTATTTCGGGCTGAAAAACACGTTTTGAAAAGTGGCCTGTTTCTGCCCTATAAGTTACATGGGGTTGACCAAAGTTGCCAAAACGTGTTTATTTCTGCAGAAAAACACGTTTTGACAACTTCTGCTCACTGGGGTTAAGGACTGACTCAGTGGGCTCTTCTGAGCCAGGCAGTTACACTGTGATTCCAAGGGCTGAGAAAACGCGTTTATTTCGGGCTGAAAAACACGTTTTGAAAAGTGGCCTGTTTCTGCCCTATAAGTTACATGGGGTTGACCAAAGTTGCCAAAACGTGTTTATTTCTGCTGAAAAACACGTTTTGACAACTTCTGCACACTGGGGTTAAGGGCTGACAAACTGGGCTCCTCTGAGCCAGGGAGTTACACTGTGATTCCAAGGGCTGAGAAAACGCGTTTATTTCGGGCTGAAAAACACGTTTTGAAAAGAAGCCTGTTACTGCCCTATAAGTTACATGGGGGTGACCAAAGTTGCCAAAACGTGTTTATTTGTGCTGAAAAATACGTTTTGAGAACTTCTGCTCATTGGGGTTAAGGACTGACTCATTGGGCTCTTCTGAGCCAGGCAGTTACACTGTGATTCCAAGGGCTGAGAAAACGCGTTTATTTCGGGCTGAAAAACACGTTTTGAAAAGTGGCCTGTTTCTGCCCTATAAGTTACATGGGGGTGACCAAAGTTGCCAAAACGTGTTTATTTGTGCTGAAAAACACGTTTTGACAACTTCTGCACACTGGGGTTAAGGGCTGACAAACTGGGCTCCTCTGAGCCAGGGAGTTACACTGTGAATCCAAGGGCTGGGAAAACGCGTTTATTTCTGGCTGAAGAACACGTTTTGAAAAGTGGCCTGTTTCTGCCCTATAAGTTACATGGGGGTGACCAAGGTTGCCAAAACGTGTTTATTTCAGCTGAAAAACACGTTTTGACAACTTCTGCTCACTGGGGTTAAGGACTGACTCATTGGGCTCTTCTGAGCCAGGCAGTTACACTGCGATTCCAAGGGCTGAGAAAACGCGTTTATTTCGGGCTGAAAAACACGTTTTGAAAAGTGGCCTATTTCTGCCTTATAAGTTACATGGGGGTGGCCAAAGTTGCCAAAATGTGTTTATTTCTGCTGAAAAACACGTTTTGACAACTTCTGCACACTGGGGTTAAGGGCTGACTCATTGGGCTCTTCTGAGCCAGGCAGTTACACTGTGAATCCAAGGGCTGAGAAAACGCGTTTATTTCGGGCTGAAAAACACGTTTTGAAAAGTGGCCTGTTTCTGCCCTATAAGATACATGGGGGTGACCAAAGTTGCCAAAACGTGTTTATTTGTGCTGAAAAATATGTCTTGACAACTTCTGCTCTCTGGGGTTAAGGGCTGACTCATTGGGCTCTTGTGAGCCAGGCAGTTACACTGTGAATCCAAGGGCTGAGAAAACGCGTTTATTTCGGGCTGAAAAACACGTATTGAAAAGTGGCCTGTTTCTGCCCTATAGGTTACATGGGGGTGACCAAAGTTGCCAAAACGTGTTTATTTCTGCTGAAAAACACGTTTTGACAACTTCTGCACACTGGGGTTAAGAGCTGACAAACTGGGCTCCTCTGAGCCAGGGAGTTACACTGTGATTCCAAGGGCTGAGAAAACGCGTTTATTTCGGGCTGAAAAACACGTTTTGAAAAGTGGCCTGTTTCTGCCCTATAGTTACATGGGGGTGACCAAAGTTGCCAAAACGTGTTTATTTCACCTGAAAAACACGTTTTGACAACTTCTGCTCACTGGGGTTAAGGACTGACTCATTGGGCTCTTCTGAGCCAGGCAGTTACACTGTGATTCCAAGGGCTGAGAAAACGTGTTTATTTCGGGCTGAAAAACACGTTTTGAAAAGTGGCCTGTTTCTGCCCTATAAGTTACATGGGGGTGACCAAAGTTGCCAAAACGTGTTTATTTCTGCTGAAAAACACGTTTTGACAACTTCTGCACTCTGGGGTTAAGGGCAGACTCAGTGGGCTCTTCTGAACCAGGCAGTTACACTGCGATTCCAAGGGCTGAGAAAACGCGTTTATTTCGGGCTGAAAAACACGTTTTGAAAAGTGTGCTGTTATTGCCCTTTAACTTACATGGGGGTGACCAAAGTTGCCAAAACGTGTTTATTTGTGCTGAAAAATACGTTTTGACAACTTCTGCTCACTGGGGTTAAGGGCTGACTCATTGGGCTCTTCTGAGCCAGGCAGTTACACTGTGAATCCAAGGGTTGAGTAAACGCGTTTATTTCGGGCTGAAAAACATGTTTTGAAAAGTGGCCTGTTTCTGCCCTATAAGATACATGGGGGTGACCAAAGTTGCCAAAACGTGTTTATTTGTGCTGAAAAACACGTTTTGACAACTTCTGCACACTGGGGTTAAGGGCTGACAAACTGGGCTCCTCTGAGCCAGGGAGTTACATTGTGATTCCAAGGACTGAGAAAACGCGTTTATTTCGGGCCGAAAAACACGTTTTGAAAAGTGGCCTGTTTCTGCCCTATAAGTTACATGGAGGTGACCAAAGTTGCCAAAACGTGTTTATTTGTGCTGAAAAACACGTTTTGACAACTTCTGCACACTGGGGTTAAGGGCTGACAAACTGGGCTCCTCTGAGCCAGGGAGAGTCACTTTGATTCCAAGGGCTGAGAAAACGCGTTTATTTCGGGCTGAAAAACACGTTTTGAAAAGTGGCCTGTTTCTGCCTTATAAGTTACATGGGGGGGGGGTAAAGTTGCCAAAATGTGTTTATTTCTGCTGAAAAACACGTTTTGACAACTTCTGCTCACTGGGGTTAAGGGCTGACTCATTGGGCTCTTCTGAGCCAGGCAGTTACACTGTGAATCCAAAGGCTGAGAAAACGCGTTTATTTCGTGCTGAAAAACACGTTTTGAAAAGTGGCCTCTTTCTGCCCTATAAGTTACATGGGGGTAACCAAAGTTGCCAAAACGTGTTCATTTCTGCTGAAAAACACGTTTTGACAACTTCTGCTCACTGGGGTTAAGGACTGACTCAGTGGGCTCTTCTGAGCCAGGCAGTTACACTGCGATTCCAAGGGCTGAGAAAACGCGTTTATTTCAGGCTGAAAAACATGTTTTGAAAAGTGTGCTGTTATTGCCCTTTAACTTACATGTGGGTGACCAAAGTTGCCAAAACGTGTTTATTTGTGCTGAAAAATACGTTTTGACAACTTCTGCTCACTGGGGTTATGGCTGACTCATTGGGCTCTTCTGAGCCAGGCAGTTACACTGTGATTCCAAGGGCTGAGAAAACGCGTTTATTTCGGGCTGAAAAACACGTTTTGAAAAGTGGCCTGTTTCTGCCCTATAAGTTACATGGGGGTGACCAAAGTTGCCAAAACGTGTTTATTTCAGCTGAAAAACACGTTTTGAGAACTTCTGCTCACTGGGGTTAAGGACTGACTCATTGGGCTCTTCTGAGCCAGGCAGTTACACTGCGATTCCAAGGGCTGAGAAAACGCGTTTATTTAGGGCTGAAAAACACGTTTTGAAAAGTGTGCTGTTATTGCCCTATAAGTTACATGGGGGTGACCAAAGTTGCCAAAACGTGTTTATTTGTGCTGAAAAATACGTTTTGACAACTTCTGCTCACTGGGGTTAAGGGCTGACTCATTGGGCACTTCTGAGCCAGGCAGTTACACTGTGAATCCAAGGGCTGAGAAAACGCGTTTATTTAGGGCTGAAAAACACGTTTTGAAAAGTGGCCTGTTTCTGCCCTATAAGTTACATGGGGGTGACCAAAGTTGCCAAAACGTGTTTATTTCTGCTGAAAAACACGTTTTGAGAACTTCTGCTCACTGGGGTTAAGGACTGACTCATTGGGCTCTTCTGAGCCAGGCAGTTACACTGCGATTCCAAGGGCTGAGAAAACGCGTTTATTTCGGGCTGAAAAACACGTTTTGAAAAGTGTGCTGTTATTGCCCTATAAGTTACATGGGGGTGACCAAAGTTGCCAAAACGTGTTTATTTGTGCTGAAAAATACGTTTTGACAACTTCTGCTCACTGGGGTTAAGGGCTGACTCATTGGGCACTTCTGAGCCAGGCAGTTACACTGTGAATCCAAGGGCTGAGAAAACGCGTTTATTTCGGGCTGAAAAACACGTTTTGAAAAGTTGCCTGTTTCTGCCCTATAAGTTACATGGGGGTGACCAAAGTTGCCAAAACGTGTTTATTTCTGCTTAAAAACACGTTTTGACAACTTCTGCTCACTGGGTTTAAGGACTGACTCAGTGGGCCCTTCTGAGCCAGGCAGTTACACTGTGATTCCAGGGGCTGAGAAAACGCGTTTATTTCGGGTTGAAAAACACGTTTTTAAAAGTGGCCTGTTTCTGCCTTATAAGTTACATGGGGGGGGGGCAAAGTTGCCAAAATTTGTTTATTTCTGCTGAAAAACACGTTTTGACAACTTCTGCACACTGGGGTTAAGGGCTGACAAACTGGGCTCCTCTGAGCCAGGGAGTTACATTGTGATTCCAAGGGCTGAGAAAACGCGTTTATTTCGGGCTGAAAAACACGTTTTGAAAAGTGGCCTGTTTCTGCCCTATAAGTTACATGGAGGTGACCAAAGTTGCCAAAACGTGTTTATTTGTGCTGAAAAACACGTTTTGACAACTTCTGCACACTGGGGTTAAGGGCTGACAAACTGGGCTCCTCTGTGCCAGGGAGTTACACTGTGATTCCAAGGGCTGAGAAAACGTGTTTATTTCGGGCTGAAAAACACGTTTTGAAAAGTGGCCTGTTTCTGCATTATAAGATACATGGGGGGGGGGTAAAGTTGCCAAAATGTGTTTATTTCTGCTGAAAAACACGTTTTGACAACTTCTGCTCACTGGGGTTAAGGACTGACTCATTGGGCTCTTCTGAGCCAGGCAGTTACACTGCGATTCCAAGGGCTGAGAAAACGCGTTTATTTCGTGCTGAAAAACACGTTTTGAAAAGTGTGCTGTTATTGCCCTATAAGTTACATGGGGGTGACCAAAGTTGCCAAAACGTGTTTATTTGTGCTGAAAAATACGTTTTGACAACTTCTGCTCACTGGGGTTAAGGGCTGACTCATTGGGCTCTTCTGAGCCAGGCAGTTACACTGTGAATCCAAAAGCTGAGAAAACGCGTTTATTTCGGGCTGAAAAACACGTTTTGAAAAGTGGCCTGTTTCTGCCCTATAAGTTACATGGGGGTAACCAAAGTTGCCAAAACGTGTTTATTTCTGCTGAAAAACACGTTTTGACAACTTCTGCTCACTGGGGTTAAGGACTGACTCACTGGGCTCTTCTGAGCCAGGCAGTTACACTGCGATTCCAAGGGCTGAGAAAACGCGTTTATTTCGGGCTGAAAAACACGTTTTGAAAAGTGTGCTGTTATTGCCCTTTAACTTACATGTGGGTGACCAAAGTTGCCAAAACGTGTTTAATTGTGCTGAAAAATACGTTTTGACAACTTCTGCTCACTGGGGTTATGGCTGACTCATTGGGCTCTTCTGAGCCAGGCAGTTACACTGTGATTCCAAGGGCTGAGAAAACGCGTTTATTTCGGGCTGAAAAACACGTTTTGAAAAGTGGCCTGTTTCTGCCCTATAAGTTACATGGGGGTGACCAAAGTTGCCAAAACGTGTTTATTTCAGCTGAAAAACACGTTTTGAGAACTTCTGCTCACTGGGGTTAAGGAGTGACTCATTGGGCTCTTCTGAGCTAGGCAGTTACACTGCGATTCCAAGGGCTGAGAAAACGCGTTTATTTAGGGCTGAAAAACACGTTTTGAAAAGTGTGCTGTTATTGCCCTATAAGTTACATGGGGGTGACCAAAGTTCCCAAAACGTGTTTATTTGTGCTGAAAAATACGTTTTGACAACTTCTGCTCACTGGGGTTAAGGGCTGACTCATTGGGCACTTCTGAGCCAGGCAGTTACACTGTGAATCCAAGGGCTGAGAAAACGCGTTTATTTCGGGCTGAAAAACACGTTTTGAAAAGTGGCCTGTTTCTGCCCTATAAGTTACATGGGGGTGACCAAAGTTGCCAAAACGTGTTTATTTCTGCTGAAAAACACGTTTTGACAACTTCTGCTCACTGGGGTTAAGGACTGACTCAGTGGGCCCTTCTGAGCCAGGCAGTTACACTGTGATTCCAGGGGCTGAGAAAACGTGTTTATTTCGGGTTGAAAAATGCGTTTTGAAAAGTGGCCTGTTTCTGCCTTATAAGTTACATGGGGGGGGGCAAAGTTGCCAAAATGTGTTTATTTCTGCTGAAAAACACGTTTTGACAACTTCTGCTCACTTTGGTTAAGGACTGACTCATTGGGCTCTTCTGAGCCAGGCAGTTACACTGCGATTCCAAGGGCTGAGAAAACGCGTTTATTTCGGGCTGAAAAACACGTTTTGAAAAGTGTGCTGTTATTGGCCTATAAGTTACATGGGGGTGACCAAAGTTGCCAAAACGTGTTTATTTGTGCTGAAAAATACGTTTTGACAACTTCTGCTCACTGGGGTTAAGGGCTGACTCATTGGGCTCTTCTGAGCCAGGCAGTTACACTGTGAATCCAAGGGCTGAGAAAACGCGTTTATTTAGGGCTGAAAAACACGTTTTGAAAAGTGGCCTGTTTCTGCCCTATAAGTTACATGGGGGTGACCAAAGTTGCCAAAACGTGTTTATTTGTGCTGAAAAATATGTTTTGACAACTTCTGCTCACTGGGATTAAGGGCTGACTCATTGGGCTCCTGTGAGCCAGGCAGTTACACTGTGAATCCAAGGGCTGAGAAAACGCGTTTATTTCGGGCTGAAAAACACGTATTGAAAAGTGGCCTGTTTCTGCCCTATAGGTTACATGGGGGTGACCAAAGTTGCCAAAACATGTTTATTTCTGCTGAAAAACACGTTTTGACAACTTCTGCACACTGGGGTTAAGAGCTGACAAACTGGGCTCCTCTGAGCCAGGGAGTTACACTGTGATTCCAAGGGCTGAGAAAACGCGTTTATTTCGGGCTGAAAAACACGTTTTGAAAAGTGGCCTGTTTCTGCCCTATAAGTTACATGGGGGTGACCAAAGTTGCCAAAACGTGTTTATTTCTGCTGAAAAACACGTTTTGACAACTTCTGCACTCTGGGGTTAAGGGCGGACTCAGTGGGCTCTTCTGAACCAGGCAGTTACACTGCGATTCCAAGGGCTGAGAAAACGCGTTTATTTCGGGCTGAAAAACACGTTTTGAAAAGTGTGCTGTTATTGCCCTTTAACTTACATGGGGGTGACCAAAGTTGCCAAAACGTGTTTATTTGTGCTGAAAAATACGTTTTGACAACTTCTGCTCACTGGGGTTAAGGGCTGACTCATTGGGCTCTTCTGAGCCAGGCAGTTACACTGTGAATCCAAGGGCTGAGTAAACGCGTTTATTTCGGGCTGAAAAACACGTTTTGAAAAGTGGCCTGTTTCTGCCCTATAAGATACATGGGGGTGACCAAAGTTGCCAAAACGTGTTTATTTGTGCTGAAAAACACGTTTTGACAACTTCTGCACACTGGGGTTAAGGGCTGACAAACTGGGCTCCTCTGAGCCAGGGAGTTACATTGTGATTCCAAGGGCTGAGAAAACGCGTTTATTTCGGGCTGAAAAACACGTTTTGAAAAGTGGCCTGTTTCTGCCCTATAAGTTACATGGAGGTGATCAAAGTTGCCAAAACGTGTTTATTTGTGCTGAAAAACACGTTTTGACAACTTCTGCACACTGGGGTTAAGGGCTGACAAACTGGGCTCCTCTGAGCCAGGGAGTTACACTGTGATTCCAAGGGCTGAGAAAACGCGTTTATTTCGGGCTGAAAAACACGTTTCGAAAAGTGGCCTGTTTCTGCCTTATAAGTTACATGGGGGGGGGGTAAAGTTGCCAAAATGTGTTTATTTCTGCTGAAAAACACGTTTTGACAACTTCTGCTCACTGGGGTTAAGGACTGACTCAGTGGGCTCTTCTGAGCCAGGCAGTTACACTGCGATTCCAAGGGCTGAGAAAACGCGTTTATTTCGGGCTGAAAAACACGTTTTGAAAAGTGTGCTGTTATTGCCCTTTAACTTACATGTGGGTGACCAAAGTTGCCAAAACGTGTTTATTTGTGCTGAAAAATACGTTTTGACAACTTCTGCTCACTGGGGTTATGGCTGACTCATTGGGCTCTTCTGAGCCAGGCAGTTACACTGTGATTCCAAGGGCTGAGAAAACGCGTTTATTTCGGGCTGAAAAACACGTTTTGAAAAGTGGCCTGTTTCTGCCCTATAAGTTACATGGGGGTGACCAAAGTTGCCAAAACGTGTTTATTTCAGCTGAAAAACACGTTTTGAGAACTTCTGCTCACTGGGGTTAAGGACTGACTCATTGGGCTCTTCTGAGCCAGGCAGTTACACTGCGATTCCAAGGGCTGAGAAAACGCGTTTATTTAGGGCTGAAAAACACGTTTTGAAAAGTGTGCTGTTATTGCCCTATAAGTTACATGGGGGTGACCAAAGTTGCCAAAACGTGTTTATTTGTGCTGAAAAATACGTTTTGACAACTTCTGCTCACTGGGGTTAAGGGCTGACTCATTGGGCACTTCTGAGCCAGGCAGCTACACTGTGAATCCAAGGGCTGAGAAAACGCGTTTATTTCGGGCTGAAAAACACGTTTTGAAAAGTGGCCTGTTTCTGCCCTATAAGATACATGGGGGTGACCAAAGTTGCCAAAACGTGTTTATTTCTGCTGAAAAACACGTTTTGACAACTTCTGCTCACTGGGGTTAAGGACTGACTCAGTGGGCCCTTCTGAGCCAGGCAGTTACACTGTGATTCCAGGGGCTGAGAAAACGCGTTTATTTCGGGTTGAAAAATGCGTTTTGAAAAGTGGCCTGTTTCTGCCTTATAAGTTACATGGGGGGGGGCAAAGTTGCCAAAATGTGTTTATTTCTGCTGAAAAACACGTTTTGACAACTTCTGCTCACTTTGGTTAAGGACTGACTCATTGGGCTCTTCTGAGCCAGGCAGTTACACTGCGATTCCAAGGGCTGAGAAAACGCGTTTATTTCGGGCTGAAAAACACGTTTTGAAAAGTGTGCTGTTATTGGCCTATAAGTTACATGGGGGTGACCAAAGTTGCCAAAACGTGTTTATTTGTGCTGAAAAATACGTTTTGACAACTTCTGCTCACTGGGGTTAAGGGCTGACTCACTGGGCTCTTCTGAGCCAGGCAGTTACACTGTGAATCCAAGGGCTGAGAAAACGCGTTTATTTAGGGCTGAAAAACACGTTTTGAAAAGTGGCCTGTTTCTGCCCTATAAGTTACATGGGGGTGACCAAAGTTGCCAAAACGTGTTTATTTGTGCTGAAAAATATGTTTTGACAACTTCTGCTCACTGGGGTTAAGGGCTGACTCATTGGGCTCTTGTGAGCCAGGCAGTTACACTGTGAATCCAAGGGCTGAGAAAACGCGTTTATTTCGGGCTGAAGAACACGTATTGAAAAGTGGCCTGTTTCTGCCCTATAAATTACATGGGGGTGACCAAAGTTGCTAAAACGTGTTTATTTCTGCTGAAAAACACGTTTTGACAACTTCTGCACACTGGGGTTAAGAGCTGACAAACTGGGCTCCTCTAAGCCAGGGAGTTACACTGTGATTCCAAGGGCTGAGAAAACGCGTTTATTTCGGGCTGAAAAACACGTCTTGAAAAGTGGCCTGTTTCTGCCCTATAGTTACATGGGGGTGACCAATGTTGCCAAAACGTGTTTATTTCACCTGAAAAACACGTTTTGACAACTTCTGCTCACTGGGGTTAAGAACTGACTCATTGGGCTCTTCTGAGCCAGGCAGTTACACTGTGATTCCAAGGGCTGAGAAAACGCGTTTATTTCGGGCTGAAAAACACGTTTTGAAAAGTGGCCTGTTTCTGTCCTATAAGTTACATGGGGGTGACCAAAGTTGCCAAAACGTGTTTATTTCAGCTGAAAAACACGTTTTGAGAACTTCTGCTCACTGGGGTTAAGGACTGACTCATTGGGCTCTTCTGAGCCAGGCAGTTACACTGCGATTCCAAGGGCTGAGAAAACTCGTTTATTTAGGGCTGAAAAACACGTTTTGAAAAGTGTGCTGTTATTGCCCTATAAGTTACATGGGGGTGACCAAAGTTGCCAAAACGTGTTTATTTGTGCTGAAAAATACGTTTTGACAACTTCTGCTCACTGGGGTTAAGGGCTGACTCATTGGGCACTTCTGAGCCAGGCAGTTACACTGTGAATCCAAGGGCTGAGAAAACGCGTTTATTTCGGGCTGAAAAACACGTTTTGAAAAGTGGCCTGTTTCTGCCCTATAAGTTACATGGGGGTGACCAAAGTTGCCAAAACGTGTTTATTTCTGCTGAAAAACACGTTTTGACAACTTCTGCTCACTGGGGTTAAGGACTGACTCAGTGGGCCCTTCTGAGCCAGGCAGTTACACTGTGATTCCAGGGGCTGAGAAAACGCGTTTATTTCGGGTTGAAAAATGCGTTTTGAAAAGTGGCCTGTTTCTGCCTTATAAGTTACATGGGGGGGGGCAAAGTTGCCAAAATGTGTTTATTTCTGCTGAAAAACACGTTTTGACAACTTCTGCTCACTTTGGTTAAGGACTGACTCATTGGGCTCTTCTGAGCCAGGCAGTTACACTGCGATTCCAAGGGCTGAGAAAACGCGTTTATTTCGGGCTGAAAAACACGTTTTGAAAAGTGTGCTGTTATTGGCCTATAAGTTACATGGGGGTGACCAAAGTTGCCAAAACGTGTTTATTTGTGCTGAAAAATACGTTTTGACAACTTCTGCTCACTGGGGTTAAGGGCTGACTCATTGGGCTCTTCTGAGCCAGGCAGTTACACTGTGAATCCAAGGGCTGAGAAAACGCGTTTATTTAGGGCTGAAAAACACGTTTTGAAAAGTGGCCTGTTTCTGCCCTATAAGTTACATGGGGGTGACCAAAGTTGCCAAAACGTGTTTATTTCAGCTGAAAAACACGTTTTGAGAACTTCTGCTCACTGTGGTTAAGGACTGACTCATTGGGCTCTTCTGAGCCAGGCAGTTACACTGCGATTCCAAGGGCTGAGAAAACGCGTTTATTTCGGGCTGAAAAACACGTTTTGAAAAGTGTGCTGTTATTGCCCTATAAGTTACATGGGGGTGACCAAAGTTGCCAAAACGTGTTTATTTGTGCTGAAAAATACGTTTTGACAACTTCTGCTCACTGGGGTTAAGGGCTGACTCATTGGGCACTTCTGAGCCAGGCAGTTACACTGTGAATCCAAGGGCTGAGAAAACGCGTTTATTTGGGGCTGAAAAACACGTTTTGAAAAGTGGCCTGTTTCTGCCCTATAAGTTACATGGGGGTGACCAAAGTTGCCAAAACGTGTTTATTTCTGCTTAAAAACACGTTTTGACAACTTCTGCTCACTGGGTTTAAGGACTGACTCAGTGGGCCCTTCTGAGCCAGGCAGTTACACTGTGATTCCAGGGGCTGAGAAAACGCGTTTATTTCGGGTTGAAAAACACGTTTTTAAAAGTGGCCTGTTTCTGCCTTATAAGTTACATGGGGGGGGGCAAAGTTGCCAAAATTTGTTTATTTCTGCTGAAAAACACGTTTTGACAACTTCTGCACACTGGGGTTAAGGGCTGACAAACTGGGCTCCTCTGAGCCAGGGAGTTACATTGTGATTCCAAGGGCTGAGAAAACGCGTTTATTTTGGGCTGAAAAACACGTTTTGAAAAGTGGCCTGTTTCTGCCCTATAAGTTACATGGAGGTGACCAAAGTTGCCAAAACGTGTTTATTTGTGCTGAAAAACACGTTTTGACAACTTCTGCACACTGGGGTTAAGGGCTGACAAACTGGGCTCCTCTGTGCCAGGGAGTTACACTGTGATTCCAAGGGCTGAGAAAATGTGTTTATTTCGGGCTGAAAAACACGTTTTGAAAAGTGGCCTGTTTCTGCATTATAAGATACATGGGGGGGGGGTAAAGTTGCCAAAATGTGTTTATTTCTGCTGAAAAACACGTTTTGACAACTTCTGCTCACTGGGGTTAAGGACTGACTCATTGGGCTCTTCTGAGCCAGGCAGTTACACTGCGATTCCAAGGGCTGAGAAAACGCGTTTATTTCGTGCTGAAAAACACGTTTTGAAAAGTGTGCTGTTATTGCCCTATAAGTTACATGGGGGTGACCAAAGTTGCCAAAACGTGTTTATTTGTGCTGAAAAATACGTTTTGACAACTTCTGCTCACTGGGGTTAAGGGCTGACTCATTGGGCTCTTCTGAGCCAGGCAGTTACACTGTGAATCCAAAGGCTGAGAAAACGCGTTTATTTCGGGCTGAAAAACACGTTTTGAAAAGTGGCCTGTTTCTGCCCTATAAGTTACATGGGGGTAACCAAAGTTGCCAAAACGTGTTTATTTCTGCTGAAAAACACGTTTTGACAACTTCTGCTCACTGGGGTTAAGGACTGACTCAGTGGGCTCTTCTGAGCCAGGCAGTTACACTGCGATTCCAAGGGCTGAGAAAACGCGTTTATTTCGGGCTGAAAAACACGTTTTGAAAAGTGGCCTGTTACTGCCCTATAAGTTACATGGGGGTGACTAAAGTTGCCAAAACATGTTTATTTGTGCTGAAAAACACGTTTAGACAACTTCTGCACACTGGGGTTAAGGGCTGACAAACTGGGCTCCTCTGAGCCAGGGAGTTACACTGTGATTCCAAGGGCTGAGAAAACGCGTTTATTTCAGGCTGAAAAACACGTTTTGAAAAGTGGCCTGTTACTGCCCTATAAGTTACATGGGGTTGACCAAAGTTGCCAAAACGTGTTTATTTATGCTGAAAAATACGTTTTGACAACTTCTGCTCATTGGGTTTAAGGACTGACTCATTGGGCTCTTCTGAGCCAGGCAGTTACACTGTGATTCCAAGGGCTGAGAAAACGCGTTTATTTCGGGCTGAAAAACACGTTTTGAAAAGTGGCCTGTTTCTGCCCTATAAGTTACATGGGGGTGACCAAAGTTGCCAAAACGTGTTTATTTCAGCTGAAAAACACGTTTTGAGAACTTCTGCTCACTGTGGTTAAGGACTGACTCATTGGGCTCTTCTGAGCCAGGCAGTTACACTGCGATTCCAAGGGCTGAGAAAACGCGTTTATTTCGGGCTGAAAAACACGTTTTGAAAAGTGTGCTGTTATTGCCCTATAAGTTACATGGGGGTGACCAAAGTTGCCAAAACGTGTTTATTTGTGCTGAAAAATACGTTTTGACAACTTCTGCTCACTGGGGTTAAGGGCTGACTCATTGGGCACTTCTGAGCCAGGCAGTTACACTGTGAATCCAAGGGCTGAGAAAACGCGTTTATTTCGGGCTGAAAAACACGTTTTGAAAAGTGGCCTGTTTCTGCCCTATAAGTTACATGGGGGTGACCAAAGTTGCCAAAACGTGTTTATTTCTGCTTAAAAACACGTTTTGACAACTTCTGCTCACTGGGTTTAAGGACTGACTCAGTGGGCTCTTCTGAGCCAGGCAGTTACACTGTGATTCCAGGGGCTGAGAAAACGCGTTTATTTCGGGTTGAAAAACACGTTTTTAAAAGTGGCCTGTTTCTGCCTTATAAGTTACATGGGGGGGGGCAAAGTTGCCAAAATTTGTTTATTTCTGCTGAAAAACACGTTTTGACAACTTCTGCACACTGGGGTTCAGGGCTGACAAACTGGGCTCCTCTGAGCCAGGGAGTTACATTGTGATTCCAAGGGCTGAGAAAACGCGTTTATTTTGGGCTGAAAAACACGTTTTGAAAAGTGGCCTGTTTCTGCCCTATAAGTTACATGGAGGTGACCAAAGTTGCCAAAACGTGTTTATTTGTGCTGAAAAACACGTTTTGACAACTTCTGCACACTGGGGTTAAGGGCTGACAAACTGGGCTCCTCTGTGCCAGGGAGTTACACTGTGATTCCAAGGGCTGAGAAAACGTGTTTATTTCGGGCTGAAAAACACGTTTTGAAAAGTGGCCTGTTTCTGCATTATAAGATACATGGGGGGGGGGTAAAGTTGCCAAAATGTGTTTATTTCTGCTGAAAAACACGTTTTGACAACTTCTGCTCACTGGGGTTAAGGACTGACTCATTGGGCTCTTCTGAGCCAGGCAGTTACACTGCGATTCCAAGGGCTGAGAAAACGCGTTTATTTCGTGCTGAAAAACACGTTTTGAAAAGTGTGCTGTTATTGCCCTATAAGTTACATGGGGGTGACCAAAGTTGCCAAAACGTGTTTATTTGTGCTGAAAAATACGTTTTGACAACTTCTGCTCACTGGGGTTAAGGGCTGACTCATTGGGCTCTTCTGAGCCAGGCAGTTACACTGTGAATCCAAAGGCTGAGAAAACGCGTTTATTTCGGGCTGAAAAACACGTTTTGAAAAGTGGCCTGTTTCTGCCCTATAAGTTACATGGGGGTAACCAAAGTTGCCAAAACGTGTTTATTTCTGCTGAAAAACACGTTTTGACAACTTCTGCTCACTGGGGTTAAGGACTGACTCAGTGGGCTCTTCTGAGCCAGGCAGTTACACTGCGATTCCAAGGGCTGAGAAAACGCGTTTATTTCGGGCTGAAAAACACGTTTTGAAAAGTGTGCTGTTATTGCCCTTTAACTTACATGTGGGTGACCAAAGTTGCCAAAACGTGTTTATTTGTGCTGAAAAATACGTTTTGACAACTTCTGCTCACTGGGGTTATGGCTGACTCATTGGGCTCTTCTGAGCCAGGCAGTTACACTGTGATTCCAAGGGCTGAGAAAACGCGTTTATTTAGGGCTGAAAAACACGTTTTGAAAAGTGTGCTGTTATTGCCCTATAAGTTACATGGGGGTGACCAAAGTTGCCAAAACGTGTTTATTTGTGCTGAAAAATACGTTTTGACAACTTCTGCTCACTGGGGTTAAGGGCTGACTCATTGGGCACTTCTGAGCCAGGCAGTTACACTGTGAATCCAAGGGCTGAGAAAACGCGTTTATTTCGGGCTGAAAAACACGTTTTGAAAAGTGGCCTGTTTCTGCCCTATAAGTTACATGGGGGTGACCAAAGTTGCCAAAACGTGTTTATTTCTGCTTAAAAACACGTTTTGACAACTTCTGCTCACTGGGTTTAAGGACTGACTCAGTGGGCCCTTCTGAGCCAGGCAGTTACACTGTGATTCCAGGGGCTGAGAAAACGCGTTTATTTCGGGTTGAAAAACACGTTTTTAAAAGTGGCCTGTTTCTGCCTTATAAGTTACATGGGGGGGGGCAAAGTTGCCAAAATTTGTTTATTTCTGCTGAAAAACACGTTTTGACAACTTCTGCACACTGGGGTTAAGGGCTGACAAACTGGGCTGCTCTGAGCCAGGGAGTTACATTGTGATTCCAAGGGCTGAGAAAACGCGTTTATTTTGGGCTGAAAAACACGTTTTGAAAAGTGGCCTGTTTCTGCCCTATAAGTTACATGGAGGTGACCAAAGTTGCCAAAACGTGTTTATTTGTGCTGAAAAACACGTTTTGACAACTTCTGCACACTGGGGTTAAGGGCTGACAAACTGGGCTCCTCTGTGCCAGGGAGTTACACTGTGATTCCAAGGGCTGAGAAAACGTGTTTATTTCGGGCTGAAAAACACGTTTTGAAAAGTGGCCTGTTTCTGCATTATAAGATACATGGGGGGGGGGTAAAGTTGCCAAAATGTGTTTATTTCTGCTGAAAAACACGTTTTGACAACTTCTGCTCACTGGGGTTAAGGACTGACTCATTGGGCTCTTCTGAGCCAGGCAGTTACACTGCGATTCCAAGGGCTGAGAAAACGCGTTTATTTCGTGCTGAAAAACACGTTTTGAAAAGTGTGCTGTTATTGCCCTATAAGTTACATGGGGGTGACCAAAGTTGCCAAAACGTGTTTATTTGTGCTGAAAAATACGTTTTGACAACTTCTGCTCACTGGGGTTAAGGGCTGACTCATTGGGCTCTTCTGAGCCAGGCAGTTACACTGTGAATCCAAAGGCTGAGAAAACGCGTTTATTTCGGGCTGAAAAACACGTTTTGAAAAGTGGCCTGTTTCTGCCCTATAAGTTACATGGGGGTAACCAAAGTTGCCAAAACGTGTTTATTTCTGCTGAAAAACACGTTTTGACAACTTCTGCTCACTGGGGTTAAGGACTGACTCAGTGGGCTCTTCTGAGCCAGGCAGTTACACTGCGATTCCAAGGGCTGAGAAAACGCGTTTATTTCGGGCTGAAAAACACGTTTTGAAAAGTGTGCTGTTATTGCCCTTTAACTTACATGTGGGTGACCAAAGTTGCCAAAACGTGTTTATTTGTGCTGAAAAATACGTTTTGACAACTTCTGCTCACTGGGGTTATGGCTGACTCATTGGGCTCTTCTGAGCCAGGCAGTTACACTGTGATTCCAAGGGCTGAGAAAACGCGTTTATTTAGGGCTGAAAAACACGTTTTGAAAAGTGTGCTGTTATTGCCCTATAAGTTACATGGGGGTGACCAAAGTTGCCAAAACGTGTTTATTTGTGCTGAAAAATACGTTTTGACAACTTCTGCTCACTGGCGTTAAGGGCTGACTCATTGGGCACTTCTGAGCCAGGCAGTTACACTGTGAATCCAAGGGCTGAGAAAACGCGTTTATTTCGGGCTGAAAAACACGTTTTGAAAAGTGGCCTGTTTCTGCCCTATAAGTTACATGGGGGTGACCAAAGTTGCCAAAACGTGTTTATTTCTGCTGAAAAACACGTTTTGACAACTTCTGCTCACTGGGGTTAAGGACTGACTCAGTGGGCCCTTCTGAGCCAGGCAGTTACACTGTGATTCCAGGGGCTGAGAAAACGCGTTTATTTCGGGTTGAAAAATGCGTTTTGAAAAGTGGCCTGTTTCTGACTTATAAGTTACATGGGGGGGGGCAAAGTTGCCAAAATGTGTTTATTTCTGCTGAAAAACACGTTTTGACAACTTCTGCTCACTTTGGTTAAGGACTGACTCATTGGGCTCTTCTGAGCCAGGCAGTTACACTGCGATTCCAAGGGCTGAGAAAACGCGTTTATTTCGGGCTGAAAAACACGTTTTGAAAAGTGTGCTGTTATTGGCCTATAAGTTACATGGGGGTGACCAAAGTTGCCAAAACATGTTTATTTGTGCTGAAAAATACGTTTTGACAACTTCTGCTCACTGGGGTTAAGGGCTGACTCATTGGGCTCTTCTGAGCCAGGCAGTTACACTGTGAATCCAAGGGCTGAGAAAACGCGTTTATTTCGGGATGAAAAACACGTTTTGAAAAGTGGCCTGTTTCTGCCCTATAAGATACATGGGGGTGACCAAAGTTGCCAAAACGTGTTTATTTGTGCTGAAAAATATGTTTTGACAACTTCTGCTCACTGGGGTTAAGGGCTGACTCATTGGGCTCTCGTGAGCCAGGCAGTTACACTCTGAATCCAAGGGCTGAGAAAACGCGTTTATTTCGGGCTGAAGAACACGTATTGAAAAGTGGCCTGTTTCTGCCCTATAAGTTATATGGGGGTGACCAAAGTTGCCAAAACGTGTTTATTTTTGCTGAAAAACACGTTTTGACAACTTCTGCACACTGGGGTTAAGAGCTGACAAACTGGGCTCCTCTAAGCCAGGGAGTTACACTGTGATTCCAAGGGCTGAGAAAACGCGTTTATTTCGGGCTGAAAAACACGTTTTGAAAAGTGGCCTGTTTCTGCCCTATAGTTACATGGGGGTGACCAAAGTTGCCAAAACGTGTTTATTTCACCTGAAAAACACGTTTTGACAACTTCTGCTCACTGGGGTTAAGGACTGACTCATTGGGCTCTTCTGAGCCAGGCAGTTACACTGCGATTCCAAGGGCTGAGAAAACTCGTTTATTTAGGGCTGAAAAACACGTTTTGAAAAGTGTGCTGTTATTGCCCTATAAGTTACATGGGGGTGACCAAAGTTGCCAAAACGTGTTTATTTGTGCTGAAAAATACGTTTTGACAACTTCTGCTCACTGGGGTTAAGGGCTGACTCATTGGGCACTTCTGAGCCAGGCAGTTACACTGTGAATCCAAGGGCTGAGAAAACGCGTTTATTTCGGGCTGAAAAACACGTTTTGAAAAGTGGCCTGTTTCTGCCCTATAAGTTACATGGGGGTGACCAAAGTTGCCAAAACGTGTTTATTTCTGCTGAAAAACACGTTTTGACAACTTCTGCTCACTGGGGTTAAGGACTGACTCAGTGGGCCCTTCTGAGCCAGGCAGTTACACTGTGATTCCAGGGGCTGAGAAAACGCGTTTATTTCGGGTTGAAAAATGCGTTTTGAAAAGTGGCCTGTTTCTGCCTTATAAGTTAAATGGGGGGGGGCAAAGTTGCCAAAATGTGTTTATTTCTGCTGAAAAACACGTTTTGACAACTTCTGCTCACTTTGGTTAAGGACTGACTCATTGGGCTCTTCTGAGCCAGGCAGTTACACTGCGATTCCAAGGGCTGAGAAAACGCGTTTATTTCGGGCTGAAAAACACGTTTTGAAAAGTGTGCTGTTATTGCCCTATAAGTTACATGGGGGTGACCAAAGTTGCCAAAACGTGTTTATTTGTGCTGAAAAATATGTTTTGACAACATCTGCTCTCTGGGGTTAAGGGCTGACTCATTGGGCTCTTGTGAGCCAGGCAGTTACACTGTGAATCCAAGGGCTGAGAAAACGCGTTTATTTCGGGCTGAAAAACACGTATTGAAAAGTGGCCTGTTTCTGCCCTATAGGTTACATGGGGGTGACCAAAGTTGCCAAAACGTGTTTATTTCTGCTGAAAAACACGTTTTGACAACTTCTGCACACTGGGGTTAAGAGCTGACAAACTGGGCTCCTCTGAGCCAGGGAGTTACACTGTGATTCCAAGGGCTGAGAAAACGCGTTTATTTCGGGCTGAAAAACACGTTATGAAAAGTGGTCTGTTTCTGCCCTATAGTTACATGGGGGTGACCAAAGTTGCCAAAACGTGTTTATTTCACCTGAAAAACACGTTTTGACAACTTCTGCTCACTGGGGTTAAGGACTGACTCATTGGGCTCTTCTGAGCCAGGCAGTTACACTGTGATTCCAAGGGCTGAGAAAACGTGTTTATTTCGGACTGAAAAACACGTTTTGAAAAGTGGCCTGTTTCTGCCCTATAAGTTACATGGGGGTGACCAAAGTTGCCAAAACGTGTTTATTTCTGCTGAAAAACACGTTTTGACAACTTCTGCACTCTGGGGTTAAGGGCGGACTCAGTGGGCTCTTCTGAACCAGGCAGTTACACTGCGATTCCAAGGGCTGAGAAAACGCGTTTATTTCGGGCTGAAAAACACGTTTTGAAAAGTGTGCTGTTATTGCCCTTTAACTTACATGGGGATGACCAAAGTTGCCAAAACGTGTTTATTTGTGCTGAAAAATACGTTTTGACAACTTCTGCTCACTGGGGTTAAGGGCTGACTCATTGGGCTCTTCTGAGCCAGGCAGTTACACTGTGAATCCAAGGGCTGAGTAAACGCGTTTATTTCGGGCTGAAAAACACGTTTTGAAAAGTGGCCTGTTTCTGCCCTATAAGATACATGGGGGTGACCAAAGTTGCCAAAACGTGTTTATTTGTGCTGAAAAACACGTTTTGACAACTTCTGCACACTGGGGTTAAGGGCTGACAAACTGGGCTCCTCTGAGCCAGGGAGTTACATTGTGATTCCAAGGGCTGAGAAAACGCGTTTATTTCGGGCTGAAAAACACGTTTTGAAAAGTGGCCTGTTTCTGCCCTATAAGTTACATGGAGGTGACCAAAGTTGCCAAAACGTGTTTATTTGTGCTGAAAAACACGTTTTGACAACTTCTGCACACTGGGGTTAAGGGCTGACAAACTGGGCTCCTCTGAGCCAGGGAGTTACACTGTGATTCCAAGGGCTGAGAAAACGCGTTTATTTCGGGCTGAAAAACACGTTTTGAAAAGTGGCCTGTTTCTGCCTTATAAGTTACATGGGGGGGGGGTAAAGTTGCCAAAATGTGTTTATTTCTGCTGAAAAACACGTTTTGACAACTTCTGCTCACTGGGGTTAAGGGCTGACTCATTGGGCTCTTCTGAGCCAGGTAGTTACACTGTGAATCCAAAGGCTGAGAAAACGCGTTTATTTCGGGCTGAAAAACACGTTTTGAAAAGTGGCCTGTTTCTGCCCTATAAGTTACATGGGGGTAACCAAAGTTGCCAAAACGTGTTTATTTCTGCTGAAAAACACGTTTTGACAACTTCTGCTCACTGGGGTTAAGGACTGACTCAGTGGGCTCTTCTGAGCCAGGCAGTTACACTGCGATTCCAAGGGCTGAGAAAACGCGTTTATTTCGGGCTGAAAAACACGTTTTGAAAAGTGTGCTGTTATTGCCCTTTAACTTACATGTGGGTGACCAAAGTTGCCAAAACGTGTTTATTTGTGCTGAAAAATACGTTTTGACAACTTCTGCTCACTGGGGTTATGGCTGACTCATTGGGCTCTTCTGAGCCAGGCAGTTACACTGTGATTCCAAGGGCTGAGAAAACGCGTTTATTTCGGGCTGAAAAACACGTTTTGAAAAGTGGCCTGTTTCTGCCCTATAAGTTACATGGGGGTGACCAAAGTTGCCAAAACGTGTTTATTTCAGCTGAAAAACACGTTTTGAGAACTTCTGCTCACTGGGGTTAAGGACTGACTCATTGGGCTCTTCTGAGCCAGGCAGTTACACTGCGATTCCAAGGGCTGAGAAAACGCGTTTATTTAGGGCTGAAAAACACATTTTGAAAAGTGTGCTGTTATTGCCCTATAAGTTACATGGGGGTGACCAAAGTTGCCAAAACGTGTTTATTTGTGCTGAAAAATACGTTTTGACAACTTCTGCTCACTGGGGTTAAGGGCTGACTCATTGGGCACTTCTGAGCCATTCAGCTACACTGTGAATCCAAGGGCTGAGAAAACGCGTTTATTTCGGGATGAAAAACACGTTTTGAAAAGTGGCCTGTTTCTGCCCTATAAGATACATGGGGGTGACCAAAGTTGCCAAAACGTGTTTATTTCTGCTGAAAAACACGTTTTGACAACTTCTGCTCACTGGGGTTAAGGACTGACTCAGTGGGCCCTTCTGAGCCAGGCAGTTACACTGTGATTCCAGGGGCTGAGAAAACGCGTTTATTTCGGGTTGAAAAATGCGTTTTGAAAAGTGGCCTGTTTCTGCCTTATAAGTTACATGGGGGGGGGCAAAGTTGCCAAAATGTGTTTATTTCTGCTGAAAAACACGTTTTGACAACTTCTGCTCACTGGGGTTAAGGGCTGACTCATTGGGCTCTTCTGAGCCAGGCAGTTACACTGTGAATCCAAGGGCTGAGAAAACGCGTTTATTTAGGGCTGAAAAACACGTTTTGAAAAGTGGCCTGTTTCTGCCCTATAAGTTACATGGGGGTGACCAAAGTTGCCAAAACGTGTTTATTTGTGCTGAAAAATATGTTTTGACAACTTCTGCTCACTGGGGTTAAGGGCTGACTCATTGGGCTCTTGTGAGCCAGGCAGTTACACTGTGAATCCAAGGGCTGAGAAAACGCGTTTATTTCGGGCTGAAGAACACGTATTGAAAAGTGGCCTGTTTCTGCCCTATAAGTTACATGGGGGTGACCAAAGTTGACAAAACGTGTTTATTTCTGCTGAAAAACACGTTTTGACAACTTCTGCACACTGGGGTTAAGAGCTGACAAACTGGGCTCCTCTAAGCCAGGGAGTTACACTGTGATTCCAAGGGCTGAGAAAACGCGTTTATTTCGGGCTGAAAAACACGTTTTGAAAAGTGGCCTGTTTCTGCCCTATAGTTACATGGGGGTGACCAAAGTTGCCAAAACGTGTTTATTTCACCTGAAAAACACGTTTTGACAACTTCTGCTCACTGGGGTTAAGAACTGACTCATTGGGCTCTTCTGAGCCAGGCAGTTACACTGTGATTCCAAGGGCTGAGAAAACGCGTTTATTTCGGGCTGAAAAACACGTTTTGAAAAGTGGCCTGTTTCTGCCCTATAAGTTACATGGGGGTGACCAAAGTTGCCAAAACGTGTTTATTTCTGCTGAAAAACACGTTTTGACAACTTCTGCACTCTGGGGTTATGGGCGGACTCAGTGGGCTCTTCTGAACCAGGCAGTTACACTGCGATTCCAAGGGCTGAGAAAACGCGTTTATTTCGGGCTGAAAAACACGTTTTGAAAACTGTGCTGTTATTGCCCTTTAACTTACATGGGGGTGACCAAAGTGGCCAAAACGTGTTTATTTGTGCTGAAAAATACGTTTTGACAACTTCTGCTCACTGGGGTTAAGGACTGACTCATTGGGCTCTTCTGAGCCAGGCAGTTACACTGCGATTCCAAGGGCTGAGAAAACGCGTTTATTTCGTGCTGAAAAACACGTTTTGAAAAGTGTGCTGTTATTGCCCTATAAGTTACATGGGGGTGACCAAAGTTGCCAAAACGTGTTTATTTGTGCTGAAAAATACGTTTTGACAACTTCTGCTCACTGGGGTTAAGGGCTGACTCATTGGGCTCTTCTGAGCCAGGCAGTTACACTGTGAATCCAAGGGCTGAGAAAACGCGTTTATTTCGGGCTGAAAAACACGTTTTGAAAAGTGGCCTGTTTCTGCCCTATAAGATACATGGGGGTGACCAAAGTTGCCAAAACGTGTTTATTTGTGCTGAAAAATATGTTTTGACAACTTCTGCTCTCTGGGGTTAAGGGCTGACTCATTGGGCTCTTGTGAGCCAGGCAGTTACACTGTGAATCCAAGGGCTGAGAAAACGCGTTTATTTCGGGCTGAAAAACACGTATTGAAAAGTGGCCTGTTTCTGCCCTATAGGTTACATGGGGGTGACCAAAGTTGCCAAAACGTGTTTATTTCTGCTGAAAAACACGTTTTGACAACTTCTGCTCACTGGGGTTAAGGACTGACTCAGTGGGCCCTTCTGAGCCAGGCAGTTACACTGTGATTCCAGGGGCTGAGAAAACGCGTTTATTTCGGGTTGAAAAATGCGTTTTGAAAAGTGGCCTGTTTCTGCCTTATAAGTTACATGGGGGGGGGCAAAGTTGCCAAAATGTGTTTATTTCTGCTGAAAAACACGTTTTGACAACTTCTGCTCACTTTGGTTAAGGACTGACTCATTGGGCTCTTCTGAGCCAGGCAGTTACACTGCGATTACAAGGGCTGAGAAAACGCGTTTATTTCGGGCTGAAAAACACGTTTTGAAAAGTGTGCTGTTATTGGCCTATAAGTTACATGGGGGTGACCAAAGTTGCCAAAACGTGTTTATTTGTGCTGAAAAATACGTTTTGACAACTTCTGCTCACTGGGGTTAAGGGCTGACTCATTGGGCTCTTCTGAGCCAGGCAGTTACACTGTGAATCCAAGGGCTGAGAAAACGCGTTTATTTAGAGCTGAAAAACACGTTTTGAAAAGTGGCCTGTTTCTGCCCTATAAGTTACATGGGGGTGACCAAAGTTGCCAAAACGTGTTTATTTGTGCTGAAAAATATGTTTTGACAACTTCTGCTCACTGGGGTTAAGGGCTGACTCATTGGGCTCTCGTGAGCCAGGCAGTTACACTCTGAATCCAAGGGCTGAGAAAACGCGTTTATTTCGGGCTGAAGAACACGTATTGAAAAGTGGCCTGTTTCTGCCCTATAAGTTATATGGGGGTGACCAAAGTTGCCAAAACGTGTTTATTTTTGCTGAAAAACACGTTTTGACAACTTCTGCACACTGGGGTTAAGAGCTGACAAACTGGGCTCCTCTAAGCCAGGGAGTTACACTGTGATTCCAAGGGCTGAGAAAACGCGTTTATTTCGGGCTGAAAAACACGTTTTGAAAAGTGGCCTGTTTCTGCCCTATAGTTACATGGGGGTGACCAAAGTTGCCAAAACGTGTTTATTTCACCTGAAAAACACGTTTTGACAACTTCTGCTCACTGGGGTTAAGAACTGACTCATTGGGCTCTTCTGAGCCAGGCAGTTACACTGTGATTCCAAGGGCTGAGAAAACGCGTTTATTTCGGGCTGAAAAACACGTTTTGAAAAGTGGCCTGTTTCTGCCCTATAGTTACATGGGGGTGACCAAAGTTGCCAAAACGTGTTTATTTCAGCTGAAAAACACGTTTTGAGAACTTCTGCTCACTGGGGTTAAGGACTGACTCATTGGGCTCTTCTGAGCCAGGCAGTTACACTGTGATTCCAGGGGCTGAGAAAACGCGTTTATTTCGGGTTGAAAAATGCGTTTTGAAAAGTGGCCTGTTTCTGCCTTATAAGTTACATGGGGGGGGGCAAAGTTGCCAAAATGTGTTTATTTCTGCTGAAAAACACGTTTTGACAACTTCTGCTCACTTTGGTTAAGGACTGACTCATTGGGCTCTTCTGAGCCAGGCAGTTACACTGCGATTCCAAGGGCTGAGAAAACGCGTTTATTTCGGGCTGAAAAACACGTTTTGAAAAGTGTGCTGTTATTGGCCTATAAGTTACATGGGGGTGACCAAAGTTGCCAAAACGTGTTTATTTGTGCTGAAAAATACGTTTTGACAACTTCTGCTCACTGGGGTTAAGGGCTGACTCATTGGGCTCTTCTGAGCCAGGCAGTTACACTGTGAATCCAAGGGCTGAGAAAACGCGTTTATTTAGGGCTGAAAAACACGTTTTGAAAAGTGGCCTGTTTCTGCCCTATAAGTTACATGGGGGTGACCAAAGTTGCCAAAACGTGTTTATTTGTGCTGAAAAATATGTTTTGACAACTTCTGCTCACTGGGGTTAAGGGCTGACTCATTGGGCTCTCGTGAGCCAGGCAGTTACACTCTGAATCCAAGGGCTGAGAAAACGCGTTTATTTCGGGCTGAAGAAAACGTTTTGAAAAGTGGCCTGTTTCTGCCCTATAGTTACATGGGGGTGACCAAAGTTGCCAAAACGTGTTTATTTCACCTGAAAAACACGTTTTGACAACTTCTGCTCACTGGGGTTAAGAACTGACTCATTGGGCTCTTCTGAGCCAGGCAGTTACACTGTGATTCCAAGGGCTGAGAAAACGCGTTTATTTCGGGCTTAAAAACACGTTTTGAAAAGTGGCCTGTTTCTGCCCTATAGTTACATGGGGGTGACCAAAGTTGCCAAAACGTGTTTATTTCAGCTGAAAAACACGTTTTGAGAACTTCTGCTCACTGGGGTTAAGGACTGACTCATTGGGCTCTTCTGAGCCAGGCAGTTACACTGCGATTCCAAGGGCTGAGAAAACGCGTTTATTTAGGGCTGAAAAACACGTTTTGAAAAGTGTGTTGTTATTGCCCTATAAGTTACATGGGGGTGACCAAAGTTGCCAAAACGTGTTTATTTGTGCTGAAAAATACGTTTTGACAACTTCTGCTCACTGGGGTTAAGGGCTGACTCATTGGGCACTTCTGAGCCAGGCAGTTACACTGTGAATCCAAGGGCTGAGAAAACGCGTTTATTTCGGGCTGAAAAACACGTTTTGAAAAGTGTCCTGTTTCTGCCCTATAAGTTACATGGGGGTGACCAAAGTTGCCAAAACGTGTTTATTTCTGCTGAAAAACACGTTTTGACAAATTCTGCTCACTGGGGTTAAGGACTGACTCAGTGGGCCCTTCTGAGCCAGGCAGTTACACTGTGATTCCAGGGGCTGAGAAAACGCGTTTATTTCGGGTTGAAAAATGCGTTTTGAAAAGTGGCCTGTTTCTGCCTTATAAGTTACATGGGGGGGGGCAAAGTTGCCAAAATGTGTTTATTTCTGCTGAAAAACACGTTTTGACAACTTCTGCTCACTTTGGTTAAGGACTGACTCATTGGGCTCTTCTGAGCCAGGCAGTTACACTGCGATTCCAAGGGCTGAGAAAACGCGTTTATTTCGGGCTGAAAAACACGTTTTGAAAAGTGTGCTGTTATTGGCCTATAAGTTACATGGGGGTGACCAAAGTTGCCAAAACGTGTTTATTTGTGCTGAAAAATACGTTTTGACAACTTCTGCTCACTGGGGTTAAGGGCTGACTCATTGGGCTCTTCTGAGCCAGGCAGTTACACTGTGAATCCAAGGGCTGAGAAAACGCGTTTATTTAGGGCTGAAAAACACGTTTTGAAAAGTGGCCTGTTTCTGCCCTATAAGTTACATGGGGGTGACCAAAGTTGCCAAAACGTGTTTATTTGTGCTGAAAAATATGTTTTGACAACTTCTGCTCACTGGGGTTAAGGGCTGACTCATTGGGCTCTTGTGAGCCAGGCAGTTACACTCTGAATCCAAGGGCTGAGAAAACGCGTTTATTTCGGGCTGAAGAACACGTATTGAAAAGTGGCCTGTTTCTGCCCTATAAGTTATATGGGGGTGACCAAAGTTGCCAAAACGTGTTTATTTTTGCTGAAAAACACGTTTTGACAACTTCTGCACACTGGGGTTAAGAGCTGACAAACTGGGCTCCTCTAAGCCAGGGAGTTACACTGTGATTCCAAGGGCTGAGAAAACGCGTTTATTTCGGGCTGAAAAACACGTTTTGAAAAGTGGCCTGTTTCTGCCCTATAGTTACATGGGGGTGACCAAAGTTGCCAAAACGTGTTTATTTCACCTGAAAAACACGTTTTGACAACTTCTGCTCACTGGGGTTAAGAACTGACTCATTGGGCTCTTCTGAGCCAGGCAGTTACACTGTGATTCCAAGGGCTGAGAAAACGCGTTTATTTCGGGCTGAAAAACACGTTTTGAAAAGTGGCCTGTTTCTGCCCTATAAGTTACATGGGGGTGACCAAAGTTGCCAAAACGTGTTTATTTCTGCTGAAAAACACGTTTTGACAACTTCTGCACTCTGGGGTTAAGGGCGGACTCAGTGGGCTCTTCTGAACCAGGCAGTTACACTGCGATTCCAGGGGCTGAGAAAACGCGTTTATTTCGGGCTGAAAAACACGTTTTGAAAAGTGTGCTGTTATTGCCCTTTAACTTACATGGGGGTGACCAAAGTGGCCAAAACGTGTTTATTTGTGCTGAAAAATACGTTTTGACAACTTCTGCTCACTGGGGTTAAGGGCTGACTCATTGGGCTCTTCTGAGCCAGGCAGTTACACTGTGAATCCAAGGGCTGAGAAAACGCGTTTATTTCGGGCTGAAAAACACGTTTTGAAAAGTGGCCTGTTTCTGCCCTATAAGATACATGGGGGTGACCAAAGTTGCCAAAACGTGTTTATTTGTGCTGAAAAACACGTTTTGACAACTTCTGCACACTGGGGTTAAGGGCTGACAAACTGGGCTCCTCTGAGCCAGGGAGTTACATTGTGATTCCAAGGGCTGAGAAAACGCGTTTATTTCGGGCTGAAAAACACGTTTTGAAAAGTGGCCTGTTTCTGCCTTATAAGTTACATGGGGGGGGGGGTAAAGTTGCCAAAATGTGTTTATTTCTGCTGAAAAACACGTTTTGACAACTTCTGCTCACTGGGGTTAAGGGCTGACTCATTGGGCTCTTCTGAGCCAGGCAGTTACACTGCGATTCCAATGGCTGAGAAAACGCGTTTATTTCGTGCTGAAAAACACGTTTTGAAAAGTGTGCTGTTATTGCCCTATAAGTTACATGGGGGTGACCAAAGTTGCCAAAACGTGTTTATTTGTGCTGAAAAATATGTTTTGACAACATCTGCTCTCTGGGGTTAAGGGCTGACTCATTGGGCTCTTGTGAGCCAGGCAGTTACACTGTGAATCCAAGGGCTGAGAAAACGCGTTTATTTCGGGCTGAAAAACACGTATTGAAAAGTGGCCTGTTTCTGCCCTATAGGTTACATGGGGGTGACCAAAGTTGCCAAAACGTGTTTATTTCTGCTGAAAAACACGTTTTGACAACTTCTGCACACTGGGGTTAAGAGCTGACAAACTGGGCTCCTCTGAGCCAGGGAGTTACACTGTGATTCCAAGGGCTGAGAAAACGCGTTTATTTCGGGCTGAAAAACACGTTTTGAAAAGTGGCCTGTTTCTGCCCTATAGTTACATGGGGGTGACCAAAGTTGCCAAAACGTGTTTATTTCACCTGAAAAACACGTTTTGACAACTTCTGCTCACTGGGGTTAAGGACTGACTCATTGGGCTCTTCTGAGCCAGGCAGTTACACTGTGATTCCAAGGGCTGAGAAAACGTGTTTATTTCGGGCTGAAAAACACGTTTTGAAAAGTGGCCTGTTTCTGCCCTATAAGTTACATGGGGGTGACCAAAGTTGCCAAAACGTGTTTATTTCTGCTGAAAAACACGTTTTGACAACTTCTGCACTCTGGGGTTAAGGGCGGACTCAGTGGGCTCTTCTGAACCAGGCAGTTACACTGCGATTCCAAGGGCTGAGAAAACGCGTTTATTTCGGGCTGAAAAACACGTTTTGAAAAGTGTGCTGTTATTGCCCTTTAACTTACATGGGGGTGACCAAAGTTGCCAAAACGTGTTTATTTGTGCTGAAAAATACGTTTTGACAACTTCTGCTCACTGGGGTTAAGGGCTGACTCATTGGGCTCTTCTGAGCCAGGCAGTTACACTGTGAATCCAAGGGCTGAGTAAACGCGTTTATTTCGGGCTGAAAAACACGTTTTGAAAAGTGGCCTGTTTCTGCCCTATAAGATACATGGAGGTGACCAAAGTTGCCAAAACGTGTTTATTTGTGCTGAAAAACACGTTTTGACAACTTCTGCACACTGGGGTTAAGGGCTGACAAACTGGGCTCCTCTGAACCAGGGAGTTACACTGTGATTCCAAGGGCTGAGAAAACGCGTTTATTTCGGGCTGAAAAACACGTTTTGAAAAGTGGCCTGTTTCTGCCTTATAAGTTACATGGGGGGGGGGTAAAGTTGCCAAAATGTGTTTATTTCTGCTGAAAAACACGTTTTGACAACTTCTGCTCACTGGGGTTAAGGGCTGACTCATTGGGCTCTTCTGAGCCAGGCAGTAACACTGTGAATCCAAAGGCTGAGAAAACGCGTTTATTTCGGGCTGAAAAACACGTTTTGAAAAGTGGCCTGTTTCTGCCCTATAAGTTACATGGGGGTAACCAAAGTTGCCAAAACGTGTTTATTTCTGCTGAAAAACACGTTTTGACAACTTCTGCTCACTGGGGTTAAGGACTGACTCAGTGGGCTCTTCTGAGCCAGGCAGTTACACTGCGATTCCAAGGGCTGAGAAAACGCGTTTATTTCGGGCTGAAAAACACGTTTTGAAAAGTGTGCTGTTATTGCCCTATAAGTTACATGGGAGTGACCAAAGTTGCCAAAACGTGTTTATTTTTGCTGAAAAATACGTTTTGACAACTTCTGCTCACTGGGGTTAAGGGCTGACTCTTTGGCTCTTCTGAGCCAGGCAGTTACACTGTGAATCCAAGAGCTGAGAAAACGCGTTTATTTCGGGCTGAAAAACACGTTTTGAAAAGTGGCCTGTTTCTGCCCTATAAGTTACATGGGGGTGACCAAAGTTGCCAAAACGTGTTTATTTCTGCTGAAAAACACGTTTTGACAACTTCTGCTCACTGGGGTTAAAGACTGACTCAGTGGGCCCTTCTGAGCCAGGCAGTTACACTGTGATTCCAAGGGCTGAGAAAACGCGTTTATTTCGGGCTGAAAAACACGTTTTGAAAAGTGGCCTGTTTCTGCCCTATAAGTTACATGGGGGTGGCCAAAGTTGCCAAAATGTGTTTATTTCTGCTGAAAAACACGTTTTGACAACTTCTGCACACTGGGGTTAAGGACGGACTCAGTGGGCTCTTCTGAGCCAGGCAGTTACACTGCGATTGCAAGGGCTGAGAAAACGCGTTTATTTCGGGCTGAAAAACACGTTTTGAAAAGTGTGCTGTTATTGCCCTTTAACTTACATGGGGGTGACCAAAGTTGCCAAAACGTGTTTATTTGTGCTGAAAAATACGTTTTGACAACTTCTGCTCACTGGGGTTAAGGGCTGACTCATTGGGCTCTTGTGAGCCAGGCAGTTACTGTAACGAACAGTTCTTTCCGGACCCTATGCGGACGACACAGTCCGACGTAGTGGGGGGAACACTAGGGAAACGTCATGCAGGAAAACGGGGCTGAAGACAGGGGGGCGTGTCCAAGGTGCGCTGGTGCACGGGGGAGGTGTGGCCGAGGCGAACAATCCAAAAGAGTAGTCCGTAGGGAAAATCCAAAACACACGAGTAAGTCCAAAACCAGGAGATCCATCAGAAGAAGGATTAAAAACCACGAAGGCCGGGTCGGAACCGGCGGACGGGGAACAGGAACGGGAACAGAGGTTAAAACCTTAACGGGACCAGGCGCTTCCTGGTCCCGGACTCGCATGATATGGAAATCAGATGCAGAGTCCGGATGAGCGTCAGCGCCTGGCTTTTAAGGTGGGCTGGGAATAGGGAACAGGTGCAGAGAATAAAGTCTTAGTGAAAGGGCTGGAGCACCCTTAAGGAGGGGGGACTATAATCGTGACAGTACGCCCCTCCTTTTCAGGGCGGCTCCGAAGCCCTAAGAAAAAAAAAAGGGGAGAAAAAAAAAACTGATGGAATCCAGGCTGCCAGGGTGCCGTCCGCGGGGTCCAGGTGTTGGCTCTGCATTCTGTAACGAACAGTTCTTTCCGGACCCTATGCGGACGACACAGTCCGATGGAGTGGGGGGAACACTAGGGAAACGTCATGCAGGAAAACGGGGCTGAAGACAGGGGGGCGTGTCCAAGGTGCGCTGGTGCACGGGGGAGGTGTGGCCGAGGCGAACAATCCGAAAGAGTAGTCCGTAGGGAAAATCCAAAACACACGAGTAAGTCCAAAACCAGGAGATCCATCAGAAGAAGGATTAAAAACCACGAAGGCCGGGTCGGAACCGGCGGACGGGGAACAGGAACGGGAACAGAGGTTAAAACCTTAACGGAACCAGGCGCTTCCTGGTCCCGGACTCGCATGATATGGAAATCAGATGCAGAGTCCGGATGAGCGTCAGCGCCTGGCTTTTAAGGTGGGCTGGGAATAGGGAACAGGTGCAGAGAATAAAGTCTTAGTGAAAGGGCTGGAGCACCCTTAAGGAGGGGGGACTATAATCGTGACAGTTACACTGTGAATCCAAGGGCTGAGTAAACGCGTTTATTTCGGGCTGAAAAACACGTTTTGAAAAGTGGCCTTTTTCTGCCCTATAAGTTACATGGGGGTGACCAAAGTTGCCAAAACGTGTTTATTTCTGCTGAAAAACACGTTTTGACAACTTCTGCACTCTGGGGTTAAGGGCTGACAAACTGGGCTCCTCTGAGCCAGGGAGTTACACTGTGATTCCAAGGGCTGAGAAAACGTGTTTATTTCGGGCTGAAAAACACGTTTTGAAAAGTGGCCTGTTTCTGCCCTATAGTTACATGGGGGTGACCAAAGTTGCCAAAACGTGTTTATTTCACCTGAAAAACACGTTTTGACAACTTCTGCTCACTGGGGTTAAGGACTGACTCATTGGGCTCTTCTGAGCCATGCAGTTACACTGTGATTCCAAGGGCTGAGAAAACGCGTTTATTTCGGGCTGAAAAACACGTTTTGAAAAGTGGCCTGTTTCTGCCCTATAAGTTACATGGGGGTGACCAAAGTTGCCAAAACGTGTTTATTTCTGCTGAAAAACACATTTTGACAACTTCTGCACACTGGGGTTAAGGGCTGACAAACTGGGCTCTTCTGAGCCAGGGAGTTACAGTGTGATTCCAAGGGCTGAGAAAACGCGTTTATTTCGGGCTTAAAAACACGTTTTGAAATGTGGCCTGTTTCTGCCCTATAAGTTACATGGGGGTGACCAAAGTTGCCAAAACGTGTTTATTTCAGCGGAAAAACACGTTTTGACAACTTCTGCACACTGGGGTTAAGGGCTGACAAACTGGGCTCCTCTGAGCCAGGGAGTTACACTGTGATTCCAAGGGCTGAGAAAACGCGTTTATTTCGCGCTGAAAAACACGTTTTGAAAAGTGGCCTGTTTCTGCCCTATAAGTTACATGGGGGTGACCAAAGTTGCCAAAACGTGTTTATTTCAGCTGAAAAACACGTTTTGACAACTTCTGCACACTGGGGTTAAGGGCTGACAAACTGGGCTCTTCTGAGCCAGGCAGTTACACTGTGATTCCAAGGGCTGAGAAAACGCGTTTATTTCGGGCTGAAAAACACGTTTTGAAAAGTGGCCTGTTTCTGCCCTATAAGTTACATGGGGGTGACCAAAGTTGCCAAAACGTGTTTATTTGTGCTGAAAAATATGTTTTGACAACTTCTGCTCACTGGGGTTAAGGGCTGACTCATTGGGCTCTTGTGAGCCAGGCAGTTACACTGTGAATCCAAGGGCTGAGAAAACGCGTTTTTTTCGGGCTGAAAAACACGTATTGAAAAGTGGCCTGTTTCTGCCCTATAGGTTACATGGGGGTGACCAAAGTTGCCAAAACGTGTTTATTTCTGCTGAAAAACACGTTTAGACAACTTCTGCACACTGGGGTTAAGAGCTGACAAACTGGGCTCCTCTGAGCCAGGGAGTTACACTGTGATTCCAAGGGCTGAGAAAACGCGTTTATTTCGGGCTGAAAAACACGTTTTGAAAAGTGGCCTGTTTCTGCCCTATAGTTACATGGGGGTGACCAAAGTTGCCAAAACGTGTTTATTTCACCTGAAAAACACGTTTTGACAACTTCTGCTCACTGGGGTTAAGGACTGACTCATTGGGCTCTTCTGAGCCAGGGAGTTACACTGTGATTCCAAGGGCTGAGAAAACGCGTTTATTTCGGGCTGAAAAACACGTTTTGAAAAGTGGCCTGTTTCTGCCCTATAAGTTACATGGGGGTGACCAAAGTTGCCAAAACGTGTTTATTTCTGCTGAAAAACACGTTTTGACAACTTCTGCACTCTGGGGTTAAGGGCGGACTCAGTGGGCTCTTCTGAACCAGGCAGTTACACTGCGAATCCAAGGGCTGAGAAAACGCGTTTATTTCGGGCTGAAAAACACGTTTTGAAAAGTGTGCTGTTATTGCCCTTTAACTTACATGGGGGTGACCAAAGTGGCCAAAACGTGTTTATTTGTGCTGAAAAATACGTTTTGACAACTTCTGCTCACTGGGGTTAAGGGCTGACTCATTGGGCTCTTCTGAGCCAGGCAGTTACACTGTGAATTCAAGGGCTGAGAAAACGCGTTTATTTCGGGCTGAAAAACACGTTTTGAAAAGTGGCCTGTTTCTGCCCTATAAGATACATGGGGGTGACCAAAGTTGCCAAAACGTGTTTATTTGTGCTGAAAAACACGTTTTGACAACTTCTGCACACTGGGGTTAAGGGCTGACAAACTGGGCTCCTCTGAGCCACGGAGTTACATTGTGATTCCAAGGGCTGAGAAAACGCGTTTATTTCGGGCTGAAAAACACGTTTTGAAAAGTGGCCTGTTTCTGCCCTATAAGTTACATGGAGGTGACCAAAGTTGCCAAAACGTGTTTATTTGTGCTGAAAAACACGTTTTGACAACTTCTGCACACTGGGGTTAAGGGCTGACAAACTGGGCTCCTCTGAGCCAGGGAGTTACACTGTGATTCCAAGGGCTGAGAAACGCGTTTATTTCGGGCTGAAAAACACGTTTTGAAAAGTGTGCTGTTATTGCCGTATAAGTTACATGGGAGTGACCAAAGTTGCCAAAACGTGTTTATTTTTGCTGAAAAATACGTTTTGACAACTTCTGCTCACTGGGGTTAAGGGCTGACTCAGTGGGCCCTTCTGAGCCAGGCAGTTACACTGTGATTCCAAGGGCTGAGAAAACGCGTTTATTTCGGGCTTAAAAACACGTTTTGAAAAGTGGCCTGTTTCTGCCCTATAAGTTACATGGGGGTGGCCAAAGTTGCCAAAATGTGTTTATTTCTGCTGAAAAACACGTTTTGACAACTTCTGCACACTGGGGTTAAGGACGGACTCAGTGGGCTCTTCTGAGCCAGGCAGTTACACTGCGATTGCAAGGGCTGAGAAAACGCGTTTATTTCGGGCAGAAAAACACGTTTTGAAAAGTGTGCTGTTATCGCCCTTTAACTTACATGGGGGTGACCAAAGTTGCCAAAACGTGTTTATTTGTGCTGAAAAATACGTTTTGACAACTTCTGCTCACTGGGGTTAAGGGCTGACTCATTGGGCTCTTGTGAGCCAGGCAGTTACACTGTGAATCCAAGGGCTGAGTAAACGCGTTTATTTCGGGCTGAAAAACACGTTTTGAAAAGTGGCCTTTTTCTGCCCTATAAGTTACATGGGGGTGACCAAAGTTGCCAAAACGTGTTTATTTCTGCTGAAAAACACGTTTTGACAACTTCTGCACTCTGGGGTTAAGGGCTGACAAACTGGGCTCCTCTGAGCCAGGGAGTTACACTGTGATTCCAAGGGCTGAGAAAACGCGTTTATTTCGGGCCGAAAAACACGTTTTGAAAAGTGGCCTGTTTCTGCCCTATAAGTTTCATGGGGGTGACCAAAGTTGCCAAAACGTGTTTATTTCAGCTGAAAAACACGTTTTTACAACTTCTGCACACTGGGGTTAAGGGCTGACAAACTGGGCTCTTCTGAGCCAGGCAGTTACACTGTGAATCCAAGAGCTGAGAAAACGCGTTTATTTCGGGCTGAAAAACACGTTTTGAAAAGTGGCCTGTTACTGCCCTATAAGTTACATGGGGGTGACCAAAGTTGCCAAAACGTGTTTATTTCTGCTGAAAAACACGTTTTGACAACTTCTGCTCACTTTGGTTAAGGACTGACTCATTGGGCTCTTCTGAGCCTGGCAGTTACACTGCGATTCCAAGGGCTGAGAAAACGCGTTTATTTCGGGCTGAAAATCACGTTTTGAAAAGTGTGCTGTTATTGGCCTATAAGTTACATGGGGGTGACCAAAGTTGCCAAAACGAGTTTATTTCTGCTGAAAAACACGTTTTGACAACTTCTGCACTCTGGGGTTAAGGGCGGACTCAGTGGGCTCTTCTGAACCAGGCAGTTACACTGCGAATCCAAGGGCTGAGAAAACGCGTTTATTTCGGGCTGAAAAACACGTTTTGAAAAGTGTGCTGTTATTGCCCTTTAACTTACATGGGGGTGACCAAAGTGGCCAAAACGTGTTTATTTGTGCTGAAAAATACGTTTTGACAACTTCTGCTCACTGGGGTTAAGGGCTGACTCATTGGGCTCTTCTGAGCCAGGCAGTTACACTGTGAATCCAAGGGCTGAGAAAACGCGTTTATTTCGGGCTGAAAAACACGTTTTGAAAAGTGGCCTGTTTCTGCCATATAAGATACATGGGGGTGACCAAAGTTGCCAAAACGTGTTTATTTCTGCTGAAAAACACGTTTAGACAACTTCTGCACACTGGGGTTAAGGGCTGACAAACTGGGCTCCTCTGAGCCAGGGAGTTACACTGTGATTCCAAGGGCTGAGAAAACGCGTTTATTTCGGGCTGAAAAACACGTTTTGAAAAGTGGCCTGTTTCTGCCCTATAAGTTACATGGGGGTGACCAAAGTTGCCAAAACGTGTTTATTTCAGCTGAAAAACACGTTTTGACAACTTCTGCTCACTGGGGTTAAGGACTGACTCATTGGGCTCTTCTGAGCCAGGCAGTTACACTGCGATTCCAAGGGCTGAGAAAACGCGTTTATTTCGGGCTGAAAAACACGTTTTGAAAAGTGTGCTGTTATTGCCCTATAAGTTACTGGGAGTGACCAAAGTTGCCAAAACGTGTTTATTTGTGCTGAAAAATACGTTTTGACAACTTCTGCTCACTGGGGTTAAGGGCTGACTCATTGGGCTCTTCTGAGCCAGGCAGTTACACTGTGAATCCAAGGGCTGAGAAAACACGTTTATTTCGGGCTGAAAAACACGTTTTGAAAAGTGGCCTGTTTCTGCCCTATAAGTTACATGGGGGTGACCAAAGTTGCCAAAACGTGTTTATTTCTGTTGAAAAACACGTTTTGACAACTTCTGCACTCTGGGGTTAAGGGCGGACTCAGTGGGCTCTTCTGAGCCAGGCAGTTACACTGCGATTCCAAGGGCTGAGAAAACGCGTTTATTTCGGGCTGAAAAACACGTTTTGAAAAGTGTGCTGTTATTGCCCTTTAACTTACATGGGGGTGACCAAAGTTGCCAAAACGTGTTTATTTGTGCTGAAAAATACGTTTTGACAACTTCTGCTCACTGGGGTTAAGGGCTGACTCATTGGGCTCTTCTGAGCCAGGCAGTTACACTGTGAATCCAAGGGCTGAGATAACGCGTTTATTTCGGGCTGAAAAACACGTTTTGAAAAGTGGCCTGTTTCTGCCCTATAAGATACATGGAGGTGACCAAAGTTGCCAAAACGTGTTTATTTGTGCTGAAAAACACGTTTTGACAACTTCTGCACACTGGGGTTGAGGGCTGACAAACTGGGCTCCTCTGAGCCAGGGAGTTACACTGTTATTCCAAGGGCTGAGAAAACGCGTTTATTTCGGGCTGAAAAACACGTTTTGAGTAGTGTGCTGTTATTGCCCTATAAGTTACATGGGGGTGACCAAAGTTGCCAAAACGTGTTTATTTCTGCTGAAAAACACGTTTTGACAACTTCTGCACACTGGGGTTAAGGGCTGACAAACTGGGCTCCTCTGAGCCAGGGAGTTACACTGTGATTCCAAGGGCTGAGAAAACGCGTTTATTTCGGGCTGAAAAACACGTTTTGAAAAGTGGCCTGTTACTGCCCTATAAGTTACATGGGGGTGACCAAAGTTGCCAAAACGTGTTTATTTGTGCTGAAAAATACGTTTTGACAACTTCTGCTCACTGGGGTTAAGGGCTGACTCATTGGGCTCTTCTGAGCCAGGCAGTTACACTGTGAATCCAAGGGCTGAGAAAACGCGTTTATTTCGGGCTGAAAAACACGTTTTAAAACGTGGCCTGTTTCTGCCCTATAAGTTACATGGGGGTGACCAAAGTTGCCAAAACGTGTTTATTTGTGTTGAAAAAAACGTTTTGACAACTTCTGCTCATTGGGATTAAGGGCGGACTCAGTGGGCTCTTCTGAGCCAGGCAGTTACACTGCGATTCCAAGGGCTGAGAAAACGCGTTTATTTCGGGCTGAAAAACACGTTTTGAAAAGTGTGCTGTTATTGCCCTATAACTTACATGGGGCTGACCAAAGTTGCCAAAACGTGTTTATTTGTGCTGAAAAATACGTTTTGACAACTTCTGCTCACTGGGGTTAAGGGCTGACTCATTGGGCTCTAGTGAGCCAGGCAGTTACACTGTGAATCCAAGGGCTGAGAAAACGCGTTTATTTCGGGCTGAAAAACACGTTTTGAAAAGTGGCCTGTTTCTGCCCTATAAGTTACATGGGGCTGACCAAAGTTGCCAAAACGTGTTTATTTGTGCTGAAAACACGTTTTGACAACTTCTGCACACTGGGGTTAAGGGCTGACAAACTGGGCTCTTCTGAGCCAGGGAGTTACAGTGTGATTCCAAGGGCTGAGAAAACGCGTTTATTTCGGGCTGAAAAACACGTTTTGAGTAGTGTGCTGTTATTGCCCTATAAGTTACTGGGAGTGACCAAAGTTGCCAAAACGTGTTTATTTGTGCTGAAAAATACGTTTTGACAACTTCTGCTCACTGGGGTGAAAGACTGACTCAGTGGGCCCTTCTGAGCCAGGCAGTTACACTGTGATTCAAAGGGCTGAGAAAACGCGTTTATTTCGGGCTGAAAAACACGTTTTGAAAAGTGGCCTGTTTCTGCCCTATAAGTTACATGGGGGTGACCAAAGTTGCCAAAACGTGTTTATTTCTGCTGAAAAACACGTTTTGACAACTTCTGCTCACTGGGGTTAAAGACTGACTCAGTGGGCCCTTCTGAGCCAGGCAGTTACACTGTGATTCAAAGGGCTGAGAAAACGCGTTTATTTCGGGTGAAAAACACTTTTTGAAAAGTGGCCTGTTTCTGCCTTATAAGATACATGGGGGTGGCCAAAGCTGCCAAAATGTGTTTATTTCTGCTGAAAAACACGTTTTGACAACTTCTGCACACTGGGGTTAAGGGCTGACAAACTGGGCTCCTCTGAGCCAGTGAGTTACACTGTGATTCCAAGGGCTGAGAAAACGCGTTTATTTCGGGCTGAAAAACACGTTTTGAAAAGTGGCCTGTTTCTGCCCTATAAGTTACATGGGGGTGACCAAAGTTGCCAAAACGTGTTTATTTGTGCTGAAAAATACGTTTTGAGAACTTCTGCTCACTGGGGTTAAGGGCTGACTCATTGGGCTCTTCTGAGCCAGGCAGTTACACTGTGAATCCAAGGGCTGAGAAAACGCGTTTATTTCGAGCTGAAAAACACGTTTTAAAAAGTGGCCTGTTTCTGCCCTATAAGTTACATGGGGGTGACCAAAGTTGCCAAAACGTGTTTATTTCTGCTGAAAAACACGTTTTGACAACTTCTGCACACTGGGGTTAAGGGCTGACAAACTGGGCTCCTCTGAGCCAGGGAGTTACACTGTGATTCCAAGGGCTGAGAAAACGCGTTTATTTCGGGCTGAAAAACACGTTTTGAAAAGTGGCCTGTTTCTGCCCTATAAGTTACATGGGGGTGACCAAAGTTGCCAAAACGTGTTTATTTCAGCTGAAAAAAACGTTTTGACAACTTCTGCTCACTGGGGTAAAGGACTGAGTCATTGGGCTCTTCTGAGCCAGGCAGTTACACTGTGATTCCAAGGGCTGAGAAAACGCGTTTATTTCAAGCTGAAAAACACGTTTTGAAAAGTGGCCTGTTTCTGCCCTATAAGTTACATGGGGGTGACCAAAGTTGCCAAAACGTGTTTATTTCTGCTGAAAAACACGTTTTGACAACTTCTGCACTCTGGGGTTAAGGGCGGACTCAGTGGGCTCTTCTGAGCCAGGCAGTTACACTGCGATTCCAAGGGCTGAGAAAACGCGTTTATTTCGGGCTGAAAAACAGGTTTTGAAAAGTGTGCTGTTATTGCCCTTTAACTTACATGGGGGTGACCAAAGTTGCCAAAACGTGTTTATTTGTGCTGAAAAATACGTTTTGACAACTTCTGCTCACTGGGGTTAAGGGCTGACTCATTGGGCTCTTCTGAGCCAGGCAGTTACACTGTGAATCCAAGGGCTGAGATAACGCGTTTATTTCGGGCTGAAAAACACGTTTTGAAAAGTGGCCTGTTTCTGCCCTATAAGATACATGGAGGTGACCAAAGTTGCCAAAACGTGTTTATTTGTGCTGAAAAACACGTTTTGACAACTTCTGCACACTGGGGTTGAGGGCTGACAAACTGGGCTCCTCTGAGCCAGGGAGTTACACTGTTATTCCAAGGGCTGAGAAAACGCGTTTATTTCGGGCTGAAAAACACGTTTTGAAAAGTGGCCTGTTTCTGCCTTATAAGTTACATGGGGGTGGCCAAAGTTGCCAAAATGTGTTTATTTCTGCTGAAAAACACGTTTTGACAACTTCTGCACACTGGGGTTAAGGGCTGACAAACTGGGCTCCTCTGAGCCAGGGAGTTACACTGTGATTCCAAGGGCTGAGAAAACGCGTTTATTTCGGGCTGAAAAACACGTTTTGAAAAGTGGCCTGTTTCTGCTTTATAAGTTACATGGGGGTGACCAAAGTTGCCAAAACGTGTTTATTTGTGCTGAAAAACACGTTTTGACAACTTCTGCACACTGGGGTTAAGGGCTGACAAACTGGGCTCTTCTGAGCCAGGGAGTTACAGTGTGATTCCAAGGGCTGAGAAAACGCGTTTATTTCGGGCTGAAAAACACGTTTTGAAAAGTGGCCTGTTTCTGCCCTATAAGTTACATGGGGGTGACCAAAGTTGCCAAAACGTGTTTATTTGTGCTGAAAAATACGTTTTGACAACTTCTGCTCACTGGGGTTAAGGGCTGACTCATTGGGCTCTTCTGAGCCAGGCAGTTACCCTGTGAATCCAAGGGCTGAGAAAACGCGTTTATTTCGGGCTGAAAAACACGTTTTAAAAAGTGGCCTGTTTCTGCCCTATAAGTTACATGGGGGTGACCAAAGTCGCCAAAACGTGTTTATTTGTGCTGAAAAATACGTTTTGACAACTTCTGCTCACTGGGCTTAAGGGCTGACTCATTGGGCTCTTCTGAGCCAGGCAGTTACACTGTGAATCCAAGGGCTGAGAAAACGCGTTTATTTCGGGCTGAAAAACACGTTTTGAAAAGTGGCCTGTTTCTGCCCTATAAGATACATGGAGGTGACCAAAGTTGCCAAAACGTGTTTATTTGTGCTGAAAAACACGTTTTGACAACTTCTGCACACTGGGGTTAAGGGCTGACAAACTGGGCTCCTCTGAGCCAGGGAGTTACACTGTGATTCCAAGGGCTGAGAAAACGCGTTTATTTCGGGCTGAAAAACACGTTTTGAAAAGTGGCCTGTTTCTACCCTATAAGTTACATGGGGGTGACCAAAGTTGCCAAAACGTGTTTATTTGTGCTGAAAAACACGTTTTGACAACTTCTGCACACTGGGGTTAAGGGCTGACAAACTGGGCTCCTCTGAGCCAGGGAGTTACACTGTGATTCCAAGGGCTGAGAAAACGCGTTTATTTCGGGCTGAAAAACACGTTTTGAAAAGTGGCCTGTTTCTGCCCTATAAGTTACATGGGGGTGACCAAAGTTGCCAAAACGTGTTTATTTGTGCTGAAAAACACGTTTTGACAACTTCTGCACACTGGGGTTAAGGGCTGAGAAACTGGGCTCTTCTGAGCCAGGGAGTTACAGTGTGATTCCAAGGGCTGAGAAAACGCGTTTATTTCGGACTGAAAAACACGTTTTGAAAAGTGGCCTGTTTCTGCCCTATAAGTTACAAGGGGGTGACCAAAGTTGCCAAAACGTGTTTATTTCAGCTGAAAAACACGTTTTGACAACTTCTGCTCACTGGTGTTAAGGACTGACTCATTGGGCTCTTCTGAGCCAGGGAGTTACACTGCGATTCCAAGGGCTGAGAAATCGCGTTTATTTCGGGCTGAAAAACACGTTTTGAGAAGTGTGCTGTTATTGCCCTATAAGTTACTGGGAGTGACCAAAGTTGCCAAAACGTGTTTATTTGTGCTGAAAAATACGTTTTGACAACTTCTGCTCACTGGGGTTAAGGGCTGACTCATTGGGCTCTTCTGAGCCAGGCAGTTACACTGTGAATCCAAGGGCTGAGAAAACGCGTTTATTTCGGGCTGAAAAACAAGTTTTGAAAAGTGGCCTGTTTCTGCCTTATAAGTTACATGGGGGTGGCCAAAGTTGCCAAAATGTGTTTATTTCTGCTGAAAAACACGTTTTGACAACTTCTGCACACTGTGGTTAAGGGCTGACAAACTGGGCTCTTCTGAGCCAGGCAGTTACACTGCGATTCCAAGGGCTGAGAAAACGCGTTTCTTTCGGGCTGAAAAACACGTTTTGAAAAGTGTGCTGTTATTGCCCTTTAACTTACATGGGGGTGACCAAAGTTGCCAAAACGTGTTTATTTGTGCTGAAAAATACGTTTTGACAACTTCTGCTCACTGGGGTTAAGGGCTGACTCATTGGGCTCTTCTGAGCCAGGCAGTTACACTGTGAATCCAAGGGCTGAGATAACGCGTTTATTTCGGGCTGAAAAACACGTTTTGAAAAGTGGCCTGTTATTGCCCTATAAGTTACTGGGAGTGACCAAAGTTGCCAAAACGTGTTTATTTGTGCTGAAAAATACGTTTTGACAACTTCTGCTGACTGGGGTTAAGGGCTGACTCATTGGGCTCTTCTGAGCCAGGCAGTTACACTGTGAATCCAAGGGCTGAGAAAATGCGTTTATTTCGGGCTGAAAAACACGTTTTGAAAAGTGGCCTGTTTCTGCCTTATAAGTTACATGGGGGTGGCCAAAGTTGCCAAAATGTGTTTATTTGTGCTGAAAAACACGTTTTGACAACTTCTGCACACTGGGGTTGAGGGCTGACAAACTGGGCTCCTCTGAGCCAGGGAGTTACACTGTTATTCCAAGGGCTGAGAAAACGCGTTTATTTCGGGCTGAAAAACACGTTTTGAAAAGTGGCCTGTTTCTGCCTTATAAGTTACATGGGGGTGGCCAAAGTTGCCAAAATGTGTTTATTTCTGCTGAAAAACACGTTTTGACAACTTCTGCACACTGGGGTTAAGGGCTGACAAACTGGGCTCCTCTGAGCCAGGGAGTTACACTGTGATTCCAAGGGCTGAGAAAACGCGTTTATTTCGGGCTGAAAAACACGTTTTGAAAAGTGGCCTGTTTCTGCTTTATAAGTTACATGGGGGTGACCAAAGTTGCCAAAACGTGTTTATTTGTGCTGAAAAACACGTTTTGACAACTTCTGCACACTGGGGTTAAGGGCTGACAAACTGGGCTCTTCTGAGCCAGGGAGTTACAGTGTGATTCCAAGGGCTGAGAAAACGCGTTTATTTCGGGCTGAAAAACACGTTTTGAAAAGTGGCCTGTTTCTGCCCTATAAGTTACATGGGGGTGACCAAAGTTGCCAAAACGTGTTTATTTGTGCTGAAAAATACGTTTTGACAACTTCTGCTCACTGGGGTTAAGGGCTGACTCATTGGGCTCTTCTGAGCCAGGCAGTTACCCTGTGAATCCAAGGGCTGAGAAAACGCGTTTATTTCGGGCTGAAAAACACGTTTTAAAAAGTGGCCTGTTTCTGCCCTATAAGTTACATGGGGGTGACCAAAGTCGCCAAAACGTGTTTATTTGTGCTGAAAAATACGTTTTGACAACTTCTGCTCACTGGGCTTAAGGGCTGACTCATTGGGCTCTTCTGAGCCAGGCAGTTACACTGTGAATCCAAGGGCTGAGAAAACGCGTTTATTTCGGGCTGAAAAACACGTTTTGAAAAGTGGCCTGTTTCTGCCCTATAAGATACATGGAGGTGACCAAAGTTGCCAAAACGTGTTTATTTGTGCTGAAAAACACGTTTTGACAACTTCTGCACACTGGGGTTAAGGGCTGACAAACTGGGCTCCTCTGAGCCAGGGAGTTACACTGTGATTCCAAGGGCTGAGAAAACGCGTTTATTTCGGGCTGAAAAACACGTTTTGAAAAGTGGCCTGTTTCTACCCTATAAGTTACATGGGGGTGACCAAAGTTGCCAAAACGTGTTTATTTGTGCTGAAAAACACGTTTTGACAACTTCTGCACACTGGGGTTAAGGGCTGACAAACTGGGCTCCTCTGAGCCAGGGAGTTACACTGTGATTCCAAGGGCTGAGAAAACGCGTTTATTTCGGGCTGAAAAACACGTTTTGAAAAGTGGCCTGTTTCTGCCCTATAAGTTACATGGGGGTGACCAAAGTTGCCAAAACGTGTTTATTTGTGCTGAAAAACACGTTTTGACAACTTCTGCACACTGGGGTTAAGGGCTGAGAAACTGGGCTCTTCTGAGCCAGGGAGTTACAGTGTGATTCCAAGGGCTGAGAAAACGCGTTTATTTCGGACTGAAAAACACGTTTTGAAAAGTGGCCTGTTTCTGCCCTATAAGTTACATGGGGGTGACCAAAGTTGCCAAAACGTGTTTATTTCAGCTGAAAAACACGTTTTGACAACTTCTGCTCACTGGTGTTAAGGACTGACTCATTGGGCTCTTCTGAGCCAGGGAGTTACACTGCGATTCCAAGGGCTGAGAAAACGCGTTTATTTCGGGCTGAAAAACACGTTTTGAGAAGTGTGCTGTTATTGCCCTATAAGTTACTGGGAGTGACCAAAGTTGCCAAAACGTGTTTATTTGTGCTGAAAAATACGTTTTGACAACTTCTGCTCACTGGGGTTAAGGGCTGACTCATTGGGCTCTTCTGAGCCAGGCAGTTACACTGTGAATCCAAGGGCTGAGAAAACGCGTTTATTTCGGGCTGAAAAACAAGTTTTGAAAAGTGGCCTGTTTCTGCCTTATAAGTTACATGGGGGTGGCCAAAGTTGCCAAAATGTGTTTATTTCTGCTGAAAAACACGTTTTGACAACTTCTGCACACTGTGGTTAAGGGCTGACAAACTGGGCTCTTCTGAGCCAGGCAGTTACACTGCGATTCCAAGGGCTGAGAAAACGCGTTTCTTTCGGGCTGAAAAACACGTTTTGAAAAGTGTGCTGTTATTGCCCTTTAACTTACATGGGGGTGACCAAAGTTGCCAAAACGTGTTTATTTGTGCTGAAAAATACGTTTTGACAACTTCTGCTCACTGGGGTTAAGGGCTGACTCATTGGGCTCTTCTGAGCCAGGCAGTTACACTGTGAATCCAAGGGCTGAGATAACGCGTTTATTTCGGGCTGAAAAACACGTTTTGAAAAGTGGCCTGTTATTGCCCTATAAGTTACTGGGAGTGACCAAAGTTGCCAAAACGTGTTTATTTGTGCTGAAAAATACGTTTTGACAACTTCTGCTGACTGGGGTTAAGGGCTGACTCATTGGGCTCTTCTGAGCCAGGCAGTTACACTGTGAATCCAAGGGCTGAGAAAATGCGTTTATTTCGGGCTGAAAAACACGTTTTGAAAAGTGGCCTGTTTCTGCCTTATAAGTTACATGGGGGTGGCCAAAGTTGCCAAAACGTGTTTATTTCTGCTGAAAAACACGTTTTGACAACTTCTGCACACTGTGGTTAAGGGCTGACAAACTGGGCTCTTCTGAGCCAGGCAGTTACACTGCGATTCCAAGGGCTGAGAAAACGCGTTTATTTCGGGCTGAAAAACACGTTTTGAGTAGTGTGCTGTTATTGCCCTATAAGTTACATGGGGGTGACCAAAGTTGCCAAAACGTGTTTATTTGTGCTGAAAAACACGTTTTGACAACTTCTGCACACTGGGGTTAAGGGCTGACAAACTGGGCTCCTCTGAGCCAGGGAGTTACACTGTGATTCCAAGGGCTGAGAAAACACGTTTATTTCGGGCTGAAAAACACGTTTTAAAAAGTGGCCTGTTTCTGCCCTATAAGTTACATGGGGGTGACCAAAGTTGCCAAAACGTGTTTATTTGTGTTGAAAAACACGTTTTGACAACTTCTGCTCACTGGTGTTAAGGACTGACTCATTGGGCTCTTCTGGGCCAGGGAGTTACACTGCGATTCCAAGGGCTGAGAAAACGCGTTTATTTCGGGCTGAAAAACACGTTTTGAGAAGTGTGCTGTTATTGCCCTATAAGTTACTGGGAGTGACCAAAGTTGCCAAAACGTGTTTATTTGTGCTGAAAAATACGTTTTGACAACTTCTGCTCACTGGGGTTAAGGGCTGACTCATTGGGCTCTTCTGAGCCAGGCAGTTACACTGTGAATCCAAGGGCTGAGAAAACGCGTTTATTTCGGGCTGAAAAACACGTTTTGAAAAGTGGCCTGTTTCTGCCCTATAAGTTACATGGGGGTGGCCAAAGTTGCCAAAACGTGTTTATTTCTGCTGAAAAACACGTTTTGACAACTTCTGCACTCTGGGGTTAAGGGCGGACTCAGTGGGCTCTTCTGAGCCAGGCAGTTACACTGCGATTCCAAGGGCTGAGAAAACGCGTTTATTTCGGGCTGAAAAACACGTTTTGAAAAGTGTGCTGTTATTGCCCTTTAACTTACATGGGGGTGACCAAAGTTGCCAAAACGTGTTTATTTCTGCTGAAATACACGTTTTGACAACTTCTGCTCACTGGGGTTAAGGACTGACTCAGTGGGCCCTTCTGAGCCAGGCAGTTACACTGTGATTCCAGGGGCTGAGAAAACGCGTTTATTTCGGGTTGAAAAACACGTTTTGAAAAGTGGCCTGTTTCTGCCTTATAAGTTACATGGGGGGGGGCAAAGTTGCCAAAATGTGTTTATTTCTGCTGAAAAACACGTTTTGACAACTTCTGCTCACTTTGGTTAAGGACTGACTCATTGGGCTCTTCTGAGCCAGACAGTTACACTGCGATTCCAAGGGCTGAGAAAACGCGTTTATTTCGGGCTGAAAAACACGTTTTGAAAAGTGTGCTGTTATTGGCCTATAAGTTACATGGGGGTGACCAAAGTTGCCAAAACGTGTTTATTTGTGCTGAAAAATACGTTTTGACAACTTCTGCTCACTGGGGTTAAGGGCTGACTCATTGGGCTCTTCTGAGCCAGGCAGTTACACTGTGAATCCAAGGGCTGAGAAAACGCGTTTATTTCGGGCTGAAAAACACGTATTGAAAAGTGGCCTGTTTCTGCCCTATAAGTTACATGGGGGTGACCAAAGTTGCCAAAACGTGTTTATTTCTGCTGAAAAACACGTTTTGACAACTTCTGCACACTGGGGTTAAGGGCTGACAAACTGGGCTCCTCTGAGCCAGGGAGTTACACTGTGATTCCAAGGGCTGAGAAAACGCGTTTATTTCGGGCTGAAAAACACGTTTTGAAAAGTGGCCTGTTTCTGCCCTATAGTTACATGGGGGTGACCAATGTTGCCAAAACGTGTTTATTTCACCTGAAAAACACGTTTTGACAACTTCTGCTCACTGGGGTTAAGGACTGACTTATTGGGCTCTTCTGAGCCAGGCAGTTACACTGTGATTCCAAGGGCTGAGAAAACGCGTTTATTTAGGGCTGAAAAACACGTTTTGAAAAGTGGCCTGTTTCTGCCCTATAAGTTACATGGGGGTGACCAAAGTTGCCAAAACGTGTTTATTTCTGCTGAAAAACACGTCTTGACAACTTCTGCACTCTGGGGTTAAGGGCGGACTCAGTGGGCTCTTCTGAACCAGGAAGTTACACTGCGAATCCAAGGGCTGTGAAAACGTGTTTATTTGTGCTGAAAAATACGTTTTGACAACTTTTGCTCACTGGGGTTAAGGACTGACTCATTGGGCTCTTCTGAGCCAGGCAGTTACACTGCGATTCCAAGGGCTGAGAAAACGCGTTTATTTCGGGCTGAAAAACACGTTTTGAAAAGTGTGCTGTTATTGCCCTATAAGTTACATGGGAGTGACCAAAGTTGCCAAAACGTGTTTATTTGTGCTGAAAAATACGTTTTGACAACTTCTGCTCACTGGGGTTAAGGGCTGACTCATTGGGCTCTAGTGAGCCAGGCAGTTACACTGTGAATCCAAGGGCTGAGAAAACGCGTTTATTTCGGGCTGAAAAACACGTTTTGAAAAGTGGCCTGTTTCTGCCCTATAAGTTACATGGGGGTGACCAAAGTTGCCAAAACGTGTTTATTTCAGCTGAAAAACACGTTTTGACAACTTCTGCTCACTGGTGTTAAGGACTGACTCATTGGGCTCTTCTGAGCCAGGGAGTTACACTGCGTTTCCAAGGGCTGAGAAAACGCGTTTATTTCGGGCTGAAAAACACGTTTTGAGAAGTGTGCTGTTATTGCCCTATAAGTTACTGGGAGTGACCAAAGTTGCCAAAACGTGTTTATATGTGCTGAAAAATACGTTTTGACAACTTCTGCTGACTGGGGTTAAGGGCTGACTCATTGGGCTCTTCTGAGCCAGGCAGTTACACTGTGAATCCAAGGGCTGAGAAAACGCGTTTATTTCGGGCTGAAAAACACGTTTTGAAAAGTGGCCTGTTTCTGCCCTATAAGTTACATGGGGGTGACCAAAGTTGCCAAAACGTGTTTATTTGTGCTGAAAAACACGTTTTGACAACTTCTGCACACTGTGGTTAAGGGCTGACAAACTGGGCTCTTCTGAGCCAGGCAGTTACACTGCGATTCCAAGGGCTGAGAAAACGCGTTTATTTCGGGCTGAAAAACACGTTTTGAGTAGTGTGCTGTTATTGCCCTATAAGTTACATGGGGGTGACCAAAGTTGCCAAAACATGTTTATTTCTGCTGAAAAACACGTTTTGACAACTTCTGCACACTGGGGTTAAGGGCTGACAAACTGGGCTCCTCTGAGCCAGGGAGTTACACTGTGATTCCAAGGGCTGAGAAAACGCGTTTATTTCGGGCTGAAAAACACGTTTTGAAAAGTGGCCTGTTACTGCCCTATAAGTTACATGGGGGTGACCAAAGTTGCCAAAACGTGTTTATTTGTGCTGAAAAATACGTTTTGACAACTTCTGCTCACTGGGGTTAAGGGCTGACTCATTGGGCTCTTCTGAGCCAGGCAGTTACACTGTGAATCCAAGGGCTGAGAAAACGCGTTTATTTCGGGCTGAAAAACACGTTTTAAAAAGTGGCCTGTTTCTGCCCTATAAGTTACATGGGGGTGACCAAAGTTGCCAAAACGTGTTTATTTCTGCTGAAAAACACGTTTTGACAACTTCTGCACTCTGGGGTTAAGGGCGGACTCAGTGGGCTCTTCTGAACCAGGAAGTTACACTGCGAATCCAAGGGCTGTGAAAACGTGTTTATTTGTGCTGAAAAATACGTTTTGACAACTTTTGCTCACTGGGGTTAAGGACTGACTCATTGGGCTCTTCTGAGCCAGGCAGTTACACTGCGATTCCAAGGGCTGAGAAAACGCGTTTATTTCGGGCTGAAAAAAACGTTTTGAAAAGTGTGCTGTTATTGCCCTTTAACTTACATGGGGGTGACCAAAGTTGCCAAAACGTGTTTATTTGTGCTGAAAAATACGTTTTGACAACTTCTGCTCACAGGGGTTAAGGGCTGACTCATTGGGCTCTTCTGAGCCAGGCAGTTACACTGTGAATCCAAGGGCTGAGAAAACGCGTTTATTTCGGGCTGAAAAACACGTTTTGAAAAGTGGCCTGTTTCTGCCCTATAAGTTACATGGGGGTGACCAAAGTTGCCAAAACGTGTTTATTTCAGCTGAAAAACACGTTTTGAGAACTTCTGCTCACTGGTGTTAAGGACTGACTCATTGGGCTCTTCTGAGCCAGGGAGTTACACTGCGTTTCCAAGGGCTGAGAAAACGCGTTTATTTCGGGCTGAAAAACACGTTTTGAGAAGTGTGCTGTTATTGCCCTATAAGTTACTGGGAGTGACCAAAGTTGCCAAAACGTGTTTATTTGTGCTGAAAAATACGTTTTGACAACTTCTGCTGACTGGGGTTAAGGGCTGACTCATTGGGCTCTTCTGAGCCAGGCAGTTACACTGTGAATCCAAGGGCTGAGAAAACGCGTTTATTTCGGGCTGAAAAACACGTTTTGAAAAGTGGCCTGTTTCTGCCCTATAAGTTACATGGGGGTGACCAAAGTTGCCAAAACGTGTTTATTTGTGCTGAAAAACACGTTTTGACAACTTCTGCACACTGTGGTTAAGGGCTGACAAACTGGGCTCTTCTGAGCCAGGCAGTTACACTGCGATTCCAAGGGCTGAGAAAACGCGTTTATTTCGGGCTGAAAAACACGTTTTGAGTAGTGTGCTGTTATTGCCCTATAAGTTACATGGGGGTGACCAAAGTTGCCAAAACATGTTTATTTCTGCTGAAAAACACGTTTTGACAACTTCTGCACACTGGGGTTAAGGGCTGACAAACTGGGCTCCTCTGAGCCAGGGAGTTACACTGTGATTCCAAGGGCTGAGAAAACGCGTTTATTTCGGGCTGAAAAACACGTTTTGAAAAGTGGCCTGTTACTGCCCTATAAGTTACATGGGGGTGACCAAAGTTGCCAAAACGTGTTTATTTGTGCTGAAAAATACGTTTTGACAACTTTTGCTCACTGGGGTTAAGGACTGACTCATTGGGCTCTTCTGAGCCAGGCAGTTACACTGCGATTCCAAGGGCTGAGAAAACGCGTTTATTTCGGGCTGAAAAAAACGTTTTGAAAAGTGTGCTGTTATTGCCCTTTAACTTACATGGGGGTGACCAAAGTTGCCAAAACGTGTTTATTTGTGCTGAAAAATACGTTTTGACAACTTCTGCTCACAGGGGTTAAGGGCTGACTCATTGGGCTCTTCTGAGCCAGGCAGTTACACTGTGAATCCAAGGGCTGAGAAAACGCGTTTATTTCGGGCTGAAAAACACGTTTTGAAAAGTGGCCTGTTTCTGCCCTATAAGTTACATGGGGGTGACCAAAGTTGCCAAAACGTGTTTATTTCAGCTGAAAAACACGTTTTGAGAACTTCTGCTCACTGGTGTTAAGGACTGACTCATTGGGCTCTTCTGAGCCAGGGAGTTACACTGCGTTTCCAAGGGCTGAGAAAACGCGTTTATTTCGGGCTGAAAAACACGTTTTGAGAAGTGTGCTGTTATTGCCCTATAAGTTACTGGGAGTGACCAAAGTTGCCAAAACGTGTTTATTTGTGCTGAAAAATACGTTTTGACAACTTCTGCTGACTGGGGTTAAGGGCTGACTCATTGGGCTCTTCTGAGCCAGGCAGTTACACTGTGAATCCAAGGGCTGAGAAAACGCGTTTATTTCGGGCTGAAAAACACGTTTTGAAAAGTGGCCTGTTTCTGCCCTATAAGTTACATGGGGGTGACCAAAGTTGCCAAAACGTGTTTATTTGTGCTGAAAAACACGTTTTGACAACTTCTGCACACTGTGGTTAAGGGCTGACAAACTGGGCTCTTCTGAGCCAGGCAGTTACACTGCGATTCCAAGGGCTGAGAAAACGCGTTTATTTCGGGCTGAAAAACACGTTTTGAGTAGTGTGCTGTTATTGCCCTATAAGTTACATGGGGGTGACCAAAGTTGCCAAAACATGTTTATTTCTGCTGAAAAACACGTTTTGACAACTTCTGCACACTGGGGTTAAGGGCTGACAAACTGGGCTCCTCTGAGCCAGGGAGTTACACTGTGATTCCAAGGGCTGAGAAAACGCGTTTATTTCGGGCTGAAAAACACGTTTTGAAAAGTGGCCTGTTACTGCCCTATAAGTTACATGGGGGTGACCAAAGTTGCCAAAACGTGTTTATTTGTGCTGAAAAATACGTTTTGACAACTTCTGCTCACTGGGGTTAAGGGCTGACTCATTGGGCTCTTCTGAGCCAGGCAGTTACACTGTGAATCCAAGGGCTGAGAAAACGCGTTTATTTCGGGCTGAAAAACACGTTTTAAAAAGTGGCCTGTTTCTGCCCTATAAGTTACATGGGGGTGACCAAAGTTGCCAAAACGTGTTTATTTCTGCTGAAAAACACGTTTTGACAACTTCTGCACTCTGGGGTTAAGGGCGGACTCAGTGGGCTCTTCTGAACCAGGAAGTTACACTGCGAATCCAAGGGCTGTGAAAACGTGTTTATTTGTGCTGAAAAATACGTTTTGACAACTTTTGCTCACTGGGGTTAAGGACTGACTCATTGGGCTCTTCTGAGCCAGGCAGTTACACTGCGATTCCAAGGGCTGAGAAAACGCGTTTATTTCGGGCTGAAAAAAACGTTTTGAAAAGTGTGCTGTTATTGCCCTTTAACTTACATGGGGGTGACCAAAGTTGCCAAAACGTGTTTATTTGTGCTGAAAAATACGTTTTGACAACTTCTGCTCACAGGGGTTAAGGGCTGACTCATTGGGCTCTTCTGAGCCAGGCAGTTACACTGTGAATCCAAGGGCTGAGAAAACGCGTTTATTTCGGGCTGAAAAACACGTTTTGAAAAGTGGCCTGTTTCTGCCCTATAAGTTACATGGGGGTGACCAAAGTTGCCAAAACGTGTTTATTTCAGCTGAAAAACACGTTTTGAGAACTTCTGCTCACTGGGGTTAAGGACTGACTCATTGGGCTCTTCTGAGCCAGGCAGTTACACTGCGATTCCAAGGGCTGAGAAAACGCGTTTATTTCGGGCTGAAAAACACGTTTTGAAAATTGTGCTGTTATTGCCCTATAAGTTACGTGGGGGTGACCAAAGTTGCCAAAACGTGTTTATTTGTGCTGAAAAATACGTTTTGACAACTTCTGCTCACTGGGGTTAAGGGCTGACTCATTGGGCACTTCTGAGCCAAGCAGTTACACTGTGAATCCAAGGGCTGAGAAAACGCGTTTATTTCGGGCTGAAAAACACGTTTTGAAAAGTGGCCTGTTTCTGCCGTATAAGTTACATGGGGGTGACCAAAGTTGCCAAAACGTGTTTATTTCTGCTGAAATACACGTTTTGACAACTTCTGCTCACTGGGGTTAAGGACTGACTCAGTGGGCCCTTCTGAGCCAGGCAGTTACACTGTGATTCCAGGGGCTGAGAAAACGCGTTTATTTCGGGTTGAAAAACACGTTTTGAAAAGTGGCCTGTTTCTGCCTTATAAGTTACAGAAGGGGGGGCAAAGTTGCCAAAATGTGTTTATTTCTGCTGAAAAACACGTTTTGACAACTTCTGCTCACTTTGTTTAAGGACTGACTCATTGGGCTCTTCTGAGCCAGGCAGTTACACTGCGATTCCAAGGGCTGAGAAAACGCGTTTATTTCGGGCTGAAAAACACGTATTGAAAAGTGGCCTGTTTCTGCCCTATAAGTTACATGGGGGTGACCAAAGTTGCCAAAACGTGTTTATTTCTACTGAAAAACACGTTTTGACAACTTCTGCACACTGGGGTTAAGGGCTGACAAACTGGGCTCCTCTGAGCCAGGGAGTTACACTGTGATTCCAAGGGCTGAGAAAACGCGTTTATTTTGGGCTGAAAAACACGTTTTGAAAAGTGGCCTGTTATTGCCCTATAAGTTACTGGGAGTGACCAAAGTTGCCAAAACGTGTTTATTTGTGCTGAAAAATACGTTTTGACAACTTCTGCTGACTGGGGTTAAGGGCGGACTCAGTGGGCTCTTCTGAACCAGGAAGTTACACTGCGAATCCAAGGGCTGTGAAAACGTGTTTATTTGTGCTGAAAAATACGTTTTGACAACTTCTGCTCACTGGGGTTAAGGACTGACTCATTGGGCTCTTCTGAGCCAGGCAGTTACACTGCGATTCCAAGGGCTGAGAAAACGCGTTTATTTCGGGCTGAAAAACACGTTTTGAAAAGTGTGCTGTTATTGCCCTATAAGTTACATGGGAGTGACCAAAGTTGCCAAAACGTGTTTATTTGTGCTGAAAAATACGTTTTGACAACTTCTGCTCACTGGGGTTAAGGGCTGACTCATTGGGCTCTAGTGAGCCAGGCAGTTACACTGTGAATCCAAGGGCTGAGAAAACGCGTTTATTTCGGGCTGAAAAACACGTTTTGAAAAGTGGCCTGTTTCTGCCCTATAAGTTACATGGGGGTGACCAAAGTTGCCAAAACGTGTTTATTTCAGCTGAAAAAACACGTTTTGACAACTTCTGCTCACTGGTGTTAAGGACTGACTCATTGGGCTCTTCTGAGCCAGGGAGTTACACTGCGATTCCAAGGGCTGAGAAAACGCGTTTATTTCGGGCTGAAAAACACGTTTTGAGTAGTGTGCTGTTATTGCCCTATAAGTTACATGGGGGTGACCAAAGTTGCCAAAACGTGTTTATTTCTGCTGAAAAACACGTTTTGACAACTTCTGCACACTGGGGTTAAGGGCTGACAAACTGGGCTCCTCTGAGCCAGGGAGTTACACTGTGATTCCAAGGGCTGAGAAAACGCGTTTATATCGGGCTGAAAAACACGTTTTGAAAAGTGGCCTGTTATTGCCCTATAAGTTACTGGGAGTGACCAAAGTTGCCAAAACGTGTTTATTTGTGCTGAAAAATACGTTTTGACAACTTCTGCTGACTGGGGTTAAGGGCTGACTCATTGGGCTCTTCTGAGCCAGGCAGTTACACTGTGAATCCAAGGGCTGAGAAAACGCGTTTATTTCGGGCTGAAAAACACGTTTTGAAAAGTGGCCTTTTTCTGCCTTATAAGTTTCATGGGGGTGGCCAAAGTTGCCAAAATGTGTTTATTTCTGCTGAAAAACACGTTTTGACAACTTCTGCACACTGTGGTTAAGGGCTGACAAACTGGGCTCTTCTGAGCCAGGCAGTTACACTGCGATTCCAAGGGCTGAGAAAACGCGTTTATTTCGGGCTGAAAAACACGTTTTGAGTAGTGTGCTGTTATTGCCCTATAAGTTACATGGGGGTGACCAAAGTTGCCAAAACGTGTTTATTTCTGCTGAAAAACACGTTTTGACAACTTCTGCACACTGGGGTTAAGGGCTGACAAACTGGGCTCCTCTGAGCCAGGGAGTTACACTGTGATTCCAAGGGCTGAGAAAACACGTTTATTTCGGGCTGAAAAACACGTTTTAAAAAGTGGCCTGTTTCTGCCCTATAAGTTACATGGGGGTGACCAAAGTTGCCAAAACGTGTTTATTTCTGCTGAAAAACACGTTTTGACAACTTCTGCACACTGGGGTTAAGGGCTGACAAACTGGGCTCCTCTGAGCCAGGGAGTTACACTGTGATTCCAAGGGCTGAGAAAACGCGTTTATATCGGGCTGAAAAACACGTTTTGAAAAGTGGCCTGTTATTGCCCTATAAGTTACTGGGAGTGACCAAAGTTGCCAAAACGTGTTTATTTGTGCTGAAAAATACGTTTTGACAACTTCTGCTGACTGGGGTTAAGGGCTGACTCATTGGGCTCTTCTGAGCCAGGCAGTTACACTGTGAATCCAAGGGCTGAGAAAACGCGTTTATTTCGGGCTGAAAAACACGTTTTGAAAAGTGGCCTGTTTCTGCCTTATAAGTTACATGGGGGTGGCCAAAGTTGCCAAAATGTGTTTATTTCTGCTGAAAAACACGTTTTGACAACTTCTGCACACTGTGGTTAAGGGCTGACAAACTGGGCTCTTCTGAGCCAGGCAGTTACACTGCGATTCCAAGGGCTGAGAAAACGCGTTTATTTCGGGCTGAAAAACACGTTTTGAGTAGTGTGCTGTTATTGCCCTATAAGTTACATGGGGGTGACCAAAGTTGCCAAAACGTGTTTATTTGTGCTGAAAAACACGTTTTGACAACTTCTGCACACTGGGGTTAAGGGCTGACAAACTGGGCTCCTCTGAGCCAGGGAGTTACACTGTGATTCCAAGGGCTGAGAAAACACGTTTATTTCGGGCTGAAAAACACGTTTTAAAAAGTGGCCTGTTTCTGCCCTATAAGTTACATGGGGGTGACCAAAGTTGCCAAAACGTGTTTATTTGTGTTGAAAAACACGTTTTGACAACTTCTGCTCACTGGTGTTAAGGACTGACTCATTGGGCTCTTCTGAGCCAGGGAGTTACACTGCGAATCCAAGGGCTGTGAAAACGTGTTTATTTGTGCTGAAAAATACGTTTTGACAACTTTTGCTCACTGGGGTTAAGGACTGACTCATTGGGCTCTTCTGAGCCAGGCAGTTACACTGCGATTCCAAGGGCTGAGAAAACGCGTTTATTTCGGGCTGAAAAAAACGTTTTGAAAAGTGTGCTGTTATTGCCCTTTAACTTACATGGGGGTGACCAAAGTTGCCAAAACGTGTTTATTTGTGCTGAAAAATACGTTTTGACAACTTCTGCTCACAGGGGTTAAGGGCTGACTCATTGGGCTCTTCTGAGCCAGGCAGTTACACTGTGAATCCAAGGGCTGAGAAAACGCGTTTATTTCGGGCTGAAAAACACGTTTTGAAAAGTGGCCTGTTTCTGCCCTATAAGTTACATGGGGGTGACCAAAGTTGCCAAAACGTGTTTATTTCAGCTGAAAAACACGTTTTGAGAACTTCTGCTCACTGGGGTTAAGGACTGACTCATTGGGCTCTTCTGAGCCAGGCAGTTACACTGCGATTCCAAGGGCTGAGAAAACGCGTTTATTTCGGGCTGAAAAACACGTTTTGAAAATTGTGCTGTTATTGCCCTATAAGTTACGTGGGGGTGACCAAAGTTGCCAAAACGTGTTTATTTGTGCTGAAAAATACGTTTTGACAACTTCTGCTCACTGGGGTTAAGGGCTGACTCATTGGGCACTTCTGAGCCAAGCAGTTACACTGTGAATCCAAGGGCTGAGAAAACGCGTTTATTTCGGGCTGAAAAACACGTTTTGAAAAGTGGCCTGTTTCTGCCCTATAAGTTACATGGGGGTGACCAAAGTTGCCAAAACGTGTTTATTTCTGCTGAAATACACGTTTTGACAACTTCTGCTCACTGGGGTTAAGGACTGACTCAGTGGGCCCTTCTGAGCCAGGCAGTTACACTGTGATTCCAGGGGCTGAGAAAACGCGTTTATTTCGTGTTGAAAAACACGTTTTGAAAAGTGGCCTGTTTCTGCCTTATAAGTTACAGAAGGGGGGGCAAAGTTGCCAAAATGTGTTTATTTCTGCTGAAAAACACGTTTTGACAACTTCTGCTCACTTTGTTTAAGGACTGACTCATTGGGCTCTTCTGAGCCAGGCAGTTACACTGCGATTCCAAGGGCTGAGAAAACGCGTTTATTTCGGGCTGAAAAACACGTTTTGAAAAGTGTGCTGTTATTGGCCTATAAGTTACATGGGGGTGACCAAAGTTGCCAAAACGTGTTTATTTGTGCTGAAAAATACGTTTTGACAACTTCTGCTCACTGGGGTTAAGGGCTGACTCATTGGGCTCTTCTGAGCCAGGCAGTTACACTGTGAATCCAAGGGCTGAGAAAACGCGTTTATTTCGGGCTGAAAAACACGTATTGAAAAGTGGCCTGTTTCTGCCCTATAAGTTACATGGGGGTGACCAAAGTTGCCAAAACGTGTTTATTTCTGCTGAAAAACACGTTTTGACAACTTCTGCACACTGGGGTTAAGGGCTGACAAACTGGGCTCCTCTGAGCCAGGGAGTTACACTGTGATTCCAAGGGCTGAGAAAACGCGTTTATTTCGGGCTGAAAAACACGTTTTGAAAAGTGGCCTGTTTCTGCCCTATAGTTACATGGGGGTGACCAAAGTTGCCAAAACGTGTTTATTTCTGCTGAAAAACACGTTTTGACAACTTCTGCACTCTGGGGTTAAGGGCGGACTCAGTGGGCTCTTCTGAACCAGGAAGTTACACTGCGAATCCAAGGGCTGTGAAAACGTGTTTATTTGTGCTGAAAAATACGTTTTGACAACTTCTGCTCACTGGGGTTAAGGACTGACTCATTGGGCTCTTCTGAGCCAGGGAGTTACACTGCGATTCCAAGGGCTGAGAAAACGCGTTTATTTCGGGCTGAAAAACACGTTTTGAGAAGTGTGCTGTTATTGCCCTATAAGTTACTGGGAGTGACCAAAGTTGCCAAAACGTGTTTATTTGTGCTGAAAAATACGTTTTGACAACTTCTGCTCACTGGGGTTAAGGGCTGACTCATTGGGCTCTTCTGAGCCAGGCAGTTACACTGTGAATCCAAGGGCTGAGAAAACGCGTTTATTTCGGGCTGAAAAACACGTTTTGAAAAGTGGCCTGTTTCTGCCTTATAAGTTACATGGGGGTGGCCAAAGTTGCCAAAATGTGTTTATTTCTGCTGAAAAACACGTTTTGACAACTTCTGCACACTGTGGTTAAGGGCTGACAAACTGGGCTCTTCTGAGCCAGGCAGTTACACTGCGATTCCAAGGGCTGAGAAAACGCGTTTATTTCGGGCTGAAAAACACGTTTTGAGTAGTGTGCTGTTATTGCCCTATAAGTTACATGGGGGTGACCAAAGTTGCCAAAACGTGTTTATTTCTGCTGAAAAACACGTTTTGACAACTTCTGCACACTGGGGTTAAGGGCTGACAAACTGGGCTCCTCTGAGCCAGGGAGTTACACTGTGATTCCAAGGGCTGAGAAAACGCGTTTATATCGGGCTGAAAAACACGTTTTGAAAAGTGGCCTGTTATTGCCCTATAAGTTACTGGGAGTGACCAAAGTTGCCAAAACGTGTTTATTTGTGCTGAAAAATACGTTTTGACAACTTCTGCTGACTGGGGTTAAGGGCTGACTCATTGGGCTCTTCTGAGCCAGGCAGTTACACTGTGAATCCAAGGGCTGAGAAAACGCGTTTATTTCGGGCTGAAAAACACGTTTTGAAAAGTGGCCTTTTTCTGCCTTATAAGTTTCATGGGGGTGGCCAAAGTTGCCAAAATGTGTTTATTTCTGCTGAAAAACACGTTTTGACAACTTCTGCACACTGTGGTTAAGGGCTGACAAACTGGGCTCTTCTGAGCCAGGCAGTTACACTGCGATTCCAAGGGCTGAGAAAACGCGTTTATTTCGGGCTGAAAAACACGTTTTGAGTAGTGTGCTGTTATTGCCCTATAAGTTACATGGGGGTGACCAAAGTTGCCAAAACGTGTTTATTTCTGCTGAAAAACACGTTTTGACAACTTCTGCACACTGGGGTTAAGGGCTGACAAACTGGGCTCCTCTGAGCCAGGGAGTTACACTGTGATTCCAAGGGCTGAGAAAACACGTTTATTTCGGGCTGAAAAACACGTTTTAAAAAGTGGCCTGTTTCTGCCCTATAAGTTACATGGGGGTGACCAAAGTTGCCAAAACGTGTTTATTTCTGCTGAAAAACACGTTTTGACAACTTCTGCACACTGGGGTTAAGGGCTGACAAACTGGGCTCCTCTGAGCCAGGGAGTTACACTGTGATTCCAAGGGCTGAGAAAACGCGTTTATATCGGGCTGAAAAACACGTTTTGAAAAGTGGCCTGTTATTGCCCTATAAGTTACTGGGAGTGACCAAAGTTGCCAAAACGTGTTTATTTGTGCTGAAAAATACGTTTTGACAACTTCTGCTGACTGGGGTTAAGGGCTGACTCATTGGGCTCTTCTGAGCCAGGCAGTTACACTGTGAATCCAAGGGCTGAGAAAACGCGTTTATTTCGGGCTGAAAAACACGTTTTGAAAAGTGGCCTGTTTCTGCCTTATAAGTTACATGGGGGTGGCCAAAGTTGCCAAAATGTGTTTATTTCTGCTGAAAAACACGTTTTGACAACTTCTACACACTGTGGTTAAGGGCTGACAAACTGGGCTCTTCTGAGCCAGGCAGTTACACTGCGATTCCAAGGGCTGAGAAAACGCGTTTATTTCGGGCTGAAAAACACGTTTTGAGTAGTGTGCTGTTATTGCCCTATAAGTTACATGGGGGTGACCAAAGTTGCCAAAACGTGTTTATTTGTGCTGAAAAACACGTTTTGACAACTTCTGCACACTGGGGTTAAGGGCTGACAAACTGGGCTCCTCTGAGCCAGGGAGTTACACTGTGATTCCAAGGGCTGAGAAAACACGTTTATTTCGGGCTGAAAAACACGTTTTAAAAAGTGGCCTGTTTCTGCCCTATAAGTTACATGGGGGTGACCAAAGTTGCCAAAACGTGTTTATTTGTGTTGAAAAACACGTTTTGACAACTTCTGCTCACTGGTGTTAAGGACTGACTCATTGGGCTCTTCTGAGCCAGGGAGTTACACTGCGATTCCAAGGGCTGAGAAAACGCGTTTATTTCGGGCTGAAAAACACGTTTTGAGTAGTGTGCTGTTATTGCCCTATAAGTTACATGGGGGTGACCAAAGTTGCCAAAACGTGTTTATTTCTGCTGAAAAACACGTTTTGACAACTTCTGCACACTGGGGTTAAGGGCTGACAAACTGGGCTCCTCTGAGCCAGGGAGTTACACTGTGATTCCAAGGGCTGAGAAAACGCGTTGATATCGGGCTGAAAAACACGTTTTGAAAAGTGGCCTGTTATTGCCCTATAAGTTACTGGGAGTGACCAAAGTTGCCAAAACGTGTTTATTTCTGCTGAAAAATACGTTTTGACAACTTCTGCTGACTGGGGTTAAGGGCTGACTCATTGGGCTCTTCTGAGCCAGGCAGTTACACTGTGAATCCAAGGGCTGAGAAAACGCGTTTATTTCGGGCTGAAAAACACGTTTTGAAAAGTGGCCTGTTTCTGCCTTATAAGTTACATGGGGGTGACCAAAGTTGCCAAAACGTGTTTATTTCTGCTGAAAAACACGTTTTGACAACTTCTGCACACTGGGGTTAAGGGCTGACAAACTGGGCTCCTCTGAGCCAGGGAGTTACACTGTGATTCCAAAGTTGCCAAAACGTGTTTATTTGTGTTGAAAAACACGTTTTGACAACTTCTGCTCACTGGTGTTAAGGACTGACTCATTGGGCTCTTCTGAGCCAGGGAGTTACACTGCGATTCCAAGGGCTGAGAAAACGCGTTTATTTCGAGCTGAAAAACACGTTTTGAGAAGTGTGCTGTTATTGCCCTATAAGTTACTGGGAGTGACCAAAGTTGCCAAAACGTGTTTATTTGTGCTGAAAAATACGTTTTGACAACTTCTGCTCACTGGGGTTAAGGGCTGACTCATTGGGCTCTTCTGAGCCAGGTAGTTACACTGTGAATCCAAGGGCTGAGAAAACGCGTTTATTTCGGGCTGAAAAACACGTTTTGAAAAGTGGCCTGTTTCTGCCTTATAAGTTACATGGGGGTGGCCAAGGTTGCCAAAATGTGTTTATTTCTGCTGAAAAACACGTTTTGACAACATCTGCACACTGTGGTTAAGGGCTGACAAACTGGGCTCTTCTGAGTTACACTGCGATTCCAAGGGCTGAGAAAACGCGTTTATTTCGGGCTGAAAAACACGTTTTGAGTAGTGTGCTGTTATTGCCCTATAAGTTACATGGGGGTGACCAAAGTTGCCAAAACGTGTTTATTTCTGCTGAAAAACACGTTTTGACAACTTCTGCACACTGGGGTTAAGGGCTGACAAACTGGGCTCCTCTGAGCCAGGGAGTTACACTGTGATTCCAAGGGCTGAGAAAACACGTTTATTTCGGGCTGAAAAACACGTTTTGAAAAGTGGCCTGTTACTGCCCTATAAGTTACATGGGGGTGACCAAAGTTGCCAAAACGTGTTTATTTGTGCTGAAAAATACGTTTTGACAACTTCTGCTCACTGGGGATAAGGGCTGACTCATTGGGCTCTTCTGAGCCAGGCAGTTACACTGTGAATCCAAGGGCTGAGAAAACGCGTTTATTTCGGGCTGAAAAACACGTTTTAAAAAGTGGCCTGTTTCTGCCCTATAAGTTACATGGGGGTGACCAAAGTTGCCAAAACGTGTTTATTTGTGTTGAAAAACACGTTTTGACAACTTCTGCACACTGGGGTTAAGGGCTGACAAACTGGGCTCCTCTGAGCCAGGGAGTTACACTGTGATTCCAACGGCTGAGAAAACGCGTTTATTTCGGGCTGAAAAACACGTTTTGAAAAGTGGCCTGTTTCTGCCCTATAAGTTACATGGGGTTGACCAAAGTTACCAAAACGTGTTTATTTCAGCTGAAAAAAACGTTTTGACAACTTCTGCTCATTGGGGTTAAGGGCGGACTCAGTGGGCTCTTCTGAGCCAGGCAGTTACACTGCGATTCCAAGGGCTGAGAAAACGCGTTTATTTCGGGGTGAAAAACACGTTTTGAAAAGTGGCCTGTTTCTGCCCTATAAGTTACATGGGGGTGACAAAAGTTGCCAAAACGTGTTTATTTCTGCTGAAAAACACGTTTTGACAACTTCTGCACACTGGGGTTAAGGGCTGACAAACTGGGCTCTTCTGAGCCAGGGAGTTACACTGTGATTCCAAGGGCTGAGAAAACGCGTTTATTTCGGGCTGAAAAACACGTTTTGAAAAGTGGCCTGTTTCTGCCCTATAAGTTACATGGGGGTGACCAAAGTTGCCAAAACGTGTTTATTTCTGCTGAAAAACACGTTTTGACAACTTCTGCACACTGGGGTTAAGGGCTGTCAAACTGGGCTCCTCTGAGCCAGGGAGTTACACTGTGATTCCAAGGGCTGAGAAAACGCGTTTATTTCGGGCTGAAAAACACGTCTTGAAAAGTGGCCTGTTTCTGCCCTATAAGTTACATGGGGGTGACCAAAGTTGCCAAAACGTGTTTATTTCAGCTGAAAAACACGTTTTGAGAACTTCTGCTCACTGGGGTTAAGGACTGACTCATTGGGCTCTTCTGAGCCAGGCAGTTACACTGCGATTCCAAGGGCTGAGAAAACGCGTTTATTTCGGGCTGAAAAACACGTCTTGAAAAGTGGCCTGTTTCTGCCCTATAAGTTACATGGGGGTGACCAAAGTTGCCAAAACGTGTTTATTTCTGCTGAAATACACGTTTTGACAACTTCTGCTCACTGGGGTTAAGGACTGACTCAGTGGGCCCTTCTGAGCCAGGCAGTTACACTGTGATTCCAGGGGCTGAGAAAACGCGTTTATTTCGGGTTGAAAAACACGTTTTGAAAAGTGGCCTGTTTCTGCCTTATAAGTTACATGGGGGGGGGCAAAGTTGCCAAAATGTGTTTATTTCTGCTGAAAAACACGTTTTGACAACTTCTGCTCACTTTGGTTAAGGACTGACTCATTGGGCTCTTCTGAGCCAGGCAGTTACACTGCGATTCCAAGGGCTGAGAAAACGCGTTTATTTCGGGCTGAAAAACACGTTTTGAAAAGTGTGCTGTTATTGGCCTATAAGTTACATGGGGGTGACCAAAGTTGCCAAAACGTGTTTATTTGTGCTGAAAAATACGTTTTGACAACTTCTGCTCACTGGGGTTAAGGGCTGACTCATTGGGCTCTTCTGAGCCAGGCAGTTACACTGTGAATCCAAGGGCTGAGAAAACGCGTTTATTTCGGGCTGAAAAACACGTATTGAAAAGTGGCCTGTTTCTGCCCTATAAGTTACATGGGGGTGACCAAAGTTGCCAAAACGTGTTTATTTCTGCTGAAAAACACGTTTTGACAACTTCTGCACACTGGGGTTAAGGGCTGACAAACTGGGCTCCTCTGAGCCAGGGAGTTACACTGTGATTCCAAGGGCTGAGAAAACGCGTTTATTTCGGGCTGAAAAACACGTTTTGAAAAGTGGCCTGTTTCTGCCATATAGTTACATGGGGGTGACCAAAGTTGCCAAAACGTGTTTATTTCACCTGAAAAACACGTTTTGACAACTTCTGCTCACTGGGGTTAAGGACTGACTAATTGGGCTCTTCTGAGCCAGGCAGTTACACTGTGATTCCAAGGGCTGAGAAAACGCGTTTATTTAGGGCTGAAAAACACGTTTTGAAAAGTGGCCTGTTTCTGCCCTATAAGTTACATGGGGGTGACCAAAGTTGCCAAAACGTGTTTATTTCTGCTGAAAAACACGTTTTGACAACTTCTGCACTCTGGGGTTAAGGGCGGACTCAGTGGGCTCTTCTGAACCAGGAAGTTACACTGCGAATCCAAGGGCTGTGAAAACGTGTTTATTTGTGCTGAAAAATACGTTTTGACAACTTCTGCTCAGTGGGGTTAAGGACTGACTCATTGGGCTCTTCTGAGCCAGGCAGTTACACTGCGATTCCAAGGGCTGAGAAAACGCGTTTATTTCGGGCTGAAAAACACGTTTTGAAAAGTGTGCTGTTATTGCCCTATAAGTTACATGGGAGTGACCAAAGTTGCCAAAACGTGTTTATTTGTGCTGAAAAATACGTTTTGACAACTTCTGCTCACTGGGGTTAAGGGCTGACAAACTGGGCTCCTCTGAGCCAGGGAGTTACACTGTGATTCCAACGGCTGAGAAAACGCGTTTATTTCGGGCTGAAAAACACGTTTTGAAAAGTGGCCTGTTTCTGCCCTATAAGTTACATGGGGTTGACCAAAGTTACCAAAACGTGTTTATTTTAGCTGAAAAAAACGTTTTGACAACTTCTGCTCATTGGGGTTAAGGGCGGACTCAGTGGGCTCTTCTGAGCCAGGCAGTTACACTGCGATTCCAAGGGCTGAGAAAACGCGTTTATTTCGGGCTGAAAAACACGTTTTGAAAAGTGGCCTGTTTCTGCCCTATAAGTTACATGGGGGTGACCAAAGTTGCCAAAACGTGTTTATTTCTGCTGAAAAACACGTTTTGACAACTTCTGCACTCTGGGGTTAAGGGCGGACTCAGTGGGCTCTTCTGAGCCAGGCAGTTACACTGCGATTCCAAGGGCTGAGAAAACGCGTTTATTTCGGGCTGAAAAACACGTTTTGAAAAGTGTGCTGTTATTGCCCTTTAACTTACATGGGGGTGACCAAGGTTGCCAAAACGTGTTTATTTGTGCTGAAAAATACGTTTTGACAACTTCTGCTCACTGGGGTTAAGGGCTGACTCATTGGGCTCTTCTGACCCAGGCAGTTACACTGTGAATCCAAGGGCTGAGAAAACGCGTTTTGAAAAGTGGCCTATTTCTGCCTTATAAGTTACATGGGGGTGGCCAAAGTTGCCAAAATGTGTTTATTTCTGCTGAAAAACACGTTTTGACCACTTCTGCACACTGGGGTTAAGGGCTGAAAAACTGGGCTCCTCTGAACCAGGGAGTTACACTGTGATTCCAAGGGCTGAGAAAACGGGTTTTTTTCGGTCTGAAAAACACGTTTTGAAAAGTGGCCTGTTTCTGCCCTATAAGTTACATGGGGTTGACCAAAGTTGCCAAAACGTGTTTATTTCTGCTGAAAAACACGTTTTGACAACTTCTGCACACTGGGGTTAAGGGCTGACAAACTGGGCTCCTCTGAGCCAGGGAGTTACACTGTGATTCCAAGGGCTGAGAAAACGCGTTTATTTCGGGCTGAAAAACACGTTTTGAAAAGTGGCCTGTTTCTGCCCTATAAGTTACATGGGGTTAACCAAAGTTGCCAAAACGTGTTTATTTGTGCTGAAAAATACGTTTTGACAACTTCTGCTCACTGGGGTTAAGGGCTGACTCATTGGGCTCTTCTGAGCCAGGCAGTTACACTGTGAATCCAAGGGCTGAGAAAACGCGTTTATTTCGGGCTGAAAAACACGTTTTGAAAAGTGGCCTGTTTCTGCCCTATAAGTTACATGGGGTTGACCAAAGTTGCCAAAACGTGTTTATTTCTGCTGAAAAACACGTTTTGACAATTTCTGCACACTGGGGTTAAGGGCTGACAAACTGGGCTCCTCTGAGCCAGGGAGTTACACTGTGATTCCAAGGGCTGAGAAAACGCGTTTATTTCGGGCTGAAAAACACGTTTTGAAAAGTGGCCTGTTTCTGCCCTATAAGTTACATGGGGGTGACCAAAGTTGCCAAAACGTGTTTATTTGTGCTGAAAAATACGTTTTGACAACTTCTGCTCACTGGGGTTAAGGGCTGACTCATTGGGCTCTTCTGAGCCAGGTAGTTACACTGCGATTCCAAGGGCTGAGAAAACGCGTTTATTACGGGCTGAAAAACACGTTTTGAAAAGTGGCCTGTTTCTGCCCTATAAGTTACATGGGGGTGACCAAAGTTGCCAAAACGTGTTTATTTGTGCTGAAAAACACGTTTTGACAACTTCTGCACACTGGGGTTAAGGACTGACTCATTGGGCTCCTCTGAGCCAGGCAGTTACACTGCGATTCCAAGGGCTGAGAAAACGCGTTTATTTCGGGCTGAAAAACACGTTTTGAAAAGTGGCCTGTTTCTGCCCTATAAGTTACATGGGGGTGACCAAAGTTGCCAAAACGTGTTTATTTGTGCTGAAAAATACGTTTTGACAACTTCTGCTCACTGGGGTTAAGGGCTGACTCATTGGGCTCTTCTGAGCCAGGCAGTTACACTGTGAATCCAAGGGCTGAGAAAACGCGTTTATTTCGGGCTGAAAAACACGTTTTGAAAAGTGGCCTGTTTCTGCCCTATAAGTTACATGGGGTTGACCAAAGTTGCCAAAACGTGTTTATTTGTGCTGAAAAACACGTTTTGACAACTTCTGCACACTGGGGATAAGGGCTGACAAACTGGGCTCCTCTGAGCCAGGATGTTACACTGTGATTCCAAGGGCTGAGAAAACGCGTTTATTTCGCGCTGAAAAACACGTTTTGAAAAGTGGCCTGTTTCTGCCCTATAAGTTACATGGGGTTGACCAAAGTTGCCAAAACGTGTTTATTTCAGCTGAAAAAAACGTTTTGACAACTTCTGCTCATTGGGGTTAAGGATTGACTCATTGGGCTCTTCTGAGCCAGGCAGTTACACTGTGATTCCAAGGGCTGAGAAAACGCGTTTATTTCGGGCTGAAAAACACGTTTTGAAAAGTGGCCTGTTTCTGCCCTATAAGTTACATGGGGGTGACCAAAGTTGCCAAAACGTGTTTATTTGTGCTGAAAAACACGTTTTGACAACTTCTGCACACTGGGGTTAAGGGCTGACAAACTGGGCTCCTCTGAGCCAGGGAGTTACACTGTGATTCCAAGGGCTGGGAAAACGCGTTTATTTCGGGCTGAAAAACACGTTTTGAAAAGTGGCCTGTTTCTGCCCTATAAGTTACATGGGGGTGACCAAAGTTGCCAAAACGTGTTTATTTGTGCTGAAAAATACGTTTTGACAACTTCTGCTCACTGGGGTTAAGGGCTGACTCATTGGGCTCTTCTGAGCCAGGCAGTTACACTGTGAATCCAAGGGCTGAGAAAACGCGTTTATTTCGGGCTGAAAAACACGTTTTGAAATGTGGCCTATTTCTGCCTTATAAGTTACATGGGGGTGGCCAAAGTTGCCAAAATGTGTTTATTTCTGCTGAAAAACACGTTTTGACAACTTCAGCACACTGGGGTTAAGGGCTGACAAACTGGGCTCCTCTGAACCAGGGAGTTACACTGTGATTCCAAGGGCTGAGAAAACGCGTTTATTTCGCGCTGAAAAACACGTTTTGAAAAGTGGCCTGTTTCTGCCCTATAAGTTACATGGGGTTGACCAAAGTTGCCAAAACGTGTTTATTTCAGCTGAAAAAAACGTTTTGACAACTTCTGCTCATTGGGGTTAAGGATTGACTCATTGGGCTCTTCTGAGCCAGGCAGTTACACTGTGATTCCAAGGGCTGAGAAAACGCGTTTATTTCGGGCTGAAAAACACGTTTTGAAAAGTGGCCTGTTTCTGCCCTATAAGTTACATGGGGGTGACCAAAGTTGCCAAAACGTGTTTATTTGTGCTGAAAAACACGTTTTGACAACTTCTGCTCATTGGGGTTAAGGATTGACTCATTGGGCTCTTCTGAGCCAGGCAGTTACACTGTGATTCCAAGGGCTGGGAAAACGCGTTTATTTCGGGCTGAAAAACACGTTTTGAAAAGTGGCCTGTTTCTGCCCTATAAGTTACATGGGGGTGACCAAAGTTGCCAAAACGTGTTTATTTGTGCTGAAAAATACGTTTTGACAACTTCTGCTCACTGGGGTTAAGGGCTGACTCATTGGGCTCTTCTGAGCCAGGCAGTTACACTGTGAATCCAAGGGCTGAGAAAACGCGTTTTGAAAAGTGGCCTATTTCTGCCTTATAAGTTACATGGGGGTGGCCAAAGTTGCCAAAATGTGTTTATTTCTGCTGAAAAACACGTTTTGACCACTTCTGCACACTGGGGTTAAGGGCTGAAAAACTGGGCTCCTCTGAACCAGGGAGTTACACTGTGATTCCAAGGGCTGAGAAAACGGGTTTTTTTCGGTCTGAAAAACACGTTTTGAAAAGTGGCCTGTTTCTGCCCTATAAGTTACATGGGGTTGACCAAAGTTGCCAAAACGTGTTTATTTCTGCTGAAAAACACGTTTTGACAACTTCTGCACACTGGGGTTAAGGGCTGACAAACTGGGCTCCTCTGAGCCAGGGAGTTACACTGTGATTCCAAGGGCTGAGAAAACGCGTTTATTTCGGGCTGAAAAACACGTTTTGAAAAGTGGCCTGTTTCTGCCCTATAAGTTACATGGGGTTGACCAAAGTTGCCAAAACGTGTTTATTTGTGCTGAAAAATACGTTTTGACAACTTCTGCTCACTGGGGTTAAGGGCTGACTCATTGGGCTCTTCTGAGCCAGGCAGTTACACTGTGAATCCAAGGGCTGAGAAAACGCGTTTATTTCGGGCTGAAAAACACGTTTTGAAAAGTGGCCTGTTTCTGCCCTATAAGTTACATGGGGTTGACCAAAGTTGCCAAAACGTGTTTATTTCTGCTGAAAAACACGTTTTGACAATTTCTGCACACTGGGGTTAAGGGCTGACAAACTGGGCTCCTCTGAGCCAGGGAGTTACACTGTGATTCCAAGGGCTGAGAAAACGCGTTTATTTCGGGCTGAAAAACACGTTTTGAAAAGTGGCCTGTTTCTGCCCTATAAGTTACATGGGGGTGACCAAAGTTGCCAAAACGTGTTTATTTGTGCTGAAAAATACGTTTTGACAACTTCTGCTCACTGGGGTTAAGGGCTGACTCATTGGGCTCTTCTGAGCCAGGTAGTTACACTGCGATTCCAAGGGCTGAGAAAACGCGTTTATTACGGGCTGAAAAACACGTTTTGAAAAGTGGCCTGTTTCTGCCCTATAAGTTACATGGGGGTGACCAAAGTTGCCAAAACGTGTTTATTTGTGCTGAAAAACACGTTTTGACAACTTCTGCACACTGGGGTTAAGGGCTGACAAACTGGGCTCCTCTGAGCCAGGCAGTTACACTGTGATTCCAAGGGCTGAGAAAACGCGTTTATTTCGGGCTGAAAAACACGTTTTGAAAAGTGGCCTGTTTCTGCCCTATAAGTTACATGGGGTTGACCAAAGTTGCCAAAACGTGTTTATTTCAGCTGAAAAAAACGTTTTGACAACTTCTGCTCATTGGTGTTAAGGACTGACTCATTGGGCTCTTCTGAGCCAGGCAGTTACACTGTGATTCCAAGGGCTGAGAAAACGCGTTTATTTCGGGCTGAAAAACACGTTTTGAAAAGTGGCCTGTTTCTGCCCTATAAGTTACATGGGGGTGACCAAAGTTGCCAAAACGTGTTTATTTGTGCTGAAAAACACGTTTTGACAACTTCTGCACACTGGGGTTAAGGGCTGACAAACTGGGCTCCTCTGAGCCAGGGAGTTACACTGTGATTCCAAGGGCTGGGAAAACGCGTTTATTTCGGGCTGAAAAACACGTTTTGAAAAGTGGCCTGTTTCTGCCCTATAAGTTACATGGGGTTGACCAAAGTTGCCAAAACGTGTTTATTTCAGCTGAAAAAAACGTTTTGACAACTTCTGCTCATTGGGGTTAAGGATTGACTCATTGTGCTCTTCTGAGCCAGGCAGTTACACTGTGATTCCAAGGGCTGAGAAAACGCGTTTATTTCGGGCTGAAAAACACGTTTTGAAAAGTGGCCTGTTTCTGCCCTATAAGTTACATGGGGGTGACCAAAGTTGCCAAAACGTGTTTATTTGTGCTGAAAAACACGTTTTGACAACTTCTGCTCATTGGGGTTAAGGATTGACTCATTGGGCTCTTCTGAGCCAGGCAGTTACACTGTGATTCCAAGGGCTGGGAAAACGCGTTTATTTCGGGCTGAAAAACACGTTTTGAAAAGTGGCCTGTTTCTGCCCTATAAGTTACATGGGGGTGACCAAAGTTGCCAAAACGTGTTTATTTGTGCTGAAAAATACGTTTTGACAACTTCTGCTCACTGGGGTTAAGGGCTGACTCATTGGGCTCTTCTGACCCAGGCAGTTACACTGTGAATCCAAGGGCTGAGAAAACGCGTTTTGAAAAGTGGCCTATTTCTGCCTTATAAGTTACATGGGGGTGGCCAAAGTTGCCAAAATGTGTTTATTTCTGCTGAAAAACACGTTTTGACCACTTCTGCACACTGGGGTTAAGGGCTGAAAAACTGGGCTCCTCTGAACCAGGGAGTTACACTGTGATTCCAAGGGCTGAGAAAACGGGTTTTTTTCGGTCTGAAAAACACGTTTTGAAAAGTGGCCTGTTTCTGCCCTATAAGTTACATGGGGTTGACCAAAGTTGCCAAAACGTGTTTATTTCTGCTGAAAAACACGTTTTGACAACTTCTGCACACTGGGGTTAAGGGCTGACAAACTGGGCTCCTCTGAGCCAGGGAGTTACACTGTGATTCCAAGGGCTGAGAAAACGCGTTTATTTCGGGCTGAAAAACACGTTTTGAAAAGTGGCCTGTTTCTGCCCTATAAGTTACATGGGGTTGACCAAAGTTGCCAAAACGTGTTTATTTGTGCTGAAAAATACGTTTTGACAACTTCTGCTCACTGGGGTTAAGGGCTGACTCATTGGGCTCTTCTGAGCCAGGCAGTTACACTGTGAATCCAAGGGCTGAGAAAACGCGTTTATTTCGGGCTGAAAAACACGTTTTGAAAAGTGGCCTGTTTCTGCCCTATAAGTTACATGGGGTTGACCAAAGTTGCCAAAACGTGTTTATTTCTGCTGAAAAACACGTTTTGACAATTTCTGCACACTGGGGTTAAGGGCTGACAAACTGGGCTCCTCTGAGCCAGGGAGTTACACTGTGATTCCAAGGGCTGAGAAAACGCGTTTATTTCGGGCTGAAAAACACGTTTTGAAAAGTGGCCTGTTTCTGCCCTATAAGTTACATGGGGGTGACCAAAGTTGCCAAAACGTGTTTATTTGTGCTGAAAAATACGTTTTGACAACTTCTGCTCACTGGGGTTAAGGGCTGACTCATTGGGCTCTTCTGAGCCAGGTAGTTACACTGCGATTCCAAGGGCTGAGAAAACGCGTTTATTACGGGCTGAAAAACACGTTTTGAAAAGTGGCCTGTTTCTGCCCTATAAGTTACATGGGGGTGACCAAAGTTGCCAAAACGTGTTTATTTGTGCTGAAAAACACGTTTTGACAACTTCTGCACACTGGGGTTAAGGGCTGACAAACTGGGCTCTTCTGAGCCAGGCAGTTACACTGTGAATCCAAGGGCTGAGAAAACGCGTTTATTTCGGGCTGAAAAACACGTTTTGAAATGTGGCCTATTTCTGCCTTATAAGTTACATGGGGGTGGCCAAAGTTGCCAAAATGTGTTTATTTCTGCTGAAAAACACGTTTTGACAACTTCAGCACACTGGGGTTAAGGGCTGACAAACTGGGCTCCTCTGAACCAGGGAGTTACACTGTGATTCCAAGGGCTGAGAAAACGCGTTTATTTCGCGCTGAAAAACACGTTTTGAAAAGTGGCCTGTTTCTGCCCTATAAGTTACATGGGGTTGACCAAAGTTGCCAAAACGTGTTTATTTCAGCTGAAAAAAACGTTTTGACAACTTCTGCTCATTGGGGTTAAGGATTGACTCATTGGGCTCTTCTGAGCCAGGCAGTTACACTGTGATTCCAAGGGCTGAGAAAACGCGTTTATTTCGGGCTGAAAAACACGTTTTGAAAAGTGGCCTGTTTCTGCCCTATAAGTTACATGGGGGTGACCAAAGTTGCCAAAACGTGTTTATTTGTGCTGAAAAACACGTTTTGACAACTTCTGCTCATTGGGGTTAAGGATTGACTCATTGGGCTCTTCTGAGCCAGGCAGTTACACTGTGATTCCAAGGGCTGGGAAAACGCGTTTATTTCGGGCTGAAAAACACGTTTTGAAAAGTGGCCTGTTTCTGCCCTATAAGTTACATGGGGGTGACCAAAGTTGCCAAAACGTGTTTATTTGTGCTGAAAAATACGTTTTGACAACTTCTGCTCACTGGGGTTAAGGGCTGACTCATTGGGCTCTTCTGAGCCAGGCAGTTACACTGTGAATCCAAGGGCTGAGAAAACGCGTTTTGAAAAGTGGCCTATTTCTGCCTTATAAGTTACATGGGGGTGGCCAAAGTTGCCAAAATGTGTTTATTTCTGCTGAAAAACACGTTTTGACCACTTCTGCACACTGGGGTTAAGGGCTGAAAAACTGGGCTCCTCTGAACCAGGGAGTTACACTGTGATTCCAAGGGCTGAGAAAACGGGTTTTTTTCGGTCTGAAAAACACGTTTTGAAAAGTGGCCTGTTTCTGCCCTATAAGTTACATGGGGTTGACCAAAGTTGCCAAAACGTGTTTATTTCTGCTGAAAAACACGTTTTGACAACTTCTGCACACTGGGGTTAAGGGCTGACAAACTGGGCTCCTCTGAGCCAGGGAGTTACACTGTGATTCCAAGGGCTGAGAAAACGCGTTTATTTCGGGCTGAAAAACACGTTTTGAAAAGTGGCCTGTTTCTGCCCTATAAGTTACATGGGGTTGACCAAAGTTGCCAAAACGTGTTTATTTGTGCTGAAAAATACGTTTTGACAACTTCTGCTCACTGGGGTTAAGGGCTGACTCATTGGGCTCTTCTGAGCCAGGCAGTTACACTGTGAATCCAAGGGCTGAGAAAACGCGTTTATTTCGGGCTGAAAAACACGTTTTGAAAAGTGGCCTGTTTCTGCCCTATAAGTTACATGGGGTTGACCAAAGTTGCCAAAACGTGTTTATTTCTGCTGAAAAACACGTTTTGACAATTTCTGCACACTGGGGTTAAGGGCTGACAAACTGGGCTCCTCTGAGCCAGGGAGTTACACTGTGATTCCAAGGGCTGAGAAAACGCGTTTATTTCGGGCTGAAAAACACGTTTTGAAAAGTGGCCTGTTTCTGCCCTATAAGTTACATGGGGGTGACCAAAGTTGCCAAAACGTGTTTATTTGTGCTGAAAAATACGTTTTGACAACTTCTGCTCACTGGGGTTAAGGGCTGACTCATTGGGCTCTTCTGAGCCAGGTAGTTACACTGCGATTCCAAGGGCTGAGAAAACGCGTTTATTACGGGCTGAAAAACACGTTTTGAAAAGTGGCCTGTTTCTGCCCTATAAGTTACATGGGGGTGACCAAAGTTGCCAAAACGTGTTTATTTGTGCTGAAAAACACGTTTTGACAACTTCTGCACACTGGGGTTAAGGGCTGACAAACTGGGCTCCTCTGAGCCAGGCAGTTACACTGTGATTCCAAGGGCTGAGAAAACGCGTTTATTTCGGGCTGAAAAACACGTTTTGAAAAGTGGCCTGTTTCTGCCCTATAAGTTACATGGGGTTGACCAAAGTTGCCAAAACGTGTTTATTTCAGCTGAAAAAAACGTTTTGACAACTTCTGCTCATTGGTGTTAAGGACTGACTCATTGGGCTCTTCTGAGCCAGGCAGTTACACTGTGATTCCAAGGGCTGAGAAAACGCGTTTATTTCGGGCTGAAAAACACGTTTTGAAAAGTGGCCTGTTTCTGCCCTATAAGTTACATGGGGGTGACCAAAGTTGCCAAAACGTGTTTATTTGTGCTGAAAAACACGTTTTGACAACTTCTGCACACTGGGGTTAAGGGCTGACAAACTGGGCTCCTCTGAGCCAGGGAGTTACACTGTGATTCCAAGGGCTGGGAAAACGCGTTTATTTCGGGCTGAAAAACACGTTTTGAAAAGTGGCCTGTTTCTGCCCTATAAGTTACATGGGGGTGACCAAAGTTGCCAAAACGTGTTTATTTCAGCTGAAAATCACGTTTTGACAACTTCTGCTCACTGGGGTTAAGGACTGACTCATTGGGCTCTTCTGAGCCAGGCAGTTACACTGCGATTCCAAGGGCTGAGAAAACGCGTTTATTTCGGGCTGAAAAACACGTTTTGAAAAGTGGCCTGTTTCTGCCCTATAAGTTACATGGGGGTGACCAAAGTTGCCAAAACGTGTTTATTTGTGCTGAAAAATACGTTTTGACAACTTCTGCTCACTGGGGTTAAGGGCTGACTCATTGGGCTCTTCTGAGCCAGGCAGTTACACTGTGAATCCAAGGGCTGAGAAAACGCGTTTATTTCGGGCTGAAAAACACGTTTTGAAAAGTGGTCTATTTCTGCCTTATAAGTTACATGGGGGTGGCCAAAGTTGCCAAAATGTGTTTATTTCTGCTGAAAAACACGTTTTGACAACTTCAGCACACTGGGGTTAAGGGCTGACAAACTGGGCTCTTCTGAACCAGGGAGTTACACTGTGATTCCAAGGGCTGAGAAAACGCGTTTATTTCGCGCTGAAAATCACGTTTTGAAAAGTGGCCTGTTTCTGCCCTATAAGTTACATGGGGTTGACCAAAGTTGCCAAAACGTGTTTATTTCAGCTGAAAAAAACGTTTTGACAACTTCTGCTCATTGGGGTTAAGGACTGACTCATTGGGCTCTTCTGAGCCAGGCAGTTACACTGTGATTCCAAGGGCTGAGAAAACGCGTTTATTTCGGGCTGAAAAACACGTTTTGAAAAGTGGCCTGTTTCTGCCCTATAAGTTACATGGGGTTGACCAAAGTTGCCAAAACGTGTTTATTTGTGCTGAAAAACACGTTTTGACAACTTCTGCACACTGGGGATAAGGGCTGACAAACTGGGCTCCTCTGAGCCAGGGAGTTACACTGTGATTCCAAGGGCTGAGAAAACGCGTTTATTTCGCGCTGAAAAACACGTTTTGAAAAGTGGCCTGTTTCTGCCCTATAAGTTACATGGGGTTGACCAAAGTTGCCAAAACGTGTTTATTTCAGCTGAAAAAAACGTTTTGACAACTTCTGCTCATTGGGGTTAAGGATTGACTCATTGGGCTCTTCTGAGCCAGGCAGTTACACTGTGATTCCAAGGGCTGAGAAAACGCGTTTATTTCGGGCTGAAAAACACGTTTTGAAAAGTGGCCTGTTTCTGCCCTATAAGTTACATGGGGGTGACCAAAGTTGCCAAAACGTGTTTATTTGTGCTGAAAAACACGTTTTGACAACTTCTGCACACTGGGGTTAAGGGCTGACAAACTGGGCTCCTCTGAGCCAGGGAGTTACACTGTGATTCCAAGGGCTGGGAAAACGCGTTTATTTCGGGCTGAAAAACACGTTTTGAAAAGTGGCCTGTTTCTGCCCTATAAGTTACATGGGGGTGACCAAAGTTGCCAAAACGTGTTTATTTGTGCTGAAAAATACGTTTTGACAACTTCTGCTCACTGGGGTTAAGGGCTGACTCATTGGGCTCTTCTGAGCCAGGCAGTTACACTGTGAATCCAAGGGCTGAGAAAACGCGTTTATTTCGGGCTGAAAAACACGTTTTGAAATGTGGCCTATTTCTGCCTTATAAGTTACATGGGGGTGGCCAAAGTTGCCAAAATGTGTTTATTTCTGCTGAAAAACACGTTTTGACAACTTCAGCACACTGGGGTTAAGGGCTGACAAACTGGGCTCCTCTGAACCAGGGAGTTACACTGTGATTCCAAGGGCTGAGAAAACGCGTTTATTTCGCGCTGAAAAACACGTTTTGAAAAGTGGCCTGTTTCTGCCCTATAAGTTACATGGGGTTGACCAAAGTTGCCAAAACGTGTTTATTTCAGCTGAAAAAAACGTTTTGACAACTTCTGCTCATTGGGGTTAAGGATTGACTCATTGGGCTCTTCTGAGCCAGGCAGTTACACTGTGATTCCAAGGGCTGAGAAAACGCGTTTATTTCGGGCTGAAAAACACGTTTTGAAAAGTGGCCTGTTTCTGCCCTATAAGTTACATGGGGGTGACCAAAGTTGCCAAAACGTGTTTATTTGTGCTGAAAAACACGTTTTGACAACTTCTGCACACTGGGGTTAAGGGCTGACAAACTGGGCTCCTCTGAGCCAGGGAGTTACACTGTGATTCCAAGGGCTGGGAAAACGCGTTTATTTCGGGCTGAAAAACACGTTTTGAAAAGTGGCCTGTTTCTGCCCTATAAGTTACATGGGGGTGACCAAAGTTGCCAAAACGTGTTTATTTGTGCTGAAAAATACGTTTTGACAACTTCTGCTCACTGGGGTTAAGGGCTGACTCATTGGGCTCTTCTGAGCCAGGCAGTTACACTGTGAATCCAAGGGCTGAGAAAACGCGTTTATTTCGGGCTGAAAAACACGTTTTGAAAAGTGGCCTATTTCTGCCTTATAAGTTACATGGGGGTGGCCAAAGTTGCCAAAATGTGTTTATTTGTGCTGAAAAACACGTTTTGACAACTTCTGCACACTGGGGTTAAGGGCTGACAAACTGGGCTCCTCTGAGCCAGGGAGTTACACTGTGATTCCAAGGGCTGGGAAAACGCGTTTATTTCGGGCTGAAAAACACGTTTTGAAAAGTGGCCTGTTTCTGCCCTATAAGTTACATGGGGGTGACCAAAGTTGCCAAAATGTGTTTATTTCAGCTGAAAATCACGTTTTGACAACTTCTGCTCACTGGGGTTAAGGACTGACTCATTGGGCTCTTCTGAGCCAGGCAGTTACACTGCGATTCCAAGGGCTGAGAAAACGCGTTTATTTCGGGCTGAAAAACACGTTTTGAAAAGTGGCCTGTTTCTGCCCTATAAGTTACATGGGGGTGACCAAAGTTGCCAAAACGTGTTTATTTGTGCTGAAAAATACGTTTTGACAACTTCTGCTCACTGGGGTTAAGGGCTGACTCATTGGGCTCTTCTGAGCCAGGCAGTTACACTGTGATTCCAAGGGCTGAGAAAACGCGTTTATTTCGGGCTGAAAAACACGTTTTGAAAAGTGGCCTGTTTCTGCCCTATAAGTTACATGGGGTTGACCAAAGTTGCCAAAACGTGTTTATTTGTGCTGAAAAACACGTTTTGACAACTTCTGCACACTGGGGATAAGGGCTGACAAACTGGGCTCCTCTGAGCCAGGGAGTTACACTGTGATTCCAAGGGCTGAGAAAACGCGTTTATTTCGCGCTGAAAAACACGTTTTGAAAAGTGGCCTGTTTCTGCCCTATAAGTTACATGGGGTTGACCAAAGTTGCCAAAACGTGTTTATTTCAGCTGAAAAAAACGTTTTGACAACTTCTGCTCATTGGGGTTAAGGATTGACTCATTGGGCTCTTCTGAGCCAGGCAGTTACACTGTGATTCCAAGGGCTGAGAAAACGCGTTTATTTCGGGCTGAAAAACACGTTTTGAAAAGTGGCCTGTTTCTGCCCTATAAGTTACATGGGGGTGACCAAAGTTGCCAAAACGTGTTTATTTGTGCTGAAAAACACGTTTTGACAACTTCTGCACACTGGGGTTAAGGGCTGACAAACTGGGCTCCTCTGAACCAGGGAGTTACACTGTGATTCCAAGGGCTGAGAAAACGCGTTTATTTCGCGCTGAAAAACACGTTTTGAAAAGTGGCCTGTTTCTGCCCTATAAGTTACATGGGGTTGACCAAAGTTGCCAAAACGTGTTTATTTCAGCTGAAAAAAACGTTTTGACAACTTCTGCTCATTGGGGTTAAGGATTGACTCATTGGGCTCTTCTGAGCCAGGCAGTTACACTGTGATTCCAAGGGCTGAGAAAACGCGTTTATTTCGGGCTGAAAAACACGTTTTGAAAAGTGGCCTGTTTCTGCCCTATAAGTTACATGGGGGTGACCAAAGTTGCCAAAACGTGTTTATTTGTGCTGAAAAACACATTTTGACAACTTCTGCACACTGGGGTTAAGGGCTGACAAACTGGGCTCCTCTGAGCCAGGGAGTTACACTTTGATTCCAAGGGCTGGGAAAACGCGTTTATTTCGGGCTGAAAAACACGTTTTGAAAAGTGGCCTGTTTCTGCCCTATAAGTTACATGGGGGTGACCAAAGTTGCCAAAACGTGTTTATTTGTGCTGAAAAATACGTTTTGACAACTTCTGCTCACTGGGGTTAAGGGCTGACTCATTGGGCTCTTCTGAGCCAGGCAGTTACACTGTGAATCCAAGGGCTGAGAAAACGCGTTTATTTCGGGCTGAAAAACACGTTTTGAAAAGTGGCCTATTTCTGCCTTATAAGTTACATGGGGGTGGCCAAAGTTGCCAAAATGTGTTTATTTCTGCTGAAAAACACGTTTTGACAACTTCTGCACACTGGGGTTAAGGGCTGACAAACTGGGCTCCTCTGAGCCAGGGAGTTACACTGTGATTCCAAGGGCTGAGAAAACGCGTTTATTTCGGGCTGAAAAACACGTTTTGAAAAGTGGCCAGTTTCTGCCCTATAAGTTACATGGGGTTGACCAAAGTTGCCAAAACGTGTTTATTTCAGCTGAAAAAAACGTTTTGACAACTTCTGCTCATTGGGGTTAAGGACTGACTCATTGGGCTCTTCTGAGCCAGGCAGTTACACTGTGATTCCAAGGGCTGAGAAAACGCGTTTATTTCGGGCTGAAAAACACGTTTTGAAAAGTGGCCTGTTTCTGCCCTATAAGTTACATGGGGTTGACCAAAGTTGCCAAAACGTGTTTATTTCTGCTGAAAAACACGTTTTGACAACTTCTGCACACTGGGGATAAGGGCTGACAAATTGGGCTCCTCTGAGCCAGGGAGTTACACTGTGATTCCAAGGGCTGAGAAAACGCGTTTATTTCGGGCTGAAAAACACGTTTTGAAAAGTGGCCTGTTTCTGCCCTATAAGTTACATGGGGGTGACCAAAGTTGCCAAAACGTGTTTATTTGTGCTGAAAAATACGTTTTGACAACTTCTGCTCACTGGGGTTAAGGGCTGACTCATTGGGCTCTTCTGAGCCAGGCAGTTACACTGTGAATCCAAGGGCTGAGAAAACGCGTTTATTTCGGTCTGAAAAACACGTTTTGAAAAGTGGCCTGTTTCTGCCCTATAAGTTACATGGGGGTGACCAAAGTTGCCAAAACGTGTTTATTTGTGTTGAAAAACACGTTTTGACAACTTCTGCACACTGGGGTTAAGGGCTGACAAACTGGGCTCCTCTGAGCCAGGGAGTTACACTGTGATTCCAAGGGCTGAGAAAACGCGTTTATTTCGGGCTGAAAAACACGTTTTGAAAAGTGGCCTGTTTCTGCCCTATAAGTTACATGGGGTTGACCAAAGTTGCCAAAACGTGTTTATTTCAGCTGAAAAAAACGTTTTGACAACTTCTGCTCATTGGGGTTAAGGACTGACTCATTGGGCTCTTCTGAGCCAGGCAGTTACACTGTGATTCCAAGGGCTGAGAAAACGCGTTTATTTCGGGCTGAAAAACACGTTTTGAAAAGTGGCCTGTTTCTGCCCTATAAGTTACATGGGGGTGACCAAAGTTGCCAAAACGTGTTTATTTGTGCTGAAAAACACGTTTTGACAACTTCTGCACACTGGGGATAAGGGCTGACAAACTGGGCTCCTCTGAGCCAGGGAGTTACACTGTGATTCCAAGGGCTGAGAAAACGCGTTTATTTCGCGCTGAAAAACACGTTTTGAAAAGTGGCCTGTTTCTGCCCTATAAGTTACATGGGGTTTACCAAAGTTGCCAAAACGTGTTTATTTCAGCTGAAAAAAACGTTTTGACAACTTCTGCTCATTGGGGTTAAGGATTGACTCATTGGGCTCTTCTGAGCCAGGCAGTTACACTGTGATTCCAAGGGCTGAGAAAACGCATTTATTTCGGGCTCAAAAACACGTTTTGAAAAGTGGCCTGTTTCTGCCCTATAAGTTACATGGGGGTGACCAAAGTTGCCAAAACGTGTTTATTTGTGCTGAAAAACACGTTTTGACAACTTCTGCACACTGGGGTTAAGGGCTGACAAACTGGGCTCCTCTGAGCCAGGGAGTTACACTGTGATTCCAAGGGCTGGGAAAACGCGTTTATTTCGGGCTGAAAAACACGTTTTGAAAAGTGGCCTGTTTCTGCCCTATAAGTTACATGGGGGTGACCAAAGTTGCCAAAACGTGTTTATTTGTGCTGAAAAATACGTTTTGACAACTTCTGCTCACAGGGGTTAAGGGCTGACTCATTGGGCTCTTCTGAACCAGGCAGTTACACTGTGAATCCAAGGGCTGAGAAAACGCGTTTATTTCGGGCTGAAAAACACGTTTTGAAAAGTGGCCTATTTCTGCCTTATAAGTTACATGGGGGTGGCCAAAGTTGCCAAAACGTGTTTATTTGTGCTGAAAAATACGTTTTGACAACTTCTGCTCACAGGGGTTAAGGGCTGACTCATTGGGCTCTTCTGAGCCAGGCAGTTACACTGTGAATCCAAGGGCTGAGAAAACGCGTTTATTTCGGGCTGAAAAACACGTTTTGAAAAGTGGCCTGTTTCTGCCCTATAAGTTACATGGGGTTGACCAAAGTTGCCAAAACGTGTTTATTTCTGCTGAAAAACACGTTTTGACAACTTCTGCTCACTGGGGTTAAGGACTGACTCAGTGGGCTCTTCTGAGCCAGGCAGTTACTCTGTGATTCCAAGGGCTGAGAAAACGCGTTTATTTCGGGCTGAAAAACACGTTTTGAAAAGTGGCCTGTTTCTGCCCTATAAGTTACATGGGGGTGACCAAAGTTGCCAAAACGTGTTTATTTGTGCTGAAAAATACGTTTTGACAACTTCTGCTCACTGGGGTTAAGGGCTGACTCATTGGGCTCTTCTGAGCCAGGCAGTTACACTGTGAATCCAAGGGCTGAGAAAACGCGTTTATTTCGAGCTGAAAAACACGTTTTGAAAAGTGGCCTATTTCTGCCTTATAAGTTACATGGGGGTGGCCAAAGTTGCCAAAATGTGTTTATTTCTGCTGAAAAACACGTTTTGACAACTTCTACACACTGGGGTTAAGGGCTGACAAACTGGGCTCCTCTGAACCAGGGAGTTACACTGTGATTCCAAGGGCTGAGAAAACGCGTTTATTTCGGGCTGAAAAACACGTTTTGAAAAGTGGCCAGTTTCTGCCCTATAAGTTACATGGGGTTGACCAAAGTTGCCAAAACGTGTTTATTTCAGCTGAAAAAAACGTTTTGACAACTTCTGCTCATTGGGGTTAAGGACTGACTCATTGGGCTCTTCTGAGCCAGGCAGTTACACTGTGATTCCAAGGGCTGAGAAAACGCGTTTATTTCGGGCTGAAAAACACGTTTTGAAAAGTGGCCTGTTTCTGCCCTATAAGTTACATGGGGTTGACCAAAGTTGCAAAAACGTGTTTATTTCTGCTGAAAAACACGTTTTGACAACTTCTGCACACTGGGGATAAGGGCTGACAAATTGGGCTCCTCTGAGCCAGGGAGTTACACTGTGATTCCAAGGGCTGAGAAAACGCGTTTATTTCGGGCTGAAAAACACGTTTTGAAAAGTGGCCTGTTTCTGCCCTATAAGTTACATGGGGGTGACCAAAGTTGCCAAAACGTGTTTATTTGTGCTGAAAAATACGTTTTGACAACTTCTGCTCACTGGGGTTAAGGGCTGACTCACTGGGCTCTTCTGAGCCAGGCAGTTACACTGTGATTCCAAGGGCTGAGAAAACGCGTTTATTTCGGGCTGAAAAACACGTTTTGAAAAGTGGCCTCTTTCTGCCCTATAAGTTACATGGGGGTGACCAAAGTTGCCAAAACGTGTTTATTTGTGTTGAAAAACACGTTTTGACAACTTCTGCACACTGGGGTTAAGGGCTGACAAACTGGGCTCCTCTGAGCCAGGGAGTTACACTGTGATTCCAAGGGCTGAGAAAACGCGTTTATTTCGGGCTGAAAAAAACGTTTTGAAAAGTGGCCTGTTTCTGCCCTATAAGTTACATGGGGTTGACCAAAGTTGCCAAAACGTGTTTATTTCAGCTGAAAAAAACGTTTTGACAACTTCTGCTCATTGGGGTTAAGGACTGACTCATTGGGCTCTTCTGAGCCAGGCAGTTACACTGTGATTCCAAGGGCTGAGAAAACGCGTTTATTTCGGGCTGAAAAACACGTTTTGAAAAGTGGCCTGTTTCTGCCCTATAAGTTACATGGGGGTGACCAAAGTTGCCAAAACGTGTTTATTTGTGCTGAAAAACACGTTTTGACAACTTCTGCACACTGGGGATAAGGGCTGACAAACTGGGCTCCTCTGAGCCAGGGAGTTACACTGTGATTCCAAGGGCTGAGAAAACGCGTTTATTTCGCGCTGAAAAACACGTTTTGAAAAGTGGCCTGTTTCTGCCCTATAAGTTACATGGGGTTTACCAAAGTTGCCAAAACGTGTTTATTTCAGCTGAAAAAAACGTTTTGACAACTTCTGCTCATTGGGGTTAAGGATTGACTCATTGGGCTCTTCTGAGCCAGGCAGTTACACTGTGATTCCAAGGGCTGAGAAAACGCATTTATTTCGGGCTCAAAAACACGTTTTGAAAAGTGGCCTGTTTCTGCCCTATAAGTTACATGGGGGTGACCAAAGTTGCCAAAACGTGTTTATTTGTGCTGAAAAACACGTTTTGACAACTTCTGCACACTGGGGTTAAGGGCTGACAAACTGGGCTCCTCTGAGCCAGGGAGTTACACTGTGATTCCAAGGGCTGGGAAAACGCGTTTATTTCGGGCTGAAAAACACGTTTTGAAAAGTGGCCTGTTTCTGCCCTATAAGTTACATGGGGGTGACCAAAGTTGCCAAAACGTGTTTATTTGTGCTGAAAAATACGTTTTGACAACTTCTGCTCACAGGGGTTAAGGGCTGACTCATTGGGCTCTTCTGAGCCAGGCAGTTACACTGTGAATCCAAGGGCTTAGAAAACGCGTTTATTTCGGGCTGAAAAACACGTTTTAAAAAGTGGCCTATTTCTGCCTTATAAGTTACATGGGGGTGGCCAAAGTTGCCAAAATGTGTTTATTTCTGCTGAAAAACACGTTTTGACAACTTCTGCACACTGGGGTTAAGGGCTGACAAACTGGGCTCCTCTGAACCAGGGAGTTACACTGTGATTCCAAGGGCTGAGAAAACGCGTTTATTTCGGGCTGAAAAACACGTTTTGAAAAGTGGCCTGTTTCTGCCCTATAAGTTACATGGAGTTGACCAAAGTTGCCAAAACGTGTTTATTTCTGCTGAAAAACACGTTTTGACAACTTCTGCTCACTGGGGTTAAGGACTGACTCAGTGGGCTCTTCTGAGCCAGGCAGTTACACTGTGATTCCAAGGGCTGAGAAAACGCGTTTATTTCGGGCTGAAAAACACGTTTTGAAAAGTGTCCTGTTTCTGCCCTATAAGTTACATGGAATTGACCAAAGTTGCCAAAACGTGTTTATTTCTGCTGAAAAACACGTTTTGACAACTTCTGCACACTGGGGTTAAGGACTGACTCATTGGGCTCTTCTGAGCCAGGCAGTTACACTGCGATTCCAAGGGCTGAGAAAACGCGTTTATTTCGGGCTGAAAAACACGTTTTGAAAAGTGGCCTGTTTCTGCCCTATAAGTTACATGGGGGTGACCAAAGTTGCCAAAACGTGTTTATTTGTGCTGAAAAATACGTTTTGACAACTTCTGCTCATTGGGGTTAAGGATTGACTCATTGGGCTCTTCTGAGCCAGGCAGTTACACTGTGATTCCAAGGGATGAGAAAACGCGTTTATTTCGGGCTGAAAAACACGTTTTGAAAAGTGGCCTGTTTCTGCCCTATAAGTTACATGGGGGTGACCAAAGTTGCCAAAACGTGTTTATTTGTGCTGAAAAACACGTTTTGACAACTTCTGCACACTGGGGTTAAGGGCTGACAAACTGGGCTCCTCTGAGCCAGGGAGTTACACTGTGATTCCAAGGGCTGAGAAAACGCGTTTATTTCGGGCTGAAAAACACGTTTTGAAAAGTGGCCTGTTTCTGCCCTATAAGTTACATGGGGGTGACCAAAGTTGCCAAAACGTGTTTATTTGTGCTGAAAAATACGTTTTGACAACTTCTGCTCACTGGGGTTAAGGGCTGACTCATTGGGCTCTTCTGAGCCAGGCAGTTACACTGTGAATCCAAGGGCTGAGAAAACGCGTTTATTTCGGGCTGAAAAACACGTTTTGAAAAGTGGCCTATTTCTGCCTTATAAGTTACATGGGGGTGGCCAAAGTTGCCAAAATGTGTTTATTTCTGCTGAAAAACACGTTTTGACAACTTCTGCACACTGGGGTTAAGGGCTGACAAACTGGGCTCCTCTGAACCAGGGAGTTACACTGTGATTCCAAGGGCTGAGAAAACGCGTTTATTTCGGGCTGAAAAACACGTTTTGAAAAGTGTCCTGTTTCTGCCCTATAAGTTACATGGAATTGACCAAAGTTGCCAAAACGTGTTTATTTCTGCTGAAAAACACGTTTTGACAACTTCTGCACACTGGGGTTAAGGGCTGACAACCTTGCTCCTCTGAGCCAGGGAGTTACACTGTGATTCCAAGGGCTGAGAAAACGCGTTTATTTCGGGCTGAAAAACACGTTTTGAAAAGTGGCCTGTTTCTGCCCTATAAGTTACATGGGGGTGACCAAAGTTGCCAAAACGTGTTTATTTCAGCTGAAAATCACGTTTTGACAACTTCTGCTCACTGGGGTTAAGGACTGACTCATTGGGCTCTTCTGAGCCAGGCAGTTACACTGCGATTCCAAGGGCTGAGAAAACGCGTTTATTTCGGGCTGAAAAACACGTTTTGAAAAGTGGCCTGTTTCTGCCCTATAAGTTACATGGGGGTGACCAAAGTTGCCAAAACGTGTTTATTTGTGCTGAAAAATACGTTTTGACAACTTCTGCTCACTGGGGTTAAGGGCTGACTCATTGGGCTCCTCTGAGCCAGGGAGTTACACTGTGATTCCAAGGGCTGAGAAAACGCGTTTATTTCGCGCTGAAAAACACGTTTTGAAAAGTGGCCTGTTTCTGCCCTATAAGTTACATGGGGTTGACCAAAGTTGCCAAAACGTGTTTATTTCAGCTGAAAAAAACGTTTTGACAACTTCTGCTCATTGGGGTTAAGGATTGACTCATTGGGCTCTTCTGAGCCAGGCAGTTACACTGTGATTCCAAGGGATGAGAAAACGCGTTTATTTCGGGCTGAAAAACACGTTTTGAAAAGTGGCCTGTTTCTGCCCTATAAGTTACATGGGGGTGACCAAAGTTGCCAAAACGTGTTTATTTGTGCTGAAAAACACGTTTTGACAACTTCTGCACACTGGGGTTAAGGGCTGACAAACTGGGCTCCTCTGAGCCAGGGAGTTACACTGTGATTCCAAGGGCTGGGAAAACGCGTTTATTTCGGTCTGAAAAACACGTTTTGAAAAGTGGCCTGTTTCTGCCCTATAAGTTACATGGGGGTGACCAAAGTTGCCAAAACGTGTTTATTTGTGCTGAAAAATACGTTTTGACAACTTCTGCTCACTGGGGTTAAGGGCTGACTCATTGGGCTCTTCTGAGCCAGGCAGTTACACTGTGAATCCAAGGGCTGAGAAAACGCGTTTATTTCGGGCTGAAAAACACGTTTTGAAAAGTGGCCTGTTTCTGCCCTATAAGTTACATGGGGTTGACCAAAGTTGCCAAAACGTGTTTATTTCTGCTGAAAAACACGTTTTGACAATTTCTGCACACTGGGGTTAAGGGCTGACAAACTGGGCTCCTCTGAGCCAGGGAGTTACACTGTGATTCCAAGGGCTGAGAAAACGCGTTTATTTCGGGCTGAAAAACACGTTTTGAAAAGTGGCCTGTTTCTGCCCTATAAGTTACATGGGGGTGACCAAAGTTGCCAAAACGTGTTTATTTGTGCTGAAAAATACGTTTTGACAACTTCTGCTCACTGGGGTTAAGGGCTGACTCATTGGGCTCTTCTGAGCCAGGTAGTTACACTGCGATTCCAAGGGCTGAGAAAACGCGTTTATTTCGGGCTGAAAAACACGTTTTGAAAAGTGGCCTGTTTCTGCCCTATAAGTTACATGGGGGTGACCAAAGTTGCCAAAACGTGTTTATTTGTGCTGAAAAACACGTTTTGACAACTTCTGCACACTGGGGTTAAGGGCTGACAAACTGGGCTCCTCTGAGCCAGGGAGTTACACTGTGATTCCAAGGGCTGAGAAAACGCATTTATTTCGGGCTGAAAAACACGTTTTGAAAAGTGGCCTGTTTCTGCCCTATAAGTTACATGGGGGTGACCAAAGTTGCCAAAACGTGTTTATTTGTGCTGAAAAATACGTTTTGACAACTTCTGCTCACTGGGGTTAAGGGCTGACTCATTGGGCTCTTCTGAGCCAGGTAGTTACACTGCGATTCCAAGGGCTGAGAAAACGCGTTTATTTCGGGCTGAAAAACACGTTTTGAAAAGTGGCCTGTTTCTGCCCTATAAGTTACATGGGGGTGACCAAAGTTGCCAAAACGTGTTTATTTGTGCTGAAAAACACGTTTTGACAACTTCTGCACACTGGGGTTAAGGGCTGACAAACTGGGCTCCTCTGAGCCAGGCAGTTACACTGTGATTCCAAGGGCTGAGAAAACGCGTTTATTTCGGGCTGAAAAACACGTTTTGAAAAGTGGCCTGTTTCTGCCCTATAAGTTACATGGGGTTGACCAAAGTTACCAAAACGTGTTTATTTCAGCTGAAAAAAACGTTTTGACAACTTCTGCTCATTGGTGTTAAGGACTGACTCATTGGGCTCTTCTGAGCCAGGCAGTTACACTGTGATTCCAAGGGCTGAGAAAACGCGTTTATTTCGGGCTGAAAAACACGTTTTGAAAAGTGGCCTGTTTCTGCCCTATAAGTTACATGGGGGTGACCAAAGTTGCCAAAACGTGTTTATTTGTGCTGAAAAACACGTTTTGACAACTTCTGCACACTGGGGTTAAGGGCTGACAAACTGGGCTCCTCTGAGCCAGGGAGTTACACTGTGATTCCAAGGGCTGGGAAAACGCGTTTATTTCGGGCTGAAAAACACGTTTTAAAAAGTGGCCTGTTTCTGCCCTATAAGTTACATGGGGGTGACCAAAGTTGCCAAAACGTGTTTATTTCAGCTGAAAATCACGTTTTGACAACTTCTGCTCACTGGGGTTAAGGACTGACTCATTGGGCCCTTCTGAGCCAGGCAGTTACACTGCGATTCCAAGGGCTGAGAAAACGCGTTTATTTCGGGCTGAAAAACACGTTTTGAAAAGTGGCCTGTTTCTGCCCTATAAGTTACATGGGGGTGACCAAAGTTGCCAAAACGTGTTTATTTGTGCTGAAAAATACGTTTTGACAACTTCTGCTCACTGGGGTTAAGGGCTGACTCATTGGGCTCTTCTGAGCCGGGCAGTTACACTGTGAATCCAAGGGCTGAGAAAACGCGTTTATTTCGGGCTGAAAAACACGTTTTGAAAAGTGGTCTATTTCTGCCTTATAAGTTACATGGGGGTGGCCAAAGTTGCCAAAATGTGTTTATTTCTGCTGAAAAACACGTTTTGACAACTTCAGCACACTGGGGTTAAGGGCTGACAAACTGGGCTCCTCTGAACCAGGGAGTTACACTGTGATTCCAAGGGCTGAGAAAACGCGTTTATTTCGCGCTGAAAAACACGTTTTGAAAAGTGGCCTGTTTCTGCCCTATAAGTTACATGGGGGTGACCAAAGTTGCCAAAACGTGTTTATTTGTGCTGAAAAATACGTTTTGACAACTTCTGCTCACTGGGGTTAAGGGCTGACTCATTGGGCTCTTCTGAGCCAGGTAGTTACACTGCGATTCCAAGGGCTGAGAAAACGCGTTTATTTCGGGCTGAAAAACACGTTTTGAAAAGTGGCCTGTTTCTGCCCTATAAGTTACATGGGGGTGACCAAAGTTGCCAAAACGTGTTTATTTGTGCTGAAAAACACGTTTTGACAACTTCTGCACACTGGGGTTAAGGGCTGACAAACTGGGCTCCTCTGAGCCAGGGAGTTACACTGTGATTCCAAGGGCTGAGAAAACGCATTTATTTCGGGCTGAAAAACACGTTTTGAAAAGTGGCCTGTTTCTGCCCTATAAGTTACATGGGGGTGACCAAAGTTGCCAAAACGTGTTTATTTGTGCTGAAAAATACGTTTTGACAACTTTTGCTCACTGGGGTTAAGGGCTGACTCATTGGGCTCTTCTGAGCCAGGTAGTTACACTGCGATTCCAAGGGCTGAGAAAACGCGTTTATTTCGGGCTGAAAAACACGTTTTGAAAAGTGGCCTGTTTCTGCCCTATAAGTTACATGGGGGTGACCAAAGTTGCCAAAACGTGTTTATTTGTGCTGAAAAACACGTTTTGACAACTTCTGCACACTGGGGTTAAGGGCTGACAAACTGGGCTCCTCTGAGCCAGGCAGTTACACTGTGATTCCAAGGGCTGAGAAAACGCGTTTATTTCGGGCTGAAAAACACGTTTTGAAAAGTGGCCTGTTTCTGCCCTATAAGTTACATGGGGTTGACCAAAGTTACCAAAACGTGTTTATTTCAGCTGAAAAAAACGTTTTGACAACTTCTGCTCATTGGTGTTAAGGACTGACTCATTGGGCTCTTCTGAGCCAGGCAGTTACACTGTGATTCCAAGGGCTGAGAAAACGCGTTTATTTCGGGCTGAAAAACACGTTTTGAAAAGTGGCCTGTTTCTGCCCTATAAGTTACATGGGGGTGACCAAAGTTGCCAAAACGTGTTTATTTGTGCTGAAAAACACGTTTTGACAACTTCTGCACACTGGGGTTAAGGGCTGACAAACTGGGCTCCTCTGAGCCAGGGAGTTACACTGTGATTCCAAGGGCTGGGAAAACGCGTTTATTTCGGGCTGAAAAACACGTTTTAAAAAGTGGCCTGTTTCTGCCCTATAAGTTACATGGGGGTGACCAAAGTTGCCAAAACGTGTTTATTTCAGCTGAAAATCACGTTTTGACAACTTCTGCTCACTGGGGTTAAGGACTGACTCATTGGGCCCTTCTGAGCCAGGCAGTTACACTGCGATTCCAAGGGCTGAGAAAACGCGTTTATTTCGGGCTGAAAAACACGTTTTGAAAAGTGGCCTGTTTCTGCCCTATAAGTTACATGGGGGTGACCAAAGTTGCCAAAACGTGTTTATTTGTGCTGAAAAATACGTTTTGACAACTTCTGCTCACTGGGGTTAAGGGCTGACTCATTGGGCTCTTCTGAGCCGGGCAGTTACACTGTGAATCCAAGGGCTGAGAAAACGCGTTTATTTCGGGCTGAAAAACACGTTTTGAAAAGTGGTCTATTTCTGCCTTATAAGTTACATGGGGGTGGCCAAAGTTGCCAAAATGTGTTTATTTCTGCTGAAAAACACGTTTTGACAACTTCAGCACACTGGGGTTAAGGGCTGACAAACTGGGCTCCTCTGAACCAGGGAGTTACACTGTGATTCCAAGGGCTGAGAAAACGCGTTTATTTCGCGCTGAAAAACACGTTTTGAAAAGTGGCCTATTTCTGCCCTATAAGTTACATGGGGTTGACCAAAGTTGCCAAAACGTGTTTATTTCAGCTGAAAAAAACGTTTTGACAACTTCTGCTCATTGGGGTTAAGGATTGACTCATTGGGCTCTTCTGAGCCAGGCAGTTACACTGTGATTCCAAGGGCTGAGAAAACGCGTTTATTTCGGGCTGAAAAACACGTTTTGAAAAGTGGCCTGTTTCTGCCCTATAAGTTACATGGGGGTGACCAAAGTTGCCAAAACGTGTTTATTTGTGCTGAAAAACACGTTTTGACAACTTCTGCTCATTGGGGTTAAGGATTGACTCATTGGGCTCTTCTGAGCCAGGCAGTTACACTGTGATTCCAAGGGCTGGGAAAACGCGTTTATTTCGGGCTGAAAAACACGTTTTGAAAAGTGGCCTGTTTCTGCCCTATAAGTTACATGGGGGTGACCAAAGTTGCCAAAACGTGTTTATTTGTGCTGAAAAATACGTTTTGACAACTTCTGCTCACTGGGGTTAAGGGCTGACTCATTGGGCTCTTCTGAGCCAGGCAGTTACACTGTGAATCCAAGGGCTGAGAAAACGCGTTTTGAAAAGTGGCCTATTTCTGCCTTATAAGTTACATGGGGTTGACCAAAGTTGCCAAAACGTGTTTATTTCTGCTGAAAAACACGTTTTGACAACTTCTGCACACTGGGGTTAAGGGCTGACAAACTGGGCTCCTCTGAGCCAGGGAGTTACACTGTGATTCCAAGGGCTGAGAAAACGCGTTTATTTCGGGCTGAAAAACACGTTTTGAAAAGTGGCCTGTTTCTGCCCTATAAGTTACATGGGGTTGACCAAAGTTGCCAAAACGTGTTTATTTGTGCTGAAAAATACGTTTTGACAACTTCTGCTCACTGGGGTTAAGGGCTGACTCATTGGGCTCTTCTGAGCCAGGCAGTTACACTGTGAATCCAAGGGCTGAGAAAACGCGTTTATTTCGGGCTGAAAAACACGTTTTGAAAAGTGGCCTGTTTCTGCCCTATAAGTTACATGGGGTTGACCAAAGTTGCCAAAACGTGTTTATTTCTGCTGAAAAACACGTTTTGACAATTTCTGCACACTGGGGTTAAGGGCTGACAAACTGGGCTCCTCTGAGCCAGGGAGTTACACTGTGATTCCAAGGGCTGAGAAAACGCGTTTATTTCGGGCTGAAAAACACGTTTTGAAAAGTGGCCTGTTTCTGCCCTATAAGTTACATGGGGGTGACCAAAGTTGCCAAAACGTGTTTATTTGTGCTGAAAAATACGTTTTGACAACTTCTGCTCACTGGGGTTAAGGGCTGACTCATTGGGCTCTTCTGAGCCAGGTAGTTACACTGCGATTCCAAGGGCTGAGAAAACGCGTTTATTACGGGCTGAAAAACACGTTTTGAAAAGTGGCCTGTTTCTGCCCTATAAGTTACATGGGGGTGACCAAAGTTGCCAAAACGTGTTTATTTGTGCTGAAAAACACGTTTTGACAACTTCTGCACACTGGGGTTAAGGGCTGACAAACTGGGCTCCTCTGAGCCAGGCAGTTACACTGTGATTCCAAGGGCTGAGAAAACGCGTTTATTTCGGGCTGAAAAACACGTTTTGAAAAGTGGCCTGTTTCTGCCCTATAAGTTACATGGGGTTGACCAAAGTTGCCAAAACGTGTTTATTTCAGCTGAAAAAAACGTTTTGACAACTTCTGCTCATTGGTGTTAAGGACTGACTCATTGGGCTCTTCTGAGCCAGGCAGTTACACTGTGATTCCAAGGGCTGAGAAAACGCGTTTATTTCGGGCTGAAAAACACGTTTTGAAAAGTGGCCTGTTTCTGCCCTATAAGTTACATGGGGGTGACCAAAGTTGCCAAAACGTGTTTATTTGTGCTGAAAAACACGTTTTGACAACTTCTGCTCACTGGGGTTAAGGGCTGACAAACTGGGCTCCTCTGAGCCAGGGAGTTACACTGTGATTCCAAGGGCTGGGAAAACGCGTTTATTTCGGGCTGAAAAACACGTTTTGAAAAGTGGCCTGTTTCTGCCCTATAAGTTACATGGGGGTGACCAAAGTTGCCAAAACGTGTTTATTTCAGCTGAAAATCACGTTTTGACAACTTCTGCTCACTGGGGTTAAGGACTGACTCATTGGGCTCTTCTGAGCCAGGCAGTTACACTGCGATTCCAAGGGCTGAGAAAACGCGTTTATTTCGGGCTGAAAAACACGTTTTGAAAAGTGGCCTGTTTCTGCCCTATAAGTTACATGGGGGTGACCAAAGTTGCCAAAACGTGTTTATTTGTGCTGAAAAATACGTTTTGACAACTTCTGCTCACTGGGGTTAAGGGCTGACTCATTGGGCTCTTCTGAGCCAGGCAGTTACACTGTGAATCCAAGGGCTGAGAAAACGCGTTTATTTCGGGCTGAAAAACACGTTTTGAAAAGTGGTCTATTTCTGCCTTATAAGTTACATGGGGGTGGCCAAAGTTGCCAAAATGTGTTTATTTCTGCTGAAAAACACGTTTTGACAACTTCAGCACACTGGGGTTAAGGGCTGACAAACTGGGCTCCTCTGAACCAGGGAGTTACACTGTGATTCCAAGGGCTGAGAAAACGCGTTTATTTCGGGCTGAAAAACACGTTTTGAAAAGTGGCCTGTTTCTGCCCTATAAGTTACATGGGGTTGACCAAAGTTGCCAAAACGTGTTTATTTCTGCTGAAAAACACGTTTTGACAACTTCTGCTCACTGGGGTTAAGGACTGACTCAGTGGGCTCTTCTGAGCCAGGCAGTTACACTGTGATTCCAAGGGCTGAGAAAACGCGTTTATTTCGGGCTGAAAAACACGTTTTGAAAAGTGTCCTGTTTCTGCCCTTTAAGTTACATGGAATTGACCAAAGTTGCCAAAACGTGTTTATTTCTGCTGAAAAACACGTTTTGACAACTTCTGCACACTGGGGTTAAGGGCTGACAACCTTGCTCCTCTGAGCCAGGGAGTTACACTGTGATTCCAAGGGCTGAGAAAACGCGTTTATTTCGGGCTGAAAAACACGTTTTGAAAAGTGGCCTGTTTCTGCCCTATAAGTTACATGGGGGTGACCAAAGTTGCCAAAACGTGTTTATTTCAGCTGAAAATCACGTTTTGACAACTTCTGCTCACTGGGGTTAAGGACTGACTCATTGGGCTCTTCTGAGCCAGGCAGTTACTCTGCGATTCCAAGGGCTGAGAAAACGCGTTTATTTCGGGCTGAAAAACACGTTTTGAAAAGTGGCCTGTTTCTGCCCTATAAGTTACATGGGGGTGACCAAAGTTGCCAAAACGTGTTTATTTGTGCTGAAAAATACGTTTTGACAACTTCTGCTCACTGGGGTTAAGGGCTGACTCATTGGGCTCCTCTGAGCCAGGGAGTTACACTGTGATTCCAAGGGCTGAGAAAACGCGTTTATTTCGCGCTGAAAAACACGTTTTGAAAAGTGGCCTGTTTCTGCCCTATAAGTTACATGGGGTTGACCAAAGTTGCCAAAACGTGTTTATTTCAGCTGAAAAAAACGTTTTGACAACTTCTGCTCATTGGGGTTAAGGATTGACTCATTGGGCTCTTCTGAGCCAGGCAGTTACACTGTGATTCCAAGGGATGAGAAAACGCGTTTATTTCGGGCTGAAAAACACGTTTTGAAAAGTGGCCTGTTTCTGCCCTATAAGTTACATGGGGGTGACCAAAGTTGCCAAAACGTGTTTATTTGTGCTGAAAAACACGTTTTGACAACTTCTGCACACTGGGGTTAAGGGCTGACAAACTGGGCTCCTCTGAGCCAGGGAGTTACACTGTGATTCCAAGGGCTGGGAAAACGCGTTTATTTCGGTCTGAAAAACACGTTTTGAAAAGTGGCCTGTTTCTGCCCTATAAGTTACATGGGGGTGACCAAAGTTGCCAAAACGTGTTTATTTGTGCTGAAAAATACGTTTTGACAACTTCTGCTCACTGGGGTTAAGGGCTGACTCATTGGGCTCTTCTGAGCCAGGCAGTTACACTGTGAATCCAAGGGCTGAGAAAACGCGTTTATTTCGGGCTGAAAAACACGTTTTGAAAAGTGGCCTATTTCTGCCTTATAAGTTACATGGGGGTGGCCAAAGTTGCCAAAATGTGTTTATTTCTGCTGAAAAACACGTTTTGACAACTTCTGCACACTGGGGTTAAGGGCTGACAAACTGGGCTCCTCTGAACCAGGGAGTTACACTGTGATTCCAAGGGCTGAGAAAACGCGTTTATTTCGGGCTGAAAAACACGTTTTGAAAAGTGGCCTGTTTCTGCCCTATAAGTTACATGGGGTTGACCAAAGTTGCCAAAACGTGTTTATTTCTGCTGAAAAACACGTTTTGACAACTTCTGCTCACTGGGGTTAAGGACTGACTCAGTGGGCTCTTCTGAGCCAGGCAGTTACACTGTGATTCCAAGGGCTGAGAAAACGGGTTTTTTTCGGTCTGAAAAACACGTTTTGAAAAGTGGCCTGTTTCTGCCCTATAAGTTACATGGGGATGACCAAAGTTGCCAAAACGTGTTTATTTCTGCTGAAAAACACGTTTTGACAACTTCTGCACACTGGGGTTAAGGGCTGACAAACTGGGCTCCTCTGAGCCAGGGAGTTACACTGTGATTCCAAGGGCTGAGAAAACGCGTTTATTTCGGGCTGAAAAACACGTTTTGAAAAGTGGCCTGTTTCTGCCCTATAAGTTACATGGGGTTGACCAAAGTTGCCAAAACGTGTTTATTTGTGCTGAAAAATACGTTTTGACAACTTCTGCTCACTGGGGTTAAGGGCTGACTCATTGGGCTCTTCTGAGCCAGGCAGTTACACTGTGAATCCAAGGGCTGAGAAAACGCGTTTATTTCGGGCTGAAAAACACGTTTTGAAAAGTGGCCTGTTTCTGCCCTATAAGTTACATGGGGTTGACCAAAGTTGCCAAAACGTGTTTATTTCTGCTGAAAAACACGTTTTGACAATTTCTGCACACTGGGGTTAAGGGCTGACAAACTGGGCTCCTCTGAGCCAGGGAGTTACACTGTGATTCCAAGGGCTGAGAAAACGCGTTTATTTCGGGCTGAAAAACACGTTTTGAAAAGTGGCCTGTTTCTGCCCTATAAGTTACATGGGGGTGACCAAAGTTGCCAAAACGTGTTTATTTGTGCTGAAAAATACGTTTTGACAACTTCTGCTCACTGGGGTTAAGGGCTGACTCATTGGGCTCTTCTGAGCCAGGTAGTTACACTGCGATTCCAAGGGCTGAGAAAACGCGTTTATTTCGGGCTGAAAAACACGTTTTGAAAAGTGGCCTGTTTCTGCCCTATAAGTTACATGGGGGTGACCAAAGTTGCCAAAACGTGTTTATTTGTGCTGAAAAACACGTTTTGACAACTTCTGCACACTGGGGTTAAGGGCTGACAAACTGGGCTCCTCTGAGCCAGGCAGTTACACTGTGATTCCAAGGGCTGAGAAAACGCGTTTATTTCGGGCTGAAAAACACGTTTTGAAAAGTGGCCTGTTTCTGCCCTATAAGTTACATGGGGTTGACCAAAGTTACCAAAACGTGTTTATTTCAGCTGAAAAAAACGTTTTGACAACTTCTGCTCATTGGTGTTAAGGACTGACTCATTGGGCTCTTCTGAGCCAGGCAGTTACACTGTGATTCCAAGGGCTGAGAAAACGCGTTTATTTCGGGCTGAAAAACACGTTTTGAAAAGTGGCCTGTTTCTGCCCTATAAGTTACATGGGGGTGACCAAAGTTGCCAAAACGTGTTTATTTGTGCTGAAAAACACGTTTTGACAACTTCTGCACACTGGGGTTAAGGGCTGACAAACTGGGCTCCTCTGAGCCAGGGAGTTACACTGTGAATCCAAGGGCTGAGAAAACGCGTTTATTTCGGGCTGAAAAACACGTTTTGAAAAGTGGTCTATTTCTGCCTTATAAGTTACATGGGGGTGGCCAAAGTTGCCAAAATGTGTTTATTTCTGCTGAAAAACACGTTTTGACAACTTCAGCACACTGGGGTTAAGGGCTGACAAACTGGGCTCCTCTGAACCAGGGAGTTACACTGTGATTCCAAGGGCTGAGAAAACGCGTTTATTTCGCGCTGAAAAACACGTTTTGAAAAGTGGCCTGTTTCTGCCCTATAAGTTACATGGGGTTGACCAAAGTTGCCAAAACGTGTTTATTTCAGCTGAAAAAAACGTTTTGACAACTTCTGCTCATTGGGGTTAAGGATTGACTCATTGGGCTCTTCTGAGCCAGGCAGTTACACTGTGATTCCAAGGGCTGAGAAAACGCGTTTATTTCGGGCTGAAAAACACGTTTTGAAAAGTGGCCTGTTTCTGCCCTATAAGTTACATGGGGGTGACCAAAGTTGCCAAAACGTGTTTATTTGTGCTGAAAAACACGTTTTGACAACTTCTGCTCATTGGGGTTAAGGATTGACTCATTGGGCTCTTCTGAGCCAGGCAGTTACACTGTGATTCCAAGGGCTGGGAAAACGCGTTTATTTCGGGCTGAAAAACACGTTTTGAAAAGTGGCCTGTTTCTGCCCTATAAGTTACATGGGGGTGACCAAAGTTGCCAAAACGTGTTTATTTGTGCTGAAAAATACGTTTTGACAACTTCTGCTCACTGGGGTTAAGGGCTGACTCATTGGGCTCTTCTGAGCCAGGCAGTTACACTGTGAATCCAAGGGCTGAGAAAACGCGTTTTGAAAAGTGGCCTATTTCTGCCTTATAAGTTACATGGGGGTGGCCAAAGTTGCCAAAATGTGTTTATTTCTGCTGAAAAACACGTTTTGACCACTTCTGCACACTGGGGTTAAGGGCTGAAAAACTGGGCTCCTCTGAACCAGGGAGTTACACTGTGATTCCAAGGGCTGAGAAAACGGGTTTTTTTCGGTCTGAAAAACACGTTTTGAAAAGTGGCCTGTTTCTGCCCTATAAGTTACATGGGGTTGACCAAAGTTGCCAAAACGTGTTTATTTCTGCTGAAAAACACGTTTTGACAACTTCTGCACACTGGGGTTAAGGGCTGACAAACTGGGCTCCTCTGAGCCAGGGAGTTACACTGTGATTCCAAGGGCTGAGAAAACGCGTTTATTTCGGGCTGAAAAACACGTTTTGAAAAGTGGCCTGTTTCTGCCCTATAAGTTACATGGGGTTGACCAAAGTTGCCAAAACGTGTTTATTTGTGCTGAAAAATACGTTTTGACAACTTCTGCTCACTGGGGTTAAGGGCTGACTCATTGGGCTCTTCTGAGCCAGGCAGTTACACTGTGAATCCAAGGGCTGAGAAAACGCGTTTATTTCGGGCTGAAAAACACGTTTTGAAAAGTGGCCTGTTTCTGCCCTATAAGTTACATGGGGTTGACCAAAGTTGCCAAAACGTGTTTATTTCTGCTGAAAAACACGTTTTGACAATTTCTGCACACTGGGGTTAAGGGCTGACAAACTGGGCTCCTCTGAGCCAGGGAGTTACACTGTGATTCCAAGGGCTGAGAAAACGCGTTTATTTCGGGCTGAAAAACACGTTTTGAAAAGTGGCCTGTTTCTGCCCTATAAGTTACATGGGGGTGACCAAAGTTGCCAAAACGTGTTTATTTGTGCTGAAAAATACGTTTTGACAACTTCTGCTCACTGGGGTTAAGGGCTGACTCATTGGGCTCTTCTGAGCCAGGTAGTTACACTGCGATTCCAAGGGCTGAGAAAACGCGTTTATTACGGGCTGAAAAACACGTTTTGAAAAGTGGCCTGTTTCTGCCCTATAAGTTACATGGGGGTGACCAAAGTTGCCAAAACGTGTTTATTTGTGCTGAAAAACACGTTTTGACAACTTCTGCACACTGGGGTTAAGGGCTGACAAACTGGGCTCCTCTGAGCCAGGCAGTTACACTGTGATTCCAAGGGCTGAGAAAACGCGTTTATTTCGGGCTGAAAAACACGTTTTGAAAAGTGGCCTGTTTCTGCCCTATAAGTTACATGGGGTTGACCAAAGTTGCCAAAACGTGTTTATTTCAGCTGAAAAAAACGTTTTGACAACTTCTGCTCATTGGTGTTAAGGACTGACTCATTGGGCTCTTCTGAGCCAGGCAGTTACACTGTGATTCCAAGGGCTGAGAAAACGCGTTTATTTCGGGCTGAAAAACACGTTTTGAAAAGTGGCCTGTTTCTGCCCTATAAGTTACATGGGGGTGACCAAAGTTGCCAAAACGTGTTTATTTGTGCTGAAAAACACGTTTTGACAACTTCTGCACACTGGGGTTAAGGGCTGACAAACTGGGCTCCTCTGAGCCAGGGAGTTACACTGTGATTCCAAGGGCTGGGAAAACGCGTTTATTTCGGGCTGAAAAACACGTTTTGAAAAGTGGCCTGTTTCTGCCCTATAAGTTACATGGGGGTGACCAAAGTTGCCAAAACGTGTTTATTTCAGCTGAAAATCACGTTTTGACAACTTCTGCTCACTGGGGTTAAGGACTGACTCATTGGGCTCTTCTGAGCCAGGCAGTTACACTGCGATTCCAAGGGCTGAGAAAACGCGTTTATTTCGGGCTGAAAAACACGTTTTGAAAAGTGGCCTGTTTCTGCCCTATAAGTTACATGGGGGTGACCAAAGTTGCCAAAACGTGTTTATTTGTGCTGAAAAATACGTTTTGACAACTTCTGCTCACTGGGGTTAAGGGCTGACTCATTGGGCTCTTCTGAGCCAGGCAGTTACACTGTGAATCCAAGGGCTGAGAAAACGCGTTTATTTCGGGCTGAAAAACACGTTTTGAAAAGTGGTCTATTTCTGCCTTATAAGTTACATGGGGGTGGCCAAAGTTGCCAAAATGTGTTTATTTCTGCTGAAAAACACGTTTTGACAACTTCAGCACACTGGGGTTAAGGGCTGACAAACTGGGCTCTTCTGAACCAGGGAGTTACACTGTGATTCCAAGGGCTGAGAAAACGCGTTTATTTCGCGCTGAAAAACACGTGTTGAAAAGTGGCCTGTTTCTGCCCTATAAGTTACATGGGGTTGACCAAAGTTGCCAAAACGTGTTTATTTCAGCTGAAAAAAACGTTTTGACAACTTCTGCTCATTGGGGTTAAGGACTGACTCATTGGGCTCTTCTGAGCCAGGCAGTTACACTGTGATTCCAAGGGCTGAGAAAACGCGTTTATTTCGGGCTGAAAAACACGTTTTGAAAAGTGGCCTGTTTCTGCCCTATAAGTTACATGGGGTTGACCAAAGTTGCCAAAACGTGTTTATTTGTGCTGAAAAACACGTTTTGACAACTTCTGCACACTGGGGATAAGGGCTGACAAACTGGGCTCCTCTGAGCCAGGGAGTTACACTGTGATTCCAAGGGCTGAGAAAACGCGTTTATTTCGCGCTGAAAAACACGTTTTGAAAAGTGGCCTGTTTCTGCCCTATAAGTTACATGGGGTTGACCAAAGTTGCCAAAACGTGTTTATTTCAGCTGAAAAAAACGTTTTGACAACTTCTGCTCATTGGGGTTAAGGATTGACTCATTGGGCTCTTCTGAGCCAGGCAGTTACACTGTGATTCCAAGGGCTGAGAAAACGCGTTTATTTCGGGCTGAAAAACACGTTTTGAAAAGTGGCCTGTTTCTGCCCTATAAGTTACATGGGGGTGACCAAAGTTGCCAAAACGTGTTTATTTGTGCTGAAAAACACGTTTTGACAACTTCTGCACACTGGGGTTAAGGGCTGACAAACTGGGCTCCTCTGAGCCAGGGAGTTACACTGTGATTCCAAGGGCTGGGAAAACGCGTTTATTTCGGGCTGAAAAACACGTTTTGAAAAGTGGCCTGTTTCTGCCCTATAAGTTACATGGGGGTGACCAAAGTTGCCAAAACGTGTTTATTTGTGCTGAAAAATACGTTTTGACAACTTCTGCTCACTGGGGTTAAGGGCTGACTGATTGGGCTCTTCTGAGCCAGGCAGTTACACTGTGAATCCAAGGGCTGAGAAAACGCGTTTATTTCGGGCTGAAAAACACGTTTTGAAATGTGGCCTATTTCTGCCTTATAAGTTACATGGGGGTGGCCAAAGTTGCCAAAATGTGTTTATTTCTGCTGAAAAACACGTTTTGACAACTTCAGCACACTGGGGTTAAGGGCTGACAAACTGGGCTCCTCTGAACCAGGGAGTTACACTGTGATTCCAAGGGCTGAGAAAACGCGTTTATTTCGCGCTGAAAAACACGTTTTGAAAAGTGGCCTGTTTCTGCCCTATAAGTTACATGGGGTTGACCAAAGTTGCCAAAACGTGTTTATTTCAGCTGAAAAAAACGTTTTGACAACTTCTGCTCATTGGGGTTAAGGATTGACTCATTGGGCTCTTCTGAGCCAGGCAGTTACACTGTGATTCCAAGGGCTGAGAAAACGCGTTTATTTCGGGCTGAAAAACACGTTTTGAAAAGTGGCCTGTTTCTGCCCTATAAGTTACATGGGGGTGACCAAAGTTGCCAAAACGTGTTTATTTGTGCTGAAAAACACGTTTTGACAACTTCTGCTCATTGGGGTTAAGGATTGACTCATTGGGCTCTTCTGAGCCAGGCAGTTACACTGTGATTCCAAGGGCTGGGAAAACGCGTTTATTTCGGGCTGAAAAACACGTTTTGAAAAGTGGCCTGTTTCTGCCCTATAAGTTACATGGGGGTGACCAAAGTTGCCAAAACGTGTTTATTTGTGCTGAAAAATACGTTTTGACAACTTCTGCTCACTGGGGTTAAGGGCTGACTCATTGGGCTCTTCTGAGCCAGGCAGTTACACTGTGAATCCAAGGGCTGAGAAAACGCGTTTTGAAAAGTGGCCTATTTCTGCCTTATAAGTTACATGGGGGTGGCCAAAGTTGCCAAAATGTGTTTATTTCTGCTGAAAAACACGTTTTGACCACTTCTGCACACTGGGGTTAAGGGCTGAAAAACTGGGCTCCTCTGAACCAGGGAGTTACACTGTGATTCCAAGGGCTGAGAAAACGGGTTTTTTTCGGTCTGAAAAACACGTTTTGAAAAGTGGCCTGTTTCTGCCCTATAAGTTACATGGGGTTGACCAAAGTTGCCAAAACGTGTTTATTTCTGCTGAAAAACACGTTTTGACAACTTCTGCACACTGGGGTTAAGGGCTGACAAACTGGGCTCCTCTGAGCCAGGGAGTTACACTGTGATTCCAAGGGCTGAGAAAACGCGTTTATTTCGGGCTGAAAAACACGTTTTGAAAAGTGGCCTGTTTCTGCCCTATAAGTTACATGGGGTTGACCAAAGTTGCCAAAACGTGTTTATTTATGCTGAAAAATACGTTTTGACAACTTCTGCTCACTGGGGTTAAGGGCTGACTCATTGGGCTCTTCTGAGCCAGGCAGTTACACTGTGAATCCAAGGGCTGAGAAAACGCGTTTATTTCGGGCTGAAAAACACGTTTTGAGAAGTGGCCTGTTTCTGCCCTATAAGTTACATGGGGTTGACCAAAGTTGCCAAAACGTGTTTATTTCTGCTGAAAAACACGTTTTGACAATTTCTGCACACTGGGGTTAAGGGCTGACAAACTGGGCTCCTCTGAGCCAGGGAGTTACACTGTGATTCCAAGGGCTGAGAAAACGCGTTTATTTCGGGCTGAAAAACACGTTTTGAAAAGTGGCCTGTTTCTGCCCTATAAGTTACATGGGGGTGACCAAAGTTGCCAAAACGTGTTTATTTGTGCTGAAAAATACGTTTTGACAACTTCTGCTCACTGGGGTTAAGGGCTGACTCATTGGGCTCTTCTGAGCCAGGTAGTTACACTGCGATTCCAAGGGCTGAGAAAACGCGTTTATTACGGGCTGAAAAACACGTTTTGAAAAGTGGCCTGTTTCTGCCCTATAAGTTACATGGGGGTGACCAAAGTTGCCAAAACGTGTTTATTTGTGCTGAAAAACACGTTTTGACAACTTCTGCACACTGGGGTTAAGGGCTGACAAACTGGGCTCCTCTGAGCCAGGCAGTTACACTGTGATTCCAAGGGCTGAGAAAACGCGTTTATTTCGGGCTGAAAAACACGTTTTGAAAAGTGGCCTGTTTCTGCCCTATAAGTTACATGGGGTTGACCAAAGTTGCCAAAACGTGTTTATTTCAGCTGAAAAAAACGTTTTGACAACTTCTGCTCATTGGTGTTAAGGACTGACTCATTGGGCTCTTCTGAGCCAGGCAGTTACACTGTGATTCCAAGGGCTGAGAAAACGCGTTTATTTCGGGCTGAAAAACACGTTTTGAAAAGTGGCCTGTTTCTGCCCTATAAGTTACATGGGGGTGACCAAACTTGCCAAAACGTGTTTATTTGTGCTGAAAAACACGTTTTGACAACTTATGCACACTGGGGTTAAGGGCTGACAAACTGGGCTCCTCTGAGCCAGGGAGTTACACTGTGATTCCAAGGGCTGGGAAAACGCGTTTATTTCGGGCTGAAAAACACGATTTGAAAAGTGGCCTGTTTCTGCCCTATAAGTTACATGGGGGTGACCAAAGTTGCCAAAACGTGTTTATTTCAGCTGAAAATCACGTTTTGACAACTTCTGCTCACTGGGGTTAAGGACTGACTCATTGGGCTCTTCTGAGCCAGGCAGTTACACTGCGATTCCAAGGGCTGAGAAAACGCGTTTATTTCGGGCTGAAAAACACGTTTTGAAAAGTGGCCTGTTTCTGCCCTATAAGTTACATGGGGGTGACCAAAGTTGCCAAAACGTGTTTATTTGTGCTGAAAAATACGTTTTGACAACTTCTGCTCACTGGGGTTAAGGGCTGACTCATTGGGCTCTTCTGAGCCAGGCAGTTACACTGTGAATCCAAGGGCTGAGAAAACGCGTTTATTTCGGGCTGAAAAACACGTTTTGAAAAGTGGTCTATTTCTGCCTTATAAGTTACATGGGGGTGACCAAAGTTGCCAAAACGTGTTTATTTGTGCTGAAAAATACGTTTTGACAACTTCTGCTCACTGGGGTTAAGGGCTGACTCATTGGGCTCTTCTGAGCCAGGCAGTTACACTGTGAATCCAAGGGCTGAGAAAACGCGTTTATTTCGGGCTGAAAAACACGTTTTGAAAAGTGGTCTATTTCTGCCTTATAAGTTACATGGGGGTGGCCAAAGTTGCCAAAATGTGTTTATTTCTGCTGAAAAACACGTTTTGACAACTTCAGCACACTGGGGTTAAGGGCTGACAAACTGGGCTCTTCTGAACCAGGGAGTTACACTGTGATTCCAAGGGCTGAGAAAACGCGTTTATTTCGCGCTGAAAAACACGTTTTGAAAAGTGGCCTGTTTCTGCCCTATAAGTTACATGGGGTTGACCAAAGTTGCCAAAACGTGTTTATTTCAGCTGAAAAAAACGTTTTGACAACTTCTGCTCATTGGGGTTAAGGACTGACTCATTGGGCTCTTCTGAGCCAGGCAGTTACACTGTGATTCCAAGGGCTGAGAAAACGCGTTTATTTCGGGCTGAAAAACACGTTTTGAAAAGTGGCCTGTTTCTGCCCTATAAGTTACATGGGGTTGACCAAAGTTGCCAAAACGTGTTTATTTGTGCTGAAAAACACGTTTTGACAACTTCTGCACACTGGGGATAAGGGCTGACAAACTGGGCTCCTCTGAGCCAGGGAGTTACACTGTGATTCCAAGGGCTGAGAAAACGCGTTTATTTCGCGCTGAAAAACACGTTTTGAAAAGTGGCCTGTTTCTACCCTATAAGTTACATGGGGTTGACCAAAGTTGCCAAAACGTGTTTATTTCAGCTGAAAAAAACGTTTTGACAACTTCTGCTCATTGGGGTTAAGGGCTGACTCATTGGGCTCTTCTGAGCCAGGCAGTTACACTGTGAATCCAAGGGCTGAGAAAACGCGTTTATTTCGGGCTGAAAAACACGTTTTGAAAAGTGGCCTGTTTCTGCCCTATAAGTTACATGGGGGTGACCAAAGTTGCCAAAACGTGTTTATTTGTGCTGAAAAACACGTTTTGACAACTTCTGCACACTGGGGTTAAGGGCTGACAAACTGGGCTCCTCTGAGCCAGGCAGTTACACTGTGATTCCAAGGGCTGAGAAAACGCGTTTATTTCGGGCTGAAAAACACGTTTTGAAAAGTGGCCTGTTTCTGCCCTATAAGTTACATGGGGTTGACCAAAGTTGCCAAAACGTGTTTATTTCAGCTGAAAAAAACGTTTTGACAACTTCTGCTCATTGGTGTTAAGGACTGACTCATTGGGCTCTTCTGAGCCAGGCAGTTACACTGTGATTCCAAGGGCTGAGAAAACGCGTTTATTTCGGGCTGAAAAACACGTTTTGAAAAGTGGCCTGTTTCTGCCCTATAAGTTACATGGGGGTGACCAAACTTGCCAAAACGTGTTTATTTGTGCTGAAAAACACGTTTTGACAACTTCTGCACACTGGGGTTAAGGGCTGACAAACTGGGCTCCTCTGAGCCAGGGAGTTACACTGTGATTCCAAGGGCTGGGAAAACGCGTTTATTTCGGGCTGAAAAACACGTTTTGAAAAGTGGCCTGTTTCTGCCCTATAAGTTACATGGGGGTGACCAAAGTTGCCAAAACGTGTTTATTTCAGCTGAAAATCACGTTTTGACAACTTCTGCTCACTGGGGTTAAGGACTGACTCATTGGGCTCTTCTGAGCCAGGCAGTTACACTGCGATTCCAAGGGCTGAGAAAACGCGTTTATTTCGGGCTGAAAAACACGTTTTGAAAAGTGGCCTGTTTCTGCCCTATAAGTTACATGGGGGTGACCAAAGTTGCCAAAACGTGTTTATTTGTGCTGAAAAATACGTTTTGACAACTTCTGCTCACTGGGGTTAAGGGCTGACTCATTGGGCTCTTCTGAGCCAGGCAGTTACACTGTGAATCCAAGGGCTGAGAAAACGCGTTTATTTCGGGCTGAAAAACACGTTTTGAAAAGTGGTCTATTTCTGCCTTATAAGTTACATGGGGGTGGCCAAAGTTGCCAAAATGTGTTTATTTCTGCTGAAAAACACGTTTTGACAACTTCAGCACACTGGGGTTAAGGGCTGACAAACTGGGCTCTTCTGAACCAGGGAGTTACACTGTGATTCCAAGGGCTGAGAAAACGCGTTTATTTCGCGCTGAAAAACACGTTTTGAAAAGTGGCCTGTTTCTGCCCTATAAGTTACATGGGGTTGACCAAAGTTGCCAAAACGTGTTTATTTCAGCTGAAAAAAACGTTTTGACAACTTCTGCTCATTGGGGTTAAGGACTGACTCATTGGGCTCTTCTGAGCCAGGCAGTTACACTGTGATTCCAAGGGCTGAGAAAACGCGTTTATTTCGGGCTGAAAAACACGTTTTGAAAAGTGGCCTGTTTCTGCCCTATAAGTTACATGGGGTTGACCAAAGTTGCCAAAACGTGTTTATTTGTGCTGAAAAACACGTTTTGACAACTTCTGCACACTGGGGATAAGGGCTGACAAACTGGGCTCCTCTGAGCCAGGGAGTTACACTGTGATTCCAAGGGCTGAGAAAACGCGTTTATTTCGCGCTGAAAAACACGTTTTGAAAAGTGGCCTGTTTCTGCCCTATAAGTTACATGGGGTTGACCAAAGTTGCCAAAACGTGTTTATTTCAGCTGAAAAAAACGTTTTGACAACTTCTGCTCATTGGGGTTAAGGATTGACTCATTGGGCTCTTCTGAGCCAGGCAGTTACACTGTGATTCCAAGGGCTGAGAAAACGCGTTTATTTCGGGCTGAAAAACACGTTTTGAAAAGTGGCCTGTTTCTGCCCTATAAGTTACATGGGGGTGACCAAAGTTGCCAAAACGTGTTTATTTGTGCTGAAAAACACGTTTTGACAACTTCTGCACACTGGGGTTAAGGGCTGACAAACTGGGCTCCTCTGAGCCAGGGAGTTACACTGTGATTCCAAGGGCTGGGAAAACGCGTTTATTTCGGGCTGAAAAACACGTTTTGAAAAGTGGCCTGTTTCTGCCCTATAAGTTACATGGGGGTGACCAAAGTTGCCAAAACGTGTTTATTTGTGCTGAAAAATACGTTTTGACAACTTCTGCTCACTGGGGTTAAGGGCTGACTCATTGGGCTCTTCTGAGCCAGGCAGTTACACTGTGAATCCAAGGGCTGAGAAAACGCGTTTATTTCGGGCTGAAAAACACGTTTTGAAATGTGGCCTATTTCTGCCTTATAAGTTACATGGGGGTGGCCAAAGTTGCCAAAATGTGTTTATTTCTGCTGAAAAACACGTTTTGACAACTTCAGCACACTGGGGTTAAGGGCTGACAAACTGGGCTCCTCTGAACCAGGGAGTTACACTGTGATTCCAAGGGCTGAGAAAACGCGTTTATTTCGCGCTGAAAAACACGTTTTGAAAAGTGGCCTGTTTCTGCCCTATAAGTTACATGGGGTTGACCAAAGTTGCCAAAACGTGTTTATTTCAGCTGAAAAAAACGTTTTGACAACTTCTGCTCATTGGGGTTAAGGATTGACTCATTGGGCTCTTCTGAGCCAGGCAGTTACACTGTGATTCCAAGGGCTGAGAAAACGCGTTTATTTCGGGCTGAAAAACACGTTTTGAAAAGTGGCCTGTTTCTGCCCTATAAGTTACATGGGGGTGACCAAAGTTGCCAAAACGTGTTTATTTGTGCTGAAAAACACGTTTTGACAACTTCTGCACACTGGGGTTAAGGGCTGACAAACTGGGCTCCTCTGAGCCAGGGAGTTACACTGTGATTCCAAGGGCTGGGAAAACGCGTTTATTTCGGGCTGAAAAACACGTTTTGAAAAGTGGCCTGTTTCTGCCCTATAAGTTACATGGGGGTGACCAAAGTTGCCAAAACGTGTTTATTTGTGCTGAAAAATACGTTTTGACAACTTCTGCTCACTGGGGTTAAGGACTGACTCATTGGGCTCTTCTGAGCCAGGCAGTTACACTGCGATTCCAAGGGCTGAGAAAACGCGTTTATTTCGGGCTGAAAAACACGTTTTGAAAAGTGGCCTGTTTCTGCCCTATAAGTTACATGGGGGTGACCAAAGTTGCCAAAACGTGTTTATTTGTGCTGAAAAATACGTTTTGACAACTTCTGCTCACTGGGGTTAAGGGCTGACTCATTGGGCTCTTCTGAGCCAGGCAGTTACACTGTGAATCCAAGGGCTGAGAAAACGCGTTTATTTCGGGCTGAAAAACACGTTTTGAAAAGTGGTCTATTTCTGCCTTATAAGTTACATGGGGGTGGCCAAAGTTGCCAAAATGTGTTTATTTCTGCTGAAAAACACGTTTTGACAACTTCAGCACACTGGGGTTAAGGGCTGACAAACTGGGCTCTTCTGAACCAGGGAGTTACACTGTGATTCCAAGGGCTGAGAAAACGCGTTTATTTCGCGCTGAAAAACACGTTTTGAAAAGTGGCCTGTTTCTGCCCTATAAGTTACATGGGGTTGACCAAAGTTGCCAAAACGTGTTTATTTCAGCTGAAAAAAACGTTTTGACAACTTCTGCTCATTGGGGTTAAGGATTGACTCATTGGGCTCTTCTGAGCCAGGCAGTTACACTGTGATTCCAAGGGCTGAGAAAACGCGTTTATTTCGGGCTGAAAAACACGTTTTGAAAAGTGGCCTGTTTCTGCCCTATAAGTTACATGGGGGTGACCAAAGTTGCCAAAACGTGTTTATTTCTGCTGAAAAACACGTTTTGACAACTTCTGCACACTGGGGTTAAGGGCTGACAAACTGGGCTCCTCTGAGCCAGGGAGTTACACTGTGATTCCAAGGGCTGGGAAAACGCGTTTATTTCGGGCTGAAAAACACGTTTTGAAAAGTGGCCTGTTTCTGCCCTATAAGTTACATGGGGGTGACCAAAGTTGCCAAAACGTGTTTATTTGTGCTGAAAAATACGTTTTGACAACTTCTGCTCACTGGGGTTAAGGGCTGACTCATTGGGCTCTTCTGAGCCAGGCAGTTACACTGTGAATCCAAGGGCTGAGAAAACGCGTTTATTTCGGGCTGAAAAACACGTTTTGAAAAGTGGCCTATTTCTGCCTTATAAGTTACATGGGGGTGGCCAAAGTTGCCAAAATGTGTTTATTTCTGCTGAAAAACACGTTTTGACAACTTCTGCACACTGGGGTTAAGGGCTGACAAACTGGGCTCCTCTGAACCAGGGAGTTACACTGTGATTCCAAGGGCTGAGAAAACGCGTTTATTTCGGGCTGAAAAACACGTTTTGAAAAGTGGCCTGTTTCTGCCCTATAAGTTACATAGGGTTGACCAAAGTTGCCAAAACGTGTTTATTTCAGCTGAAAAAAACGTTTTGACAACTTCTGCTCATTGGTGTTAAGGACTGACTCATTGGGCTCTTCTGAGCCAGGCAGTTACACTGTGATTCCAAGGGCTGAGAAAACGCGTTTATTTCGGGCTGAAAAACACGTTTTGAAAAGTGGCCTGTTTCTGCCCTATAAGTTACATGGGGGTGACCAAAGTTGCCAAAACGTGTTTATTTGTGCTGAAAAACACGTTTTGACAACTTCTGCACACTGGGGTTAAGGGCTGACAAACTGGGCTCCTCTGAGCCAGGGAGTTACACTGTGATTCCAAGGGCTGAGAAAACGCGTTTATTTCGGGCTGAAAAACACGTTTTGAAAAGTGGCCTGTTTCTGCCCTATAAGTTACATGGGGTTGACCAAAGTTGCCAAAACGTGTTTATTTGTGCTGAAAAATACGTTTTGACAACTTCTACACACTGGGGTTAAGGGCTGACAAACTGGGCTCCTCTGAACCAGGGAGTTACACTGTGATTCCAAGGGCTGAGAAAACGCGTTTATTTCGGGCTGAAAAACACGTTTTGAAAAGTGGCCTGTTTCTGCCCTATAAGTTACATGGGGTTGACCAAAGTTGCCAAAACGTGTTTATTTCTGCTGAAAAACACGTTTTGACAACTTCTGCTCACTGGGGTTAAGGACTGACTCAGTGGGCTCTTCTGAGCCAGGCAGATACACTGTGATTCCAAGGGTTGAGAAAACGCGTTTATTTCGGGCTGAAAAACACGTTTTGAAAAGTGGCTTGTTTCTGCCCTATAAGTTACATGGGGTTGACCAAAGTTGCCAAAACGTGTTTATTTCTGCTGAAAAACACGTTTTGACAACTTCTGCACACTGGGGTTAAGGGCTGACAAACTGGGCTCCTCTGAGCCAGGGAGTTACACTGTGATTCCAAGGGCTGAGAAAACGCGTTTATTTCGGGCTGAAAAACACGTTTTGAAAAGTGGCCAGTTTCTGCCCTATAAGTTACATGGGGTTGACCAAAGTTGCCAAAACGTGTTTATTTCTGCTGAAAAACACGTTTTGACAACTTCTGCACACTGGGGATAAGGGCTGACAAATTGGGCTCCTCTGAGCCAGGGAGTTACACTGTGATTCCAAGGGCTGAGAAAACGCGTTTATTTCGGGCTGAAAAACACGTTTTGAAAAGTGGCCTGTTTCTGCCCTATAAGTTACATGGGGTTGACCAAAGTTGCCAAAACGTGTTTATTTCTGCTGAAAAACACGTTTTGACAACTTCTGCACACTGGGGTTAAGGGCTGACAAACTGGGCTCCTCTGAGCCAGGGAGTTACTCTGTGATTCCAAGGGCTGAGAAAACGCGTTTATTTCGGGCTGAAAAACACGTTTTGAAAAGTGTCCTGTTTCTGCCCTATAAGTTACATGGGGGTGACCAAAGTTGCCAAAACGTGTTTATTTGTGCTGAAAAATACGTTTTGACAACTTCTGCTCACTGGGGTTAAGGGCTGACTCATTGGGCTCTTCTGAGCCAGGCAGTTACACAGTGATTCCAAGGGCTGAGAAAACGCGTTTATTTCGGTCTGAAAAACACGTTTTGAAAAGTGGCCTGTTTCTGCCCTATAAGTTACATGGGGGTGACCAAAGTTGCCAAAACGTGTTTATTTGTGTTGAAAAACACGTTTTGACAACTTCTGCACACTGGGGTTAAGGGCTGACAAACTGGGCTCCTCTGAGCCAGGGAGTTACACTGTGATTCCAAGGGATGAGAAAACGCGTTTATTTCGGGCTGAAAAACACGTTTTGAAAAGTGGCCTGTTTCTGCCCTATAAGTTACATGGGGTTGACCAAAGTTGCCAAAACGTGTTTATTTCAGCTGAAAAAAACGTTTTGTCAACTTCTGCTCATTGGGGTTAAGGACTGACTCATTGGGCTCTTCTGAGCCAGGCAGTTACACTGTGATTCCAAGGGCTGAGAAAACGCGTTTATTTCGGGCTGAAAAACACGTTTTGAAAAGTGGCCTGTTTCTGCCCTATAAGTTACATGGGGGTGACCAAAGTTGCCAAAACGTGTTTATTTGTGCTGAAAAACACGTTTTGACAACTTCTGCACACTGGGGATAAGGGCTGACAAACTGGGCTCCTCTGAGCCAGGGAGTTACACTGTGATTCCAAGGGCTGAGAAAACGCGTTTATTTCGCGCTGAAAAACACGTTTTGAAAAGTGGCCTTTTTCTGCCCTATAAGTTACATGGGGTTTACCAAAGTTGCCAAAACGTGTTTATTTCAGCTGAAAAAAACGTTTTGACAACTTCTGCTCATTGGGGTTAAGGATTGACTCATTGGGCTCTTCTGAGCCAGGCAGTTACACTGTGATTCCAAGGGCTGAGAAAACGCATTTATTTCGGGCTCAAAAACACGTTTTGAAAAGTGGCCTGTTTCTGCCCTATAAGTTACATGGGGGTGACCAAAGTTGCCAAAACGTGTTTATTTGTGCTGAAAAACACGTTTTGACAACTTCTGCACACTGGGGTTAAGGGCTGACAAACTGGGCTCCTCTGAGCCAGGGAGTTACACTGTGATTCCAAGGGCTGGGAAAACGCGTTTATTTCGGGCTGAAAAACACGTTTTGAAAAGTGGCCTGTTTCTGCCCTATAAGTTACATGGGGGTGACCAAAGTTGCCAAAACGTGTTTATTTGTGCTGAAAAATACGTTTTGACAACTTCTGCTCACAGGGGTTAAGGGCTGACTCATTGGGCTCTTCTGAGCCAGGCAGTTACACTGTGAATCCAAGGGCTGAGAAAACGCGTTTATTTCGGGCTGAAAAACACGTTTTGAAAAGTGGCCTATTTCTGCCTTATAAGTTACATGGGGGTGGCCAAAGTTGCCAAAATGTGTTTATTTCTGCTGAAAAACACGTTTTGACAACTTCTGCACACTGGGGTTAAGGGCTGACAAACTGGGCTCCTCTGAACCAGGGAGTTACACTGTGATTCCAAGGGCTGAGAAAACGCGTTTATTTCGGGCTGAAAAACACGTTTTGAAAAGTGGCCTGTTTCTGCCCTATAAGTTACATGGGGTTGACCAAAGTTGCCAAAACGTGTTTATTTCTGCTGAAAAACACGTTTTGACAACTTCTGCTCACTGGGGTTAAGGACTGACTCAGTGGGCTCTTCTGAGCCAGGCAGTTACACTGTGATTCCAAGGGCTGAGAAAACGCGTTTATTTCGGGCTGAAAAACACGTTTTGAAAAGTGGCCTGTTTCTGCCCTATAAGTTACATGGGGTTGACCAAAGTTGCCAAAACGTGTTTATTTGTGCTGAAAAACACGTTTTGACAACTTCTGCACACTGGGGTTAAGGGCTGACAAACTGGGCTCCTCTGAGCCAGGGAGTTACACTGTGATTCCAAGGGCTGAGAAAACGCGTTTATTTCGGGCTGAAAAACACGTTTTGAAAAGTGTCCTGTTTCTGCCCTATAAGTTACATGGGGGTGACCAAAGTTGCCAAAACGTGTTTATTTGTGCTGAAAAATACGTTTTGACAACTTCTGCTCACTGGGGTTAAGGGCTGACTCATTGGGCTCTTCTGAGCCAGGCAGTTACACAGTGATTCCAAGGGCTGAGAAAACGCGTTTATTTCGGGCTGAAAAACACGTTTTGAAAAGTGGCCTGTTTCTGCCCTATAAGTTACATGGGGGTGACCAAAGTTGCCAAAACGTGTTTATTTGTGCTGAAAAACACGTTTTGACAACTTCTGCACACTGGGGTTAAGGGCTGACAAACTGGGCTCCTCTGAGCCAGGGAGTTACACTGTGATTCCAAGGGATGAGAAAACGCGTTTATTTCGGGCTGAAAAACACGTTTTGAAAAGTGGCCTGTTTCTGCCCTATAAGTTACATGGGGTTGACCAAAGTTGCCAAAACGTGTTTATTTCAGCTGAAAAAAACGTTTTGTCAACTTCTGCTCATTGGGGTTAAGGACTGACTCATTGGGCTCTTCTGAGCCAGGCAGTTACACTGTGATTCCAAGGGCTGAGAAAACGCGTTTATTTCGGGCTGAAAAACACGTTTTGAAAAGTGGCCTGTTTCTGCCCTATAAGTTACATGGGGGTGACCAAAGTTGCCAAAACGTGTTTATTTGTGCTGAAAAACACGTTTTGACAACTTCTGCACACTGGGGATAAGGGCTGACAAACTGGGCTCCTCTGAGCCAGGGAGTTACACTGTGATTCCAAGGGCTGAGAAAACGCGTTTATTTCGCGCTGAAAAACACGTTTTGAAAAGTGGCCTGTTTCTGCCCTATAAGTTACATGGGGTTTACCAAAGTTGCCAAAACGTGTTTATTTCAGCTGAAAAAAACGTTTTGACAACTTCTGCTCATTGGGGTTAAGGATTGACTCATTGGGCTCTTCTGAGCCAGGCAGTTACACTGTGATTCCAAGGGCTGAGAAAACGCATTTATTTCGGGCTCAAAAACACGTTTTGAAAAGTGGCCTGTTTCTGCCCTATAAGTTACATGGGGGTGACCAAAGTTGCCAAAACGTGTTTATTTGTGCTGAAAAACACGTTTTGACAACTTCTGCACACTGGGGTTAAGGGCTGACAAACTGGGCTCCTCTGAGCCAGGGAGTTACACTGTGATTCCAAGGGCTGGGAAAACGCGTTTATTTCGGGCTGAAAAACACGTTTTGAAAAGTGGCCTGTTTCTGCCCTATAAGTTACATGGGGGTGACCAAAGTTGCCAAAACGTGTTTATTTGTGCTGAAAAATACGTTTTGACAACTTCTGCTCACAGGGGTTAAGGGCTGACTCATTGGGCTCTTCTGAGCCAGGCAGTTACACTGTGAATCCAAGGGCTGAGAAAACGCGTTTATTTCGGGCTGAAAAACACGTTTTGAAAAGTGGCCTATTTCTGCCTTATAAGTTACATGGGGGTGGCCAAAGTTGCCAAAATGTGTTTATTTCTGCTGAAAAACACGTTTTGACAACTTCTGCACACTGGGGTTAAGGGCTGACAAACTGGGCTCCTCTGAACCAGGGAGTTACACTGTGATTCCAAGGGCTGAGAAAACGCGTTTATTTCGGGCTGAAAAACACGTTTTGAAAAGTGGCCTGTTTCTGCCCTATAAGTTACATGGGGTTGACCAAAGTTGCCAAAACGTGTTTATTTCTGCTGAAAAACACGTTTTGACAACTTCTGCTCACTGGGGTTAAGGACTGACTCAGTGGGCTCTTCTGAGCCAGGCAGTTACACTGTGATTCCAAGGGCTGAGAAAACGCGTTTATTTCGGGCTGAAAAACACGTTTTGAAAAGTGGCCTGTTTCTGCCCTATAAGTTACATGGGGTTGACCAAAGTTGCCAAAACGTGTTTATTTCTGCTGAAAAACACGTTTTGACAACTTCTGCACACTGGGGTTAAGGGCTGACAAACTGGGCTCCTCTGAGCCAGGGAGTTACACTGTGATTCCAAGGGCTGAGAAAACGCGTTTATTTCGGGCTGAAAAACACGTTTTGAAAAGTGGCCAGTTTCTGCCCTATAAGTTACATGGGGTTGACCAAAGTTGCCAAAACGTGTTTATTTCAGCTGAAAAAAACGTTTTGACAACTTCTGCTCATTGGGGTTAAGGACTGACTCATTGGGCTCTTCTGAGCCAGGCAGTTACACTGTGATTCCAAGGGCTGAGAAAACGCGTTTATTTCGGGCTGAAAAACACGTTTTGAAAAGTGGCCTGTTTCTGCCCTATAAGTTACATGGGGTTGACCAAAGTTGCCAAAACGTGTTTATTTCTGCTGAAAAACACGTTTTGACAACTTCTGCACACTGGGGATAAGGGCTGACAAATTGGGCTCCTCTGAGCCAGGGAGTTACACTGTGATTCCAAGGGCTGAGAAAACGCGTTTATTTCGGGCTGAAAAACACGTTTTGAAAAGTGGCCTGTTTCTGCCCTATAAGTTACATGGGGTTGACCAAAGTTGCCAAAACGTGTTTATTTCTGCTGAAAAACACGTTTTGACAACTTCTGCACACTGGGGTTAAGGGCTGACAAACTGGGCTCCTCTGAGCCAGGGAGTTACACTGTGATTCCAAGGGCTGAGAAAACGCGTTTATTTCGGGCTGAAAAACACGTTTTGAAAAGTGTCCTGTTTCTGCCCTATAAGTTACATGGGGGTGACCAAAGTTGCCAAAACGTGTTTATTTGTGCTGAAAAATACGTTTTGACAACTTCTGCTCACTGGGGTTAAGGGCTGACTCATTGGGCTCTTCTGAGCCAGGCAGTTACACTGTGAATCCAAGGGCTGAGAAAACGCGTTTATTTCGGGCTGAAAAACACGTTTTGAAAAGTGGTCTATTTCTGCCTTATAAGTTACATGGGGGTGGCCAAAGTTGCCAAAATGTGTTTATTTCTGCTGAAAAACACGTTTTGACAACTTCAGCACACTGGGGTTAAGGGCTGACAAACTGGGCTCTTCTGAACCAGGGAGTTACACTGTGATTCCAAGGGCTGAGAAAACGCGTTTATTTCGCGCTGAAAAACACGTTTTGAAAAGTGGCCTGTTTCTGCCCTATAAGTTACATGGGGTTGACCAAAGTTGCCAAAACGTGTTTATTTGTGCTGAAAAACACGTTTTGACAACTTCTGCACACTGGGGATAAGGGCTGACAAACTGGGCTCCTCTGAGCCAGGGAGTTACACTGTGATTCCAAGGGCTGAGAAAACGCGTTTATTTCGCGCTGAAAAACACGTTTTGAAAAGTGGCCTGTTTCTGCCCTATAAGTTACATGGGGTTGACCAAAGTTGCCAAAACGTGTTTATTTCAGCTGAAAAAAACGTTTTGACAACTTCTGCTCATTGGGGTTAAGGATTGACTCATTGGGCTCTTCTGAGCCAGGCAGTTACACTGTGATTCCAAGGGCTGAGAAAACGCGTTTATTTCGGGCTGAAAAACACGTTTTGAAAAGTGGCCTGTTTCTGCCCTATAAGTTACATGGGGGTGACCAAAGTTGCCAAAACGTGTTTATTTCAGCTGAAAAACACGTTTTGACAACTTCTGCACACTGGGGTTAAGGGCTGACAAACTGGGCTCCTCTGAGCCAGGGAGTTACACTGTGATTCCAAGGGCTGGGAAAACGCGTTTATTTCGGGCTGAAAAACACGTTTTGAAAAGTGGCCTGTTTCTGCCCTATAAGTTACATGGGGGTGACCAAAGTTGCCAAAACGTGTTTATTTGTGCTGAAAAATACGTTTTGACAACTTCTGCTCACTGGGGTTAAGGGCTGACTCATTGGGCTCTTCTGAGCCAGGCAGTTACACTGTGATTCCAAGGGCTGGGAAAACGCGTTTATTTCGAGCTGAAAAACACGTTTTGAAAAGTGGCCTATTTCTGCCTTATAAGTTACATGGGGGTGGCCAAAGTTGCCAAAATGTGTTTATTTCTGCTGAAAAACACGTTTTGACAACTTCAGCACACTGGGGTTAAGGGCTGACAAACTGGGCTCCTCTGAACCAGGGAGTTACACTGTGATTCCAAGGGCTGAGAAAACGCGTTTATTTCGCGCTGAAAAACACGTTTTGAAAAGTGGCCTGTTTCTGCCCTATAAGTTACATGGGGTTGACCAAAGTTGCCAAAACGTGTTTATTTCAGCTGAAAAAAACGTTTTGACAACTTCTGCTCATTGGGGTTAAGGATTGACTCATTGGGCTCTTCTGAGCCAGGCAGTTACACTGTGATTCCAAGGGCTGAGAAAACGCGTTTATTTCGGGCTGAAAAACACGTTTTGAAAAGTGGCCTGTTTCTGCCCTATAAGTTACATGGGGGTGACCAAAGTTGCCAAAACGTGTTTATTTGTGCTGAAAAACACGTTTTGACAACTTCTGCTCATTGGGGTTAAGGATTGACTCATTGGGCTCTTCTGAGCCAGGCAGTTACACTGTGATTCCAAGGGCTGGGAAAACGCGTTTATTTCGGGCTGAAAAACACGTTTTGAAAAGTGGCCTGTTTCTGCCCTATAAGTTACATGGGGGTGACCAAAGTTGCCAAAACGTGTTTATTTGTGCTGAAAAATACGTTTTGACAACTTCTGCTCACTGGGGTTAAGGGCTGACTCATTGGGCTCTTCTGAGCCAGGCAGTTACACTGTGAATCCAAGGGCTGAGAAAACGCGTTTTGAAAAGTGGCCTATTTCTGCCTTATAAGTTACATGGGGGTGGCCAAAGTTGCCAAAATGTGTTTATTTCTGCTGAAAAACACGTTTTGACCACTTCTGCACACTGGGGTTAAGGGCTGAAAAACTGGGCTCCTCTGAACCAGGGAGTTACACTGTGATTCCAAGGGCTGAGAAAACGGGTTTTTTTCGGTCTGAAAAACACGTTTTGAAAAGTGGCCTGTTTCTGCCCTATAAGTTACATGGGGTTGACCAAAGTTGCCAAAACGTGTTTATTTCTGCTGAAAAACACGTTTTGACAACTTCTGCACACTGGGGTTAAGGGCTGACAAACTGGGCTCCTCTGAGCCAGGGAGTTACACTGTGATTCCAAGGGCTGAGAAAACGCGTTTATTTCGGGCTGAAAAACACGTTTTGAAAAGTGGCCTGTTTCTGCCCTATAAGTTACATGGGGTTGACCAAAGTTGCCAAAACGTGTTTATTTGTGCTGAAAAATACGTTTTGACAACTTCTGCTCACTGGGGTTAAGGGCTGACTCATTGGGCTCTTCTGAGCCAGGCAGTTACACTGTGAATCCAAGGGCTGAGAAAACGCGTTTATTTCGGGCTGAAAAACACGTTTTGAGAAGTGGCCTGTTTCTGCCCTATAAGTTACATGGGGTTGACCAAAGTTGCCAAAACGTGTTTATTTCTGCTGAAAAACACGTTTTGACAATTTCTGCACACTGGGGTTAAGGGCTGACAAACTGGGCTCCTCTGAGCCAGGGAGTTACACTGTGATTCCAAGGGCTGAGAAAACGCGTTTATTTCGGGCTGAAAAACACGTTTTGAAAAGTGGCCTGTTTCTGCCCTATAAGTTACATGGGGGTGACCAAAGTTGCCAAAACGTGTTTATTTGTGCTGAAAAATACGTTTTGACAACTTCTGCTCACTGGGGTTAAGGGCTGACTCATTGGGCTCTTCTGAGCCAGGTAGTTACACTGCGATTCCAAGGGCTGAGAAAACGCGTTTATTACGGGCTGAAAAACACGTTTTGAAAAGTGGCCTGTTTCTGCCCTATAAGTTACATGGGGGTGACCAAAGTTGCCAAAACGTGTTTATTTGTGCTGAAAAACACGTTTTGACAACTTCTGCACACTGGGGTTAAGGGCTGACAAACTGGGCTCCTCTGAGCCAGGCAGTTACACTGTGATTCCAAGGGCTGAGAAAACGCGTTTATTTCGGGCTGAAAAACACGTTTTGAAAAGTGGCCTGTTTCTGCCCTATAAGTTACATGGGGTTGACCAAAGTTGCCAAAACGTGTTTATTTCAGCTGAAAAAAACGTTTTGACAACTTCTGCTCATTGGTGTTAAGGACTGACTCATTGGGCTCTTCTGAGCCAGGCAGTTACACTGTGATTCCAAGGGCTGAGAAAACGCGTTTATTTCGGGCTGAAAAACACGTTTTGAAAAGTGGCCTGTTTCTGCCCTATAAGTTACATGGGGGTGACCAAACTTGCCAAAACGTGTTTATTTGTGCTGAAAAACACGTTTTGACAACTTCTGCACACTGGGGTTAAGGGCTGACAAACTGGGCTCCTCTGAGCCAGGGAGTTACACTGTGATTCCAAGGGCTGGGAAAACGCGTTTATTTCGGGCTGAAAAACACGTTTTGAAAAGTGGCCTGTTTCTGCCCTATAAGTTACATGGGGGTGACCAAAGTTGCCAAAACGTGTTTATTTGTGCTGAAAAATACGTTTTGACAACTTCTGCTCACTGGGGTTAAGGGCTGACTCATTGGGCTCCTCTGAGCCAGGGAGTTACACTGTGATTCCAAGGGCTGGGAAAACGCGTTTATTTCGGGCTGAAAAACACGTTTTGAAAAGTGGCCTGTTTCTGCCCTATAAGTTACATGGGGGTGACCAAAGTTGCCAAAACGTGTTTATTTGTGCTGAAAAACACGTTTTGACAACTTCTGCTCATTGGGGTTAAGGATTGACTCATTGGGCTCTTCTGAGCCAGGCAGTTACACTGTGATTCCAAGGGCTGGGAAAACGCGTTTATTTCGGGCTGAAAAACACGTTTTGAAAAGTGGCCTGTTTCTGCCCTATAAGTTACATGGGGGTGACCAAAGTTGCCAAAACGTGTTTATTTGTGCTGAAAAATACGTTTTGACAACTTCTGCTCACTGGGGTTAAGGGCTGACTCATTGGGCTCTTCTGAGCCAGGCAGTTACACTGTGAATCCAAGGGCTGAGAAAACGCGTTTTGAAAAGTGGCCTATTTCTGCCTTATAAGTTACATGGGGGTGGCCAAAGTTGCCAAAATGTGTTTATTTCTGCTGAAAAACACGTTTTGACCACTTCTGCACACTGGGGTTAAGGGCTGAAAAACTGGGCTCCTCTGAACCAGGGAGTTACACTGTGATTCCAAGGGCTGAGAAAACGGGTTTTTTTCGGTCTGAAAAACACGTTTTGAAAAGTGGCCTGTTTCTGCCCTATAAGTTACATGGGGTTGACCAAAGTTGCCAAAACGTGTTTATTTCTGCTGAAAAACACGTTTTGACAACTTCTGCACACTGGGGTTAAGGGCTGACAAACTGGGCTCCTCTGAGCCAGGGAGTTACACTGTGATTCCAAGGGCTGAGAAAACGCGTTTATTTCGGGCTGAAAAACACGTTTTGAAAAGTGGCCTGTTTCTGCCCTATAAGTTACATGGGGTTGACCAAAGTTGCCAAAACGTGTTTATTTGTGCTGAAAAATACGTTTTGACAACTTCTGCTCACTGGGGTTAAGGGCTGACTCATTGGGCTCTTCTGAGCCAGGCAGTTACACTGTGAATCCAAGGGCTGAGAAAACGCGTTTATTTCGGGCTGAAAAACACGTTTTGAGAAGTGGCCTGTTTCTGCCCTATAAGTTACATGGGGTTGACCAAAGTTGCCAAAACGTGTTTATTTCTGCTGAAAAACACGTTTTGACAATTTCTGCACACTGGGGTTAAGGGCTGACAAACTGGGCTCCTCTGAGCCAGGGAGTTACACTGTGATTCCAAGGGCTGAGAAAACGCGTTTATTTCGGGCTGAAAAACACGTTTTGAAAAGTGGCCTGTTTCTGCCCTATAAGTTACATGGGGGTGACCAAAGTTGCCAAAACGTGTTTATTTGTGCTGAAAAATACGTTTTGACAACTTCTGCTCACTGGGGTTAAGGGCTGACTCATTGGGCTCTTCTGAGCCAGGTAGTTACACTGCGATTCCAAGGGCTGAGAAAACGCGTTTATTACGGGCTGAAAAACACGTTTTGAAAAGTGGCCTGTTTCTGCCCTATAAGTTACATGGGGGTGACCAAAGTTGCCAAAACGTGTTTATTTGTGCTGAAAAACACGTTTTGACAACTTCTGCACACTGGGGTTAAGGGCTGACAAACTGGGCTCCTCTGAGCCAGGCAGTTACACTGTGATTCCAAGGGCTGAGAAAACGCGTTTATTTCGGGCTGAAAAACACGTTTTGAAAAGTGGCCTGTTTCTGCCCTATAAGTTACATGGGGTTGACCAAAGTTGCCAAAACGTGTTTATTTCAGCTGAAAAAAACGTTTTGACAACTTCTGCTCATTGGTGTTAAGGACTGACTCATTGGGCTCTTCTGAGCCAGGCAGTTACACTGTGATTCCAAGGGCTGAGAAAACGCGTTTATTTCGGGCTGAAAAACACGTTTTGAAAAGTGGCCTGTTTCTGCCCTATAAGTTACATGGGGGTGACCAAACTTGCCAAAACGTGTTTATTTGTGCTGAAAAACACGTTTTGACAACTTCTGCACACTGGGGTTAAGGGCTGACAAACTGGGCTCCTCTGAGCCAGGGAGTTACACTGTGATTCCAAGGGCTGGGAAAACGCGTTTATTTCGGGCTGAAAAACACGTTTTGAAAAGTGGCCTGTTTCTGCCCTATAAGTTACATGGGGGTGACCAAAGTTGCCAAAACGTGTTTATTTGTGCTGAAAAATACGTTTTGACAACTTCTGCTCACTGGGGTTAAGGGCTGACTCATTGGGCTCTTCTGAGCCAGGCAGTTACACTGTGAATCCAAGGGCTGAGAAAACGCGTTTATTTCGGGCTGAAAAACACGTTTTGAAAAGTGGTCTATTTCTGCCTTATAAGTTACATGGGGGTGGCCAAAGTTGCCAAAATGTGTTTATTTCTGCTGAAAAACACGTTTTGACAACTTCAGCACACTGGGGTTAAGGGCTGACAAACTGGGCTCTTCTGAACCAGGGAGTTACACTGTGATTCCAAGGGCTGAGAAAACGCGTTTATTTCGCGCTGAAAAACACGTTTTGAAAAGTGGCCTGTTTCTGCCCTATAAGTTACATGGGGTTGACCAAAGTTGCCAAAACGTGTTTATTTCAGCTGAAAAAAACGTTTTGACAACTTCTTCTCATTGGGGTTAAGGACTGACTCATTGGGCTCTTCTGAGCCAGGCAGTTACACTGTGATTCCAAGGGCTGAGAAAACGCGTTTATTTCGGGCTGAAAAACACGTTTTGAAAAGTGGCCTGTTTCTGCCCTATAAGTTACATGGGGTTGACCAAAGTTGCCAAAACGTGTTTATTTGTGCTGAAAAACACGTTTTGACAACTTCTGCACACTGGGGATAAGGGCTGACAAACTGGGCTCCTCTGAGCCAGGGAGTTACACTGTGATTCCAAGGGCTGAGAAAACGCGTTTATTTCGCGCTGAAAAACACGTTTTGAAAAGTGGCCTGTTTCTGCCCTATAAGTTACATGGGGTTGACCAAAGTTGCCAAAACGTGTTTATTTCAGCTGAAAAAAACGTTTTGACAACTTCTGCTCATTGGGGTTAAGGATTGACTCATTGGGCTCTTCTGAGCCAGGCAGTTACACTGTGATTCCAAGGGCTGAGAAAACGCGTTTATTTCGGGCTGAAAAACACGTTTTGAAAAGTGGCCTGTTTCTGCCCTATAAGTTACATGGGGGTGACCAAAGTTGCCAAAACGTGTTTATTTGTGCTGAAAAACACGTTTTGACAACTTCTGCACACTGGGGTTAAGGGCTGACAAACTGGGCTCCTCTGAGCCAGGGAGTTACACTGTGATTCCAAGGGCTGGGAAAACGCGTTTATTTCGGGCTGAAAAACACGTTTTGAAAAGTGGCCTGTTTCTGCCCTATAAGTTACATGGGGGTGACCAAAGTTGCCAAAACGTGTTTATTTGTGCTGAAAAATACGTTTTGACAACTTCTGCTCACTGGGGTTAAGGGCTGACTCATTGGGCTCTTCTGAGCCAGGCAGTTACACTGTGAATCCAAGGGCTGAGAAAACGCGTTTATTTCGGGCTGAAAAACACGTTTTGAAATGTGGCCTATTTCTGCCTTATAAGTTACATGGGGGTGGCCAAAGTTGCCAAAATGTGTTTATTTCTGCTGAAAAACACGTTTTGACAACTTCAGCACACTGGGGTTAAGGGCTGACAAACTGGGCTCCTCTGAACCAGGGAGTTACACTGTGATTCCAAGGGCTGAGAAAACGCGTTTATTTCGCGCTGAAAAACACGTTTTGAAAAGTGGCCTGTTTCTGCCCTATAAGTTACATGGGGTTGACCAAAGTTGCCAAAACGTGTTTATTTCAGCTGAAAAAAACGTTTTGACAACTTCTGCTCATTGGGGTTAAGGATTGACTCATTGGGCTCTTCTGAGCCAGGCAGTTACACTGTGATTCCAAGGGCTGAGAAAACGCGTTTATTTCGGGCTGAAAAACACGTTTTGAAAAGTGGCCTGTTTCTGCCCTATAAGTTACATGGGGGTGACCAAAGTTGCCAAAACGTGTTTATTTGTGCTGAAAAACACGTTTTGACAACTTCTGCACACTGGGGTTAAGGGCTGACAAACTGGGCTCCTCTGAGCCAGGGAGTTACACTGTGATTCCAAGGGCTGGGAAAACGCGTTTATTTCGGGCTGAAAAACACGTTTTGAAAAGTGGCCTGTTTCTGCCCTATAAGTTACATGGGGGTGACCAAAGTTGCCAAAACGTGTTTATTTGTGCTGAAAAATACGTTTTGACAACTTCTGCTCACTGGGGTTAAGGGCTGACTCATTGGGCTCTTCTGAGCCAGGCAGTTACACTGTGAATCCAAGGGCTGAGAAAACGCGTTTATTTCGGGCTGAAAAACACGTTTTGAAAAGTGGCCTATTTCTGCCTTATAAGTTACATGGGGGTGGCCAAAGTTGCCAAAATGTGTTTATTTGTGCTGAAAAACACGTTTTGACAACTTCTGCACACTGGGGTTAAGGGCTGACAAACTGGGCTCCTCTGAGCCAGGGAGTTACACTGTGATTCCAAGGGCTGGGAAAACGCGTTTATTTCGGGCTGAAAAACACGTTTTGAAAAGTGGCCTGTTTCTGCCCTATAAGTTACATGGGGGTGACCAAAGTTGCCAAAATGTGTTTATTTCAGCTGAAAATCACGTTTTGACAACTTCTGCTCACTGGGGTTAAGGACTGACTCATTGGGCTCTTCTGAGCCAGGCAGTTACACTGCGATTCCAAGGGCTGAGAAAACGCGTTTATTTCGGGCTGAAAAACACGTTTTGAAAAGTGGCCTGTTTCTGCCCTATAAGTTACATGGGGGTGACCAAAGTTGCCAAAACGTGTTTATTTGTGCTGAAAAATACGTTTTGACAACTTCTGCTCACTGGGGTTAAGGGCTGACTCATTGGGCTCTTCTGAGCCAGGCAGTTACACTGTGAATCCAAGGGCTGAGAAAACGCGTTTATTTCGGGCTGAAAAACACGTTTTGAAAAGTGGTCTATTTCTGCCTTATAAGTTACATGGGGGTGGCCAAAGTTGCCAAAATGTGTTTATTTCTGCTGAAAAACACGTTTTGACAACTTCAGCACACTGGGGTTAAGGGCTGACAAACTGGGCTCTTCTGAACCAGGGAGTTACACTGTGATTCCAAGGGCTGAGAAAACGCGTTTATTTCGCGCTGAAAAACACGTTTTGAAAAGTGGCCTGTTTCTGCCCTATAAGTTACATGGGGTTGACCAAAGTTGCCAAAACGTGTTTATTTCAGCTGAAAAAAACGTTTTGACAACTTCTGCTCATTGGGGTTAAGGACTGACTCATTGGGCTCTTCTGACCCAGGCAGTTACATTGTGAATCCAAGGGCTGAGAAAACGCGTTTATTTCGGGCTGAAAAACACGTTTTGAAAAGTGGCCTATTTCTGCCTTATAAGTTACATGGGGGTGGCCAAAGTTGCCAAAATGTGTTTATTTCTGCTGAAAAACACGTTTTGACAACTTCAGCACACTGGGGTTAAGGGCTGACAAACTGGGCTCCTCTGAACCAGGGAGTTACACTGTGATTCCAAGGGCTGAGAAAACGCGTTTATTTCGCGCTGAAAAACACGTTTTGAAAAGTGGCCTGTTTCTGCCCTATAAGTTACATGGGGTTGACCAAAGTTGCCAAAACGTGTTTATTTCAGCTGAAAAAAACGTTTTGACAACTTCTGCTCATTGGGGTTAAGGATTGACTCATTGGGCTCTTCTGAGCCAGGCAGTTACACTGTGATTCCAAGGGCTGAGAAAACGCGTTTATTTCGGGCTGAAAAACACGTTTTGAAAAGTGGCCTGTTTCTGCCCTATAAGTTACATGGGGGTGACCAAAGTTGCCAAAACGTGTTTATTTGTGCTGAAAAACACGTTTTGACAACTTCTGCACACTGGGGTTAAGGGCTGACAAACTGGGCTCCTCTGAGACAGGGAGTTACACTGTGATTCCAAGGGCTGGGAAAACTCGTTTATTTCGGGCTGAAAAACACGTTTTGAAAAGTGGCCTGTTTCTGCCCTATAAGTTACATGGGGGTGACCAAAGTTGCCAAAACGTGTTTATTTGTGCTGAAAAATACGTTTTGACAACTTCTGCTCACTGGGGTTAAGGGCTGACTCATTGGGCTCTTCTGAGCCAGGCAGTTACACTGTGAATCCAAGGGCTGAGAAAACGCGTTTATTTCGGGCTGAAAAACACGTTTTGAAAAGTGGCCTATTTCTGCCTTATAAGTTACATGGGGGTGGCCAAAGTTGCCAAAATGTGTTTATTTCTGCTGAAAAACACGTTTTGACAACTTCTGCACACTGGGGTTAAGGGCTGACAAACTGGGCTCCTCTGAACCAGGGAGTTACACTGTGATTCCAAGGGCTGAGAAAACGCGTTTATTTCGGGCTGAAAAACACGTTTTGAAAAGTGGCCTGTTTCTGCCCTATAAGTTACATAGGGTTGACCAAAGTTGCCAAAACGTGTTTATTTCAGCTGAAAAAAACGTTTTGACAACTTCTGCTCATTGGTGTTAAGGACTGACTCATTGGGCTCTTCTGAGCCAGGCAGTTACACTGTGATTCCAAGGGCTGAGAAAACGCGTTTATTTCGGGCTGAAAAACACGTTTTGAAAAGTGGCCTGTTTCTGCCCTATAAGTTACATGGGGGTGACCAAAGTTGCCAAAACGTGTTTATTTGTGCTGAAAAACACGTTTTGACAACTTCTGCACACTGGGGTTAAGGGCTGACAAACTGGGCTCCTCTGAACCAGGGAGTTACACTGTGATTCCAAGGGCTGGGAAAACGCGTTTATTTCGGGCTGAAAAACACGTTTTGAAAAGTGGCCTGTTTCTGCCCTATAAGTTACATGGGGGTGACCAAAGTTGCCAAAACGTGTTTATTTGTGCTGAAAAACACGTTTTGACAACTTCTGCTCATTGGGGTTAAGGATTGACTCATTGGGCTCTTCTGAGCCAGGCAGTTACACTGTGATTCCAAGGGCTGGGAAAACGCGTTTATTTCGGGCTGAAAAACACGTTTTGAAAAGTGGCCTGTTTCTGCCCTATAAGTTACATGGGGGTGACCAAAGTTGCCAAAACGTGTTTATTTGTGCTGAAAAATACGTTTTGACAACTTCTGCTCACTGGGGTTAAGGGCTGACTCATTGGGCTCTTCTGAGCCAGGCAGTTACACTGTGAATCCAAGGGCTGAGAAAACGCGTTTTGAAAAGTGGCCTATTTCTGCCTTATAAGTTACATGGGGGTGGCCAAAGTTGCCAAAATGTGTTTATTTCTGCTGAAAAACACGTTTTGACCACTTCTGCACACTGGGGTTAAGGGCTGAAAAACTGGGCTCCTCTGAACCAGGGAGTTACACTGTGATTCCAAGGGCTGAGAAAACGGGTTTTTTTCGGTCTGAAAAACACGTTTTGAAAAGTGGCCTGTTTCTGCCCTATAAGTTACATGGGGTTGACCAAAGTTGCCAAAACGTGTTTATTTCTGCTGAAAAACACGTTTTGACAACTTCTGCACACTGGGGTTAAGGGCTGACAAACTGGGCTCCTCTGAGCCAGGGAGTTACACTGTGATTCCAAGGGCTGAGAAAACGCGTTTATTTCGGGCTGAAAAACACGTTTTGAAAAGTGGCCTGTTTCTGCCCTATAAGTTACATGGGGTTGACCAAAGTTGCCAAAACGTGTTTATTTGTGCTGAAAAATACGTTTTGACAACTTCTGCTCACTGGGGTTAAGGGCTGACTCATTGGGCTCTTCTGAGCCAGGCAGTTACACTGTGAATCCAAGGGCTGAGAAAACGCGTTTATTTCGGGCTGAAAAACACGTTTTGAGAAGTGGCCTGTTTCTGCCCTATAAGTTACATGGGGTTGACCAAAGTTGCCAAAACGTGTTTATTTCTGCTGAAAAACACGTTTTGACAATTTCTGCACACTGGGGTTAAGGGCTGACAAACTGGGCTCCTCTGAGCCAGGGAGTTACACTGTGATTCCAAGGGCTGAGAAAACGCGTTTATTTCGGGCTGAAAAACACGTTTTGAAAAGTGGCCTGTTTCTGCCCTATAAGTTACATGGGGGTGACCAAAGTTGCCAAAACGTGTTTATTTGTGCTGAAAAATACGTTTTGACAACTTCTGCTCACTGGGGTTAAGGGCTGACTCATTGGGCTCTTCTGAGCCAGGTAGTTACACTGCGATTCCAAGGGCTGAGAAAACGCGTTTATTACGGGCTGAAAAACACGTTTTGAAAAGTGGCCTGTTTCTGCCCTATAAGTTACATGGGGGTGACCAAAGTTGCCAAAACGTGTTTATTTGTGCTGAAAAACACGTTTTGACAACTTCTGCACACTGGGGTTAAGGGCTGACAAACTGGGCTCCTCTGAGCCAGGCAGTTACACTGTGATTCCAAGGGCTGAGAAAACGCGTTTATTTCGGGCTGAAAAACACGTTTTGAAAAGTGGCCTGTTTCTGCCCTATAAGTTACATGGGGTTGACCAAAGTTGCCAAAACGTGTTTATTTCAGCTGAAAAAAACGTTTTGACAACTTCTGCTCATTGGTGTTAAGGACTGACTCATTGGGCTCTTCTGAGCCAGGCAGTTACACTGTGATTCCAAGGGCTGAGAAAACGCGTTTATTTCGGGCTGAAAAACACGTTTTGAAAAGTGGCCTGTTTCTGCCCTATAAGTTACATGGGGGTGACCAAACTTGCCAAAACGTGTTTATTTGTGCTGAAAAACACGTTTTGACAACTTCTGCACACTGGGGTTAAGGGCTGACAAACTGGGCTCCTCTGAGCCAGGGAGTTACACTGTGATTCCAAGGGCTGGGAAAACGCGTTTATTTCGGGCTGAAAAACACGTTTTGAAAAGTGGCCTGTTTCTGCCCTATAAGTTACATGGGGGTGACCAAAGTTGCCAAAACGTGTTTATTTGTGCTGAAAAATACGTTTTGACAACTTCTGCTCACTGGGGTTAAGGGCTGACTCATTGGGCTCCTCTGAGCCAGGGAGTTACACTGTGATTCCAAGGGCTGGGAAAACGCGTTTATTTCGGGCTGAAAAACACGTTTTGAAAAGTGGCCTGTTTCTGCCCTATAAGTTACATGGGGGTGACCAAAGTTGCCAAAACGTGTTTATTTGTGCTGAAAAACACGTTTTGACAACTTCTGCTCATTGGGGTTAAGGATTGACTCATTGGGCTCTTCTGAGCCAGGCAGTTACACTGTGATTCCAAGGGCTGGGAAAACGCGTTTATTTCGGGCTGAAAAACACGTTTTGAAAAGTGGCCTGTTTCTGCCCTATAAGTTACATGGGGGTGACCAAAGTTGCCAAAACGTGTTTATTTGTGCTGAAAAATACGTTTTGACAACTTCTGCACACTGGGGTTAAGGGCTGACTCATTGGGCTCTTCTGAGCCAGGCAGTTACACTGTGAATCCAAGGGCTGAGAAAACGCGTTTTGAAAAGTGGCCTATTTCTGCCTTATAAGTTACATGGGGGTGGCCAAAGTTGCCAAAATGTGTTTATTTCTGCTGAAAAACACGTTTTGACCACTTCTGCACACTGGGGTTAAGGGCTGAAAAACTGGGCTCCTCTGAACCAGGGAGTTACACTGTGATTCCAAGGGCTGAGAAAACGGGTTTTTTTCGGTCTGAAAAACACGTTTTGAAAAGTGGCCTGTTTCTGCCCTATAAGTTACATGGGGTTGACCAAAGTTGCCAAAACGTGTTTATTTCTGCTGAAAAACACGTTTTGACAACTTCTGCACACTGGGGTTAAGGGCTGACAAACTGGGCTCCTCTGAGCCAGGGAGTTACACTGTGATTCCAAGGGCTGAGAAAACGCGTTTATTTCGGGCTGAAAAACACGTTTTGAAAAGTGGCCTGTTTCTGCCCTATAAGTTACATGGGGTTGACCAAAGTTGCCAAAACGTGTTTATTTGTGCTGAAAAATACGTTTTGACAACTTCTGCTCACTGGGGTTAAGGGCTGACTCATTGGGCTCTTCTGAGCCAGGCAGTTACACTGTGAATCCAAGGGCTGAGAAAACGCGTTTATTTCGGGCTGAAAAACACGTTTTGAGAAGTGGCCTGTTTCTGCCCTATAAGTTACATGGGGTTGACCAAAGTTGCCAAAACGTGTTTATTTCTGCTGAAAAACACGTTTTGACAATTTCTGCACACTGGGGTTAAGGGCTGACAAACTGGGCTCCTCTGAGCCAGGGAGTTACACTGTGATTCCAAGGGCTGAGAAAACGCGTTTATTTCGGGCTGAAAAACACGTTTTGAAAAGTGGCCTGTTTCTGCCCTATAAGTTACATGGGGGTGACCAAAGTTGCCAAAACGTGTTTATTTGTGCTGAAAAATACGTTTTGACAACTTCTGCTCACTGGGGTTAAGGGCTGACTCATTGGGCTCTTCTGAGCCAGGTAGTTACACTGCGATTCCAAGGGCTGAGAAAACGCGTTTATTACGGGCTGAAAAACACGTTTTGAAAAGTGGCCTGTTTCTGCCCTATAAGTTACATGGGGGTGACCAAAGTTGCCAAAACGTGTTTATTTGTGCTGAAAAACACGTTTTGACAACTTCTGCACACTGGGGTTAAGGGCTGACAAACTGGGCTCCTCTGAGCCAGGCAGTTACACTGTGATTCCAAGGGCTGAGAAAACGCGTTTATTTCGGGCTGAAAAACACGTTTTGAAAAGTGGCCTGTTTCTGCCCTATAAGTTACATGGGGTTGACCAAAGTTGCCAAAACGTGTTTATTTCAGCTGAAAAAAACGTTTTGACAACTTCTGCTCATTGGTGTTAAGGACTGACTCATTGGGCTCTTCTGAGCCAGGCAGTTACACTGTGATTCCAAGGGCTGAGAAAACGCGTTTATTTCGGGCTGAAAAACACGTTTTGAAAAGTGGCCTGTTTCTGCCCTATAAGTTACATGGGGGTGACCAAACTTGCCAAAACGTGTTTATTTGTGCTGAAAAACACGTTTTGACAACTTCTGCACACTGGGGTTAAGGGCTGACAAACTGGGCTCCTCTGAGCCAGGGAGTTACACTGTGATTCCAAGGGCTGGGAAAACGCGTTTATTTCGGGCTGAAAAACACGTTTTGAAAAGTGGCCTGTTTCTGCCCTATAAGTTACATGGGGGTGACCAAAGTTGCCAAAACGTGTTTATTTGTGCTGAAAAATACGTTTTGACAACTTCTGCTCACTGGGGTTAAGGGCTGACTCATTGGGCTCTTCTGAGCCAGGCAGTTACACTGTGAATCCAAGGGCTGAGAAAACGCGTTTATTTCGGGCTGAAAAACACGTTTTGAAAAGTGGTCTATTTCTGCCTTATAAGTTACATGGGGGTGGCCAAAGTTGCCAAAATGTGTTTATTTCTGCTGAAAAACACGTTTTGACAACTTCAGCACACTGGGGTTAAGGGCTGACAAACTGGGCTCTTCTGAACCAGGGAGTTACACTGTGATTCCAAGGGCTGAGAAAACGCGTTTATTTCGCGCTGAAAAACACGTTTTGAAAAGTGGCCTGTTTCTGCCCTATAAGTTACATGGGGTTGACCAAAGTTGCCAAAACGTGTTTATTTCAGCTGAAAAAAACGTTTTGACAACTTCTTCTCATTGGGGTTAAGGACTGACTCATTGGGCTCTTCTGAGCCAGGCAGTTACACTGTGATTCCAAGGGCTGAGAAAACGCGTTTATTTCGGGCTGAAAAACACGTTTTGAAAAGTGGCCTGTTTCTGCCCTATAAGTTACATGGGGTTGACCAAAGTTGCCAAAACGTGTTTATTTGTGCTGAAAAACACGTTTTGACAACTTCTGCACACTGGGGATAAGGGCTGACAAACTGGGCTCCTCTGAGCCAGGGAGTTACACTGTGATTCCAAGGGCTGAGAAAACGCGTTTATTTCGCGCTGAAAAACACGTTTTGAAAAGTGGCCTGTTTCTGCCCTATAAGTTACATGGGGTTGACCAAAGTTGCCAAAACGTGTTTATTTCAGCTGAAAAAAACGTTTTGACAACTTCTGCTCATTGGGGTTAAGGATTGACTCATTGGGCTCTTCTGAGCCAGGCAGTTACACTGTGATTCCAAGGGCTGAGAAAACGCGTTTATTTCGGGCTGAAAAACACGTTTTGAAAAGTGGCCTGTTTCTGCCCTATAAGTTACATGGGGGTGACCAAAGTTGCCAAAACGTGTTTATTTGTGCTGAAAAACACGTTTTGACAACTTCTGCACACTGGGGTTAAGGGCTGACAAACTGGGCTCCTCTGAGCCAGGGAGTTACACTGTGATTCCAAGGGCTGGGAAAACGCGTTTATTTCGGGCTGAAAAACACGTTTTGAAAAGTGGCCTGTTTCTGCCCTATAAGTTACATGGGGGTGACCAAAGTTGCCAAAACGTGTTTATTTGTGCTGAAAAATACGTTTTGACAACTTCTGCTCACTGGGGTTAAGGGCTGACTCATTGGGCTCTTCTGAGCCAGGCAGTTACACTGTGAATCCAAGGGCTGAGAAAACGCGTTTATTTCGGGCTGAAAAACACGTTTTGAAATGTGGCCTATTTCTGCCTTATAAGTTACATGGGGGTGGCCAAAGTTGCCAAAATGTGTTTATTTCTGCTGAAAAACACGTTTTGACAACTTCAGCACACTGGGGTTAAGGGCTGACAAACTGGGCTCCTCTGAACCAGGGAGTTACACTGTGATTCCAAGGGCTGAGAAAACGCGTTTATTTCGCGCTGAAAAACACGTTTTGAAAAGTGGCCTGTTTCTGCCCTATAAGTTACATGGGGTTGACCAAAGTTGCCAAAACGTGTTTATTTCAGCTGAAAAAAACGTTTTGACAACTTCTGCTCATTGGGGTTAAGGATTGACTCATTGGGCTCTTCTGAGCCAGGCAGTTACACTGTGATTCCAAGGGCTGAGAAAACGCGTTTATTTCGGGCTGAAAAACACGTTTTGAAAAGTGGCCTGTTTCTGCCCTATAAGTTACATGGGGGTGACCAAAGTTGCCAAAACGTGTTTATTTGTGCTGAAAAACACGTTTTGACAACTTCTGCACACTGGGGTTAAGGGCTGACAAACTGGGCTCCTCTGAGCCAGGGAGTTACACTGTGATTCCAAGGGCTGGGAAAACGCGTTTATTTCGGGCTGAAAAACACGTTTTGAAAAGTGGCCTGTTTCTGCCCTATAAGTTACATGGGGGTGACCAAAGTTGCCAAAACGTGTTTATTTGTGCTGAAAAATACGTTTTGACAACTTCTGCTCACTGGGGTTAAGGGCTGACTCATTGGGCTCTTCTGAGCCAGGCAGTTACACTGTGAATCCAAGGGCTGAGAAAACGCGTTTATTTCGGGCTGAAAAACACGTTTTGAAAAGTGGCCTATTTCTGCCTTATAAGTTACATGGGGGTGGCCAAAGTTGCCAAAATGTGTTTATTTGTGCTGAAAAACACGTTTTGACAACTTCTGCACACTGGGGTTAAGGGCTGACAAACTGGGCTCCTCTGAGCCAGGGAGTTACACTGTGATTCCAAGGGCTGGGAAAACGCGTTTATTTCGGGCTGAAAAACACGTTTTGAAAAGTGGCCTGTTTCTGCCCTATAAGTTACATGGGGGTGACCAAAGTTGCCAAAATGTGTTTATTTCAGCTGAAAATCACGTTTTGACAACTTCTGCTCACTGGGGTTAAGGACTGACTCATTGGGCTCTTCTGAGCCAGGCAGTTACACTGCGATTCCAAGGGCTGAGAAAACGCGTTTATTTCGGGCTGAAAAACACGTTTTGAAAAGTGGCCTGTTTCTGCCCTATAAGTTACATGGGGGTGACCAAAGTTGCCAAAACGTGTTTATTTGTGCTGAAAAATACGTTTTGACAACTTCTGCTCACTGGGGTTAAGGGCTGACTCATTGGGCTCTTCTGAGCCAGGCAGTTACACTGTGAATCCAAGGGCTGAGAAAACGCGTTTATTTCGGGCTGAAAAACACGTTTTGAAAAGTGGTCTATTTCTGCCTTATAAGTTACATGGGGGTGGCCAAAGTTGCCAAAATGTGTTTATTTCTGCTGAAAAACACGTTTTGACAACTTCAGCACACTGGGGTTAAGGGCTGACAAACTGGGCTCTTCTGAACCAGGGAGTTACACTGTGATTCCAAGGTCTGAGAAAACGCGTTTATTTCGCGCTGAAAAACACGTTTTGAAAAGTGGCCTGTTTCTGCCCTATAAGTTACATGGGGTTGACCAAAGTTGCCAAAACGTGTTTATTTCAGCTGAAAAAAACGTTTTGACAACTTCTGCTCATTGGGGTTAAGGACTGACTCATTGGGCTCTTCTGACCCAGGCAGTTACATTGTGAATCCAAGGGCTGAGAAAACGCGTTTATTTCGGGCTGAAAAACACGTTTTGAAAAGTGGCCTATTTCTGCCTTATAAGTTACATGGGGGTGGCCAAAGTTGCCAAAATGTGTTTATTTCTGCTGAAAAACACGTTTTGACAACTTCAGCACACTGGGGTTAAGGGCTGACAAACTGGGCTCCTCTGAACCAGGGAGTTACACTGTGATTCCAAGGGCTGAGAAAACGCGTTTATTTCGCGCTGAAAAACACGTTTTGAAAAGTGGCCTGTTTCTGCCCTATAAGTTACATGGGGTTGACCAAAGTTGCCAAAACGTGTTTATTTCAGCTGAAAAAAACGTTTTGACAACTTCTGCTCATTGGGGTTAAGGATTGACTCATTGGGCTCTTCTGAGCCAGGCAGTTACACTGTGATTCCAAGGGCTGAGAAAACGCGTTTATTTCGGGCTGAAAAACACGTTTTGAAAAGTGGCCTGTTTCTGCCCTATAAGTTACATGGGGGTGACCAAAGTTGCCAAAACGTGTTTATTTGTGCTGAAAAACACGTTTTGACAACTTCTGCACACTGGGGTTAAGGGCTGACAAACTGGGCTCCTCTGAGACAGGGAGTTACACTGTGATTCCAAGGGCTGGGAAAACTCGTTTATTTCGGGCTGAAAAACACGTTTTGAAAAGTGGCCTGTTTCTGCCCTATAAGTTACATGGGGGTGACCAAAGTTGCCAAAACGTGTTTATTTGTGCTGAAAAATACGTTTTGACAACTTCTGCTCACTGGGGTTAAGGGCTGACTCATTGGGCTCTTCTGAGCCAGGCAGTTACACTGTGAATCCAAGGGCTGAGAAAACGCGTTTATTTCGGGCTGAAAAACACGTTTTGAAAAGTGGCCTATTTCTGCCTTATAAGTTACATGGGGGTGGCCAAAGTTGCCAAAATGTGTTTATTTCTGCTGAAAAACACGTTTTGACAACTTCTGCACACTGGGGTTAAGGGCTGACAAACTGGGCTCCTCTGAACCAGGGAGTTACACTGTGATTCCAAGGGCTGAGAAAACGCGTTTATTTCGGGCTGAAAAACACGTTTTGAAAAGTGGCCTGTTTCTGCCCTATAAGTTACATAGGGTTGACCAAAGTTGCCAAAACGTGTTTATTTCAGCTGAAAAAAACGTTTTGACAACTTCTGCTCATTGGTGTTAAGGACTGACTCATTGGGCTCTTCTGAGCCAGGCAGTTACACTGTGATTCCAAGGGCTGAGAAAACGCGTTTATTTCGGGCTGAAAAACACGTTTTGAAAAGTGGCCTGTTTCTGCCCTATAAGTTACATGGGGGTGACCAAAGTTGCCAAAACGTGTTTATTTGTGCTGAAAAACACGTTTTGACAACTTCTGCACACTGGGGTTAAGGGCTGACAAACTGGGCTCCTCTGAGCCAGGGAGTTACACTGTGATTCCAAGGGCTGAGAAAACGCGTTTATTTCGGGCTGAAAAACACGTTTTGAAAAGTGGCCTGTTTCTGCCCTATAAGTTACATGGGGTTGACCAAAGTTGCCAAAACGTGTTTATTTGTGCTGAAAAATACGTTTTGACAACTTCTACACACTGGGGTTAAGGGCTGACAAACTGGGCTCCTCTGAACCAGGGAGTTACACTGTGATTCCAAGGGCTGAGAAAACGCGTTTATTTCGGGCTGAAAAACACGTTTTGAAAAGTGGCCTGTTTCTGCCCTATAAGTTACATGGGGTTGACCAAAGTTGCCAAAACGTGTTTATTTCTGCTGAAAAACACGTTTTGACAACTTCTGCTCACTGGGGTTAAGGACTGACTCAGTGGGCTCTTCTGAGCCAGGCAGATACACTGTGATTCCAAGGGTTGAGAAAACGCGTTTATTTCGGGCTGAAAAACACGTTTTGAAAAGTGGCTTGTTTCTGCCCTATAAGTTACATGGGGTTGACCAAAGTTGCCAAAACGTGTTTATTTCTGCTGAAAAACACGTTTTGACAACTTCTGCACACTGGGGTTAAGGGCTGACAAACTGGGCTCCTCTGAGCCAGGGAGTTACACTGTGATTCCAAGGGCTGAGAAAACGCGTTTATTTCGGGCTGAAAAACACGTTTTGAAAAGTGGCCAGTTTCTGCCCTATAAGTTACATGGGGTTGACCAAAGTTGCCAAAACGTGTTTATTTCAGCTGAAAAAAACGTTTTGACAACTTCTGCTCATTGGGGTTAAGGACTGACTCATTGGGCTCTTCTGAGCCAGGCAGTTACACTGTGATTCCAAGGGCTGAGAAAACGCGTTTATTTCGGGCTGAAAAACACGTTTTGAAAAGTGGCCTGTTTCTGCCCTATAAGTTACATGGGGTTGACCAAAGTTGCCAAAACGTGTTTATTTCTGCTGAAAAACACGTTTTGACAACTTCTGCACACTGGGGATAAGGGCTGACAAATTGGGCTCCTCTGAGCCAGGGAGTTACACTGTGATTCCAAGGGCTGAGAAAACGCGTTTATTTCGGGCTGAAAAACACGTTTTGAAAAGTGGCCTGTTTCTGCCCTATAAGTTACATGGGGTTGACCAAAGTTGCCAAAACGTGTTTATTTCTGCTGAAAAACACGTTTTGACAACTTCTGCACACTGGGGTTAAGGGCTGACAAACTGGGCTCCTCTGAGCCAGGGAGTTACTCTGTGATTCCAAGGGCTGAGAAAACGCGTTTATTTCGGGCTGAAAAACACGTTTTGAAAAGTGTCCTGTTTCTGCCCTATAAGTTACATGGGGGTGACCAAAGTTGCCAAAACGTGTTTATTTGTGCTGAAAAATACGTTTTGACAACTTCTGCTCACTGGGGTTAAGGGCTGACTCATTGGGCTCTTCTGAGCCAGGCAGTTACACAGTGATTCCAAGGGCTGAGAAAACGCGTTTATTTCGGTCTGAAAAACACGTTTTGAAAAGTGGCCTGTTTCTGCCCTATAAGTTACATGGGGGTGACCAAAGTTGCCAAAACGTGTTTATTTGTGTTGAAAAACACGTTTTGACAACTTCTGCACACTGGGGTTAAGGGCTGACAAACTGGGCTCCTCTGAGCCAGGGAGTTACACTGTGATTCCAAGGGATGAGAAAACGCGTTTATTTCGGGCTGAAAAACACGTTTTGAAAAGTGGCCTGTTTCTGCCCTATAAGTTACATGGGGTTGACCAAAGTTGCCAAAACGTGTTTATTTCAGCTGAAAAAAACGTTTTGTCAACTTCTGCTCATTGGGGTTAAGGACTGACTCATTGGGCTCTTCTGAGCCAGGCAGTTACACTGTGATTCCAAGGGCTGAGAAAACGCGTTTATTTCGGGCTGAAAAACACGTTTTGAAAAGTGGCCTGTTTCTGCCCTATAAGTTACATGGGGGTGACCAAAGTTGCCAAAACGTGTTTATTTGTGCTGAAAAACACGTTTTGACAACTTCTGCACACTGGGGATAAGGGCTGACAAACTGGGCTCCTCTGAGCCAGGGAGTTACACTGTGATTCCAAGGGCTGAGAAAACGCGTTTATTTCGCGCTGAAAAACACGTTTTGAAAAGTGGCCTGTTTCTGCCCTATAAGTTACATGGGGTTTACCAAAGTTGCCAAAACGTGTTTATTTCAGCTGAAAAAAACGTTTTGACAACTTCTGCTCATTGGGGTTAAGGATTGACTCATTGGGCTCTTCTGAGCCAGGCAGTTACACTGTGATTCCAAGGGCTGAGAAAACGCATTTATTTCGGGCTGAAAAACACGTTTTGAAAAGTGGCCTGTTTCTGCCCTATAAGTTACATGGGGGTGACCAAAGTTGCCAAAACGTGTTTATTTGTGCTGAAAAATACGTTTTGACAACTTCTGCTCACTGGGGTTAAGGGCTGACTCATTGGGCTCTTCTGAGCCAGGCAGTTACACTGTGAATCCAAGGGCTGAGAAAACGCGTTTATTTCGGGCTGAAAAACACGTTTTGAAAAGTGGCCTATTTCTGCCTTATAAGTTACATGGGGGTGGCCAAAGTTGCCAAAATGTGTTTATTTGTGCTGAAAAACACGTTTTGACAACTTCTGCACACTGGGGTTAAGGGCTGACAAACTGGGCTCCTCTGAGCCAGGGAGTTACACTGTGATTCCAAGGGCTGGGAAAACGCGTTTATTTCGGGCTGAAAAACACGTTTTGAAAAGTGGCCTGTTTCTGCCCTATAAGTTACATGGGGGTGACCAAAGTTGCCAAAATGTGTTTATTTCAGCTGAAAATCACGTTTTGACAACTTCTGCTCACTGGGGTTAAGGACTGACTCATTGGGCTCTTCTGAGCCAGGCAGTTACACTGCGATTCCAAGGGCTGAGAAAACGCGTTTATTTCGGGCTGAAAAACACGTTTTGAAAAGTGGCCTGTTTCTGCCCTATAAGTTACATGGGGGTGACCAAAGTTGCCAAAACGTGTTTATTTGTGCTGAAAAATACGTTTTGACAACTTCTGCTCACTGGGGTTAAGGGCTGACTCATTGGGCTCTTCTGAGCCAGGCAGTTACACTGTGAATCCAAGGGCTGAGAAAACGCGTTTATTTCGGGCTGAAAAACACGTTTTGAAAAGTGGTCTATTTCTGCCTTATAAGTTACATGGGGGTGGCCAAAGTTGCCAAAATGTGTTTATTTCTGCTGAAAAACACGTTTTGACAACTTCAGCACACTGGGGTTAAGGGCTGACAAACTGGGCTCTTCTGAACCAGGGAGTTACACTGTGATTCCAAGGGCTGAGAAAACGCGTTTATTTCGCGCTGAAAAACACGTTTTGAAAAGTGGCCTGTTTCTGCCCTATAAGTTACATGGGGTTGACCAAAGTTGCCAAAACGTGTTTATTTCAGCTGAAAAAAACGTTTTGACAACTTCTGCTCATTGGGGTTAAGGACTGACTCATTGGGCTCTTCTGACCCAGGCAGTTACATTGTGAATCCAAGGGCTGAGAAAACGCGTTTATTTCGGGCTGAAAAACACGTTTTGAAAAGTGGCCTATTTCTGCCTTATAAGTTACATGGGGGTGGCCAAAGTTGCCAAAATGTGTTTATTTCTGCTGAAAAACACGTTTTGACAACTTCAGCACACTGGGGTTAAGGGCTGACAAACTGGGCTCCTCTGAACCAGGGAGTTACACTGTGATTCCAAGGGCTGAGAAAAAACGTTTATTTCGCGCTGAAAAACACGTTTTGAAAAGTGGCCTGTTTCTGCCCTATAAGTTACATGGGGTTGACCAAAGTTGCCAAAACGTGTTTATTTCAGCTGAAAAAAACGTTTTGACAACTTCTGCTCATTGGGGTTAAGGATTGACTCATTGGGCTCTTCTGAGCCAGGCAGTTACACTGTGATTCCAAGGGCTGAGAAAACGCGTTTATTTCGGGCTGAAAAACACGTTTTGAAAAGTGGCCTGTTTCTGCCCTATAAGTTACATGGGGGTGACCAAAGTTGCCAAAACGTGTTTATTTGTGCTGAAAAACACGTTTTGACAACTTCTGCACACTGGGGTTAAGGGCTGACAAACTGGGCTCCTCTGAGCCAGGGAGTTACACTGTGATTCCAAGGGCTGGGAAAACTCGTTTATTTCGGGCTGAAAAACACGTTTTGAAAAGTGGCCTGTTTCTGCCCTATAAGTTACATGGGGGTGACCAAAGTTGCCAAAACGTGTTTATTTGTGCTGAAAAATACGTTTTGACAACTTCTGCTCACTGGGGTTAAGGGCTGACTCATTGGGCTCTTCTGAGCCAGGCAGTTACACTGTGAATCCAAGGGCTGAGAAAACGCGTTTATTTCGGGCTGAAAAACACGTTTTGAACAGTGGCCTATTTCTGCCTTATAAGTTACATGGGGGTGGCCAAAGTTGCCAAAATGTGTTTATTTCTGCTGAAAAACACGTTTTGACAACTTCTGCACACTGGGGTTAAGGGCTGACAAACTGGGCTCCTCTGAACCAGGGAGTTACACTGTGATTCCAAGGGCTGAGAAAACGCGTTTATTTCGGGCTGAAAAACACGTTTTGAAAAGTGGCCTGTTTCTGCCCTATAAGTTACATAGGGTTGACCAAAGTTGCCAAAACGTGTTTATTTCAGCTGAAAAAAACGTTTTGACAACTTCTGCTCATTGGTGTTAAGGACTGACTCATTGGGCTCTTCTGAGCCAGGCAGTTACACTGTGATTCCAAGGGCTGAGAAAACGCGTTTATTTCGGGCTGAAAAACACGTTTTGAAAAGTGGCCTGTTTCTGCCCTATAAGTTACATGGGGGTGACCAAAGTTGCCAAAACGTGTTTATTTGTGCTGAAAAACACGTTTTGACAACTTCTGCACACTGGGGTTAAGGGCTGACAAACTGGGCTCCTCTGAGCCAGGGAGTTACACTGTGATTCCAAGGGCTGAGAAAACGCGTTTATTTCGGGCTGAAAAACACGTTTTGAAAAGTGGCCTGTTTCTGCCCTATAAGTTACATGGGGTTGACCAAAGTTGCCAAAACGTGTTTATTTGTGCTGAAAAATACGTTTTGACAACTTCTACACACTGGGGTTAAGGGCTGACAAACTGGGCTCCTCTGAACCAGGGAGTTACACTGTGATTCCAAGGGCTGAGAAAACGCGTTTATTTCGGGCTGAAAAACACGTTTTGAAAAGTGGCCTGTTTCTGCCCTATAAGTTACATGGGGTTGACCAAAGTTGCCAAAACGTGTTTATTTCTGCTGAAAAACACGTTTTGACAACTTCTGCTCACTGGGGTTAAGGACTGACTCAGTGGGCTCTTCTGAGCCAGGCAGATACACTGTGATTCCAAGGGTTGAGAAAACGCGTTTATTTCGGGCTGAAAAACACGTTTTGAAAAGTGGCTTGTTTCTGCCCTATAAGTTACATGGGGTTGACCAAAGTTGCCAAAACGTGTTTATTTCTGCTGAAAAACACGTTTTGACAACTTCTGCACACTGGGGTTAAGGGCTGACAAACTGGGCTCCTCTGAGCCAGGGAGTTACACTGTGATTCCAAGGGCTGAGAAAACGCGTTTATTTCGGGCTGAAAAACACGTTTTGAAAAGTGGCCAGTTTCTGCCCTATAAGTTACATGGGGTTGACCAAAGTTGCCAAAACGTGTTTATTTCAGCTGAAAAAAACGTTTTGACAACTTCTGCTCATTGGGGTTAAGGACTGACTCATTGGGCTCTTCTGAGCCAGGCAGTTACACTGTGATTCCAAGGGCTGAGAAAACGCGTTTATTTCGGGCTGAAAAACACGTTTTGAAAAGTGGCCTGTTTCTGCCCTATAAGTTACATGGGGTTGACCAAAGTTGCCAAAACGTGTTTATTTCTGCTGAAAAACACGTTTTGACAACTTCTGCACACTGGGGATAAGGGCTGACAAATTGGGCTCCTCTGAGCCAGGGAGTTACACTGTGATTCCAAGGGCTGAGAAAACGCGTTTATTTCGGGCTGAAAAACACGTTTTGAAAAGTGGCCTGTTTCTGCCCTATAAGTTACATGGGGTTGACCAAAGTTGCCAAAACGTGTTTATTTCTGCTGAAAAACACGTTTTGACAACTTCTGCACACTGGGGTTAAGGGCTGACAAACTGGGCTCCTCTGAGCCAGGGAGTTACTCTGTGATTCCAAGGGCTGAGAAAACGCGTTTATTTCGGGCTGAAAAACACGTTTTGAAAAGTGTCCTGTTTCTGCCCTATAAGTTACATGGGGGTGACCAAAGTTGCCAAAACGTGTTTATTTGTGCTGAAAAATACGTTTTGACAACTTCTGCTCACTGGGGTTAAGGGCTGACTCATTGGGCTCTTCTGAGCCAGGCAGTTACACAGTGATTCCAAGGGCTGAGAAAACGCGTTTATTTCGGTCTGAAAAACACGTTTTGAAAAGTGGCCTGTTTCTGCCCTATAAGTTACATGGGGGTGACCAAAGTTGCCAAAACGTGTTTATTTGTGCTGAAAAACACGTTTTGACAACTTCTGCACACTGGGGATAAGGGCTGACAAACTGGGCTCCTCTGAGCCAGGGAGTTACACTGTGATTCCAAGGGCTGAGAAAACGCGTTTATTTCGCGCTGAAAAACACGTTTTGAAAAGTGGCCTGTTTCTGCCCTATAAGTTACATGGGGTTTACCAAAGTTGCCAAAACGTGTTTATTTCAGCTGAAAAAAACGTTTTGACAACTTCTGCTCATTGGGGTTAAGGATTGACTCATTGGGCTCTTCTGAGCCAGGCAGTTACACTGTGATTCCAAGGGCTGAGAAAACGCATTTATTTCGGGCTCAAAAACACGTTTTGAAAAGTGGCCTGTTTCTGCCGTATAAGTTACATGGGGGTGACCAAAGTTGCCAAAACGTGTTTATTTGTGCTGAAAAACACGTTTTGACAACTTCTGCACACTGGGGTTAAGGGCTGACAAACTGGGCTCCTCTGAGCCAGGGAGTTACACTGTGATTCCAAGGGCTGGGAAAACGCGTTTATTTCGGGCTGAAAAACACGTTTTGAAAAGTGGCCTGTTTCTGCCCTATAAGTTACATGGGGGTGACCAAAGTTGCCAAAACGTGTTTATTTGTGCTGAAAAATACGTTTTGACAACTTCTGCTCACAGGGGTTAAGGGCTGACTCATTGGGCTCTTCTGAGCCAGGCAGTTACACTGTGAATCCAAGGGCTGAGAAAACGCGTTTATTTCGGGCTGAAAAACACGTTTTGAAAAGTGGCCTATTTCTGCCTTATAAGTTACATGGGGGTGGCCAAAGTTGCCAAAATGTGTTTATTTCTGCTGAAAAACACGTTTTGACAACTTCTGCACACTGGGGTTAAGGGCTGACAAACTGGGCTCCTCTGAACCAGGGAGTTACACTGTGATTCCAAGGGCTGAGAAAACGCGTTTATTTCGGGCTGAAAAACACGTTTTGAAAAGTGGCCTGTTTCTGCCCTATAAGTTACATGGGGTTGACCAAAGTTGCCAAAACGTGTTTATTTCTGCTGAAAAACACGTTTTGACAACTTCTGCTCACTGGGGTTAAGGACTGACTCAGTGGGCTCTTCTGAGCCAGGCAGTTACACTGTGATTCCAAGGGCTGAGAAAACGCGTTTATTTCGGGCTGAAAAACACGTTTTGAAAAGTGGCCTGTTTCTGCCCTATAAGTTACATGGGGTTGACCAAAGTTGCCAAAACGTGTTTATTTCTGCTGAAAAACACGTTTTGACAACTTCTGCACACTGGGGTTAAGGGCTGACAAACTGGGCTCCTCTGAGCCAGGGAGTTACACTGTGATTCCAAGGGCTGAGAAAACGCGTTTATTTCGGGCTGAAAAACACGTTTTGAAAAGTGGCCAGTTTCTGCCCTATAAGTTACATGGGGTTGACCAAAGTTGCCAAAACGTGTTTATTTCAGCTGAAAAAAACGTTTTGACAACTTCTGCTCATTGGGGTTAAGGACTGACTCATTGGGCTCTTCTGAGCCAGGCAGTTACACTGTGATTCCAAGGGCTGAGAAAACGCGTTTATTTCGGGCTGAAAAACACGTTTTGAAAAGTGGCCTGTTTCTGCCCTATAAGTTACATGGGGTTGACCAAAGTTGCCAAAACGTGTTTATTTCTGCTGAAAAACACGTTTTGACAACTTCTGCACACTGGGGATAAGGGCTGACAAATTGGGCTCCTCTGAGCCAGGGAGTTACACTGTGATTCCAAGGGCTGAGAAAACGCGTTTATTTCGGGCTGAAAAACACGTTTTGAAAAGTGGCCTGTTTCTGCCCTATAAGTTACATGGGGTTGACCAAAGTTGCCAAAACGTGTTTATTTCTGCTGAAAAACACGTTTTGACAACTTCTGCACACTGGGGTTAAGGGCTGACAAACTGGGCTCCTCTGAGCCAGGGAGTTACACTGTGATTCCAAGGGCTGAGAAAACGCGTTTATTTCGGGCTGAAAAACACGTTTTGAAAAGTGTCCTGTTTCTGCCCTATAAGTTACATGGGGGTGACCAAAGTTGCCAAAACGTGTTTATTTGTGCTGAAAAATACGTTTTGACAACTTCTGCTCACTGGGGTTAAGGGCTGACTCATTGGGCTCTTCTGAGCCAGGCAGTTACACTGTGAATCCAAGGGCTGAGAAAACGCGTTTATTTCGGGCTGAAAAACACGTTTTGAAAAGTGGTCTATTTCTGCCTTATAAGTTACATGGGGGTGGCCAAAGTTGCCAAAATGTGTTTATTTCTGCTGAAAAACACGTTTTGACAACTTCAGCACACTGGGGTTAAGGGCTGACAAACTGGGCTCTTCTGAACCAGGGAGTTACACTGTGATTCCAAGGGCTGAGAAAACGCGTTTATTTCGCGCTGAAAAACACGTTTTGAAAAGTGGCCTGTTTCTGCCCTATAAGTTACATGGGGTTGACCAAAGTTGCCAAAACGTGTTTATTTGTGCTGAAAAACACGTTTTGACAACTTCTGCACACTGGGGATAAGGGCTGACAAACTGGGCTCCTCTGAGCCAGGGAGTTACACTGTGATTCCAAGGGCTGAGAAAACGCGTTTATTTCGCGCTGAAAAACACGTTTTGAAAAGTGGCCTGTTTCTGCCCTATAAGTTACATGGGGTTGACCAAAGTTGCCAAAACGTGTTTATTTCAGCTGAAAAAAACGTTTTGACAACTTCTGCTCATTGGGGTTAAGGATTGACTCATTGGGCTCTTCTGAGCCAGGCAGTTACACTGTGATTCCAAGGGCTGAGAAAACGCATTTATTTCGGGCTCAAAAACACGTTTTGAAAAGTGGCCTGTTTCTGCCGTATAAGTTACATGGGGGTGACCAAAGTTGCCAAAACGTGTTTATTTGTGCTGAAAAACACGTTTTGACAACTTCTGCACACTGGGGTTAAGGGCTGACAAACTGGGCTCCTCTGAGCCAGGGAGTTACACTGTGATTCCAAGGGCTGGGAAAACGCGTTTATTTCGGGCTGAAAAACACGTTTTGAAAAGTGGCCTGTTTCTGCCCTATAAGTTACATGGGGGTGACCAAAGTTGCCAAAACGTGTTTATTTGTGCTGAAAAATACGTTTTGACAACTTCTGCTCACAGGGGTTAAGGGCTGACTCATTGGGCTCTTCTGAGCCAGGCAGTTACACTGTGAATCCAAGGGCTGAGAAAACGCGTTTATTTCGGGCTGAAAAACACGTTTTGAAAAGTGGCCTATTTCTGCCTTATAAGTTACATGGGGGTGGCCAAAGTTGCCAAAATGTGTTTATTTCTGCTGAAAAACACGTTTTGACAACTTCTGCACACTGGGGTTAAGGGCTGACAAACTGGGCTCCTCTGAACCAGGGAGTTACACTGTGATTCCAAGGGCTGAGAAAACGCGTTTATTTCGGGCTGAAAAACACGTTTTGAAAAGTGGCCTGTTTCTGCCCTATAAGTTACATGGGGTTGACCAAAGTTGCCAAAACGTGTTTATTTCTGCTGAAAAACACGTTTTGACAACTTCTGCTCACTGGGGTTAAGGACTGACTCAGTGGGCTCTTCTGAGCCAGGCAGTTACACTGTGATTCCAAGGGCTGAGAAAACGCGTTTATTTCGGGCTGAAAAACACGTTTTGAAAAGTGGCCTGTTTCTGCCCTATAAGTTACATGGGGTTGACCAAAGTTGCCAAAACGTGTTTATTTCTGCTGAAAAACACGTTTTGACAACTTCTGCACACTGGGGTTAAGGGCTGACAAACTGGGCTCCTCTGAGCCAGGGAGTTACACTGTGATTCCAAGGGCTGAGAAAACGCGTTTATTTCGGGCTGAAAAACACGTTTTGAAAAGTGGCCAGTTTCTGCCCTATAAGTTACATGGGGTTGACCAAAGTTGCCAAAACGTGTTTATTTCAGCTGAAAAAAACGTTTTGACAACTTCTGCTCATTGGGGTTAAGGACTGACTCATTGGGCTCTTCTGAGCCAGGCAGTTACACTGTGATTCCAAGGGCTGAGAAAACGCGTTTATTTCGGGCTGAAAAACACGTTTTGAAAAGTGGCCTGTTTCTGCCCTATAAGTTACATGGGGTTGACCAAAGTTGCCAAAACGTGTTTATTTCTGCTGAAAAACACGTTTTGACAACTTCTGCACACTGGGGATAAGGGCTGACAAATTGGGCTCCTCTGAGCCAGGGAGTTACACTGTGATTCCAAGGGCTGAGAAAACGCGTTTATTTCGGGCTGAAAAACACGTTTTGAAAAGTGGCCTGTTTCTGCCCTATAAGTTACATGGGGTTGACCAAAGTTGCCAAAACGTGTTTATTTCTGCTGAAAAACACGTTTTGACAACTTCTGCACACTGGGGTTAAGGGCTGACAAACTGGGCTCCTCTGAGCCAGGGAGTTACACTGTGATTCCAAGGGCTGAGAAAACGCGTTTATTTCGGGCTGAAAAACACGTTTTGAAAAGTGTCCTGTTTCTGCCCTATAAGTTACATGGGGGTGACCAAAGTTGCCAAAACGTGTTTATTTGTGCTGAAAAATACGTTTTGACAACTTCTGCTCACTGGGGTTAAGGGCTGACTCATTGGGCTCTTCTGAGCCAGGCAGTTACACTGTGAATCCAAGGGCTGAGAAAACGCGTTTATTTCGGGCTGAAAAACACGTTTTGAAAAGTGGTCTATTTCTGCCTTATAAGTTACATGGGGGTGGCCAAAGTTGCCAAAATGTGTTTATTTCTGCTGAAAAACACGTTTTGACAACTTCAGCACACTGGGGTTAAGGGCTGACAAACTGGGCTCTTCTGAACCAGGGAGTTACACTGTGATTCCAAGGGCTGAGAAAACGCGTTTATTTCGCGCTGAAAAACACGTTTTGAAAAGTGGCCTGTTTCTGCCCTATAAGTTACATGGGGTTGACCAAAGTTGCCAAAACGTGTTTATTTGTGCTGAAAAACACGTTTTGACAACTTCTGCACACTGGGGATAAGGGCTGACAAACTGGGCTCCTCTGAGCCAGGGAGTTACACTGTGATTCCAAGGGCTGAGAAAACGCGTTTATTTCGCGCTGAAAAACACGTTTTGAAAAGTGGCCTGTTTCTGCCCTATAAGTTACATGGGGTTGACCAAAGTTGCCAAAACGTGTTTATTTCAGCTGAAAAAAACGTTTTGACAACTTCTGCTCATTGGGGTTAAGGATTGACTCATTGGGCTCTTCTGAGCCAGGCAGTTACACTGTGATTCCAAGGGCTGAGAAAACGCGTTTATTTCGGGCTGAAAAACACGTTTTGAAAAGTGGCCTGTTTCTGCCCTATAAGTTACATGGGGGTGACCAAAGTTGCCAAAACGTGTTTATTTCAGCTGAAAAACACGTTTTGACAACTTCTGCACACTGGGGTTAAGGGCTGACAAACTGGGCTCCTCTGAGCCAGGGAGTTACACTGTGATTCCAAGGGCTGGGAAAACGCGTTTATTTCGGGCTGAAAAACACGTTTTGAAAAGTGGCCTGTTTCTGCCCTATAAGTTACATGGGGGTGACCAAAGTTGCCAAAACGTGTTTATTTGTGCTGAAAAATACGTTTTGACAACTTCTGCTCACTGGGGTTAAGGGCTGACTCATTGGGCTCTTCTGAGCCAGGCAGTTACACTGTGATTCCAAGGGCTGGGAAAACGCGTTTATTTCGGGCTGAAAAACACGTTTTGAAAAGTGGCCTATTTCTGCCTTATAAGTTACATGGGGGTGGCCAAAGTTGCCAAAATGTGTTTATTTCTGCTGAAAAACACGTTTTGACAACTTCAGCACACTGGGGTTAAGGGCTGACAAACTGGGCTCCTCTGAACCAGGGAGTTACACTGTGATTCCAAGGGCTGAGAAAACGCGTTTATTTCGCGCTGAAAAACACGTTTTGAAAAGTGGCCTGTTTCTGCCCTATAAGTTACATGGGGTTGACCAAAGTTGCCAAAACGTGTTTATTTCAGCTGAAAAAAACGTTTTGACAACTTCTGCTCATTGGGGTTAAGGATTGACTCATTGGGCTCTTCTGAGCCAGGCAGTTACACTGTGATTCCAAGGGCTGAGAAAACGCGTTTATTTCGGGCTGAAAAACACGTTTTGAAAAGTGGCCTGTTTCTGCCCTATAAGTTACATGGGGGTGACCAAAGTTGCCAAAACGTGTTTATTTGTGCTGAAAAACACGTTTTGACAACTTCTGCACACTGGGGTTAAGGGCTGACAAACTGGGCTCCTCTGAGCCAGGGAGTTACACTGTGATTCCAAGGGCTGGGAAAACGCGTTTATTTCGGGCTGAAAAACACGTTTTGAAAAGTGGCCTGTTTCTGCCCTATAAGTTACATGGGGGTGACCAAAGTTGCCAAAACGTGTTTATTTGTGCTGAAAAATACGTTTTGACAACTTCTGCTCACTGGGGTTAAGGGCTGACTCATTGGGCTCTTCTGAGCCAGGCAGTTACACTGTGAATCCAAGGGCTGAGAAAACGCGTTTATTTCGGGCTGAAAAACACGTTTTGAAAAGTGGCCTATTTCTGCCTTATAAGTTACATGGGGGTGGCCAAAGTTGCCAAAATGTGTTTATTTCTGCTGAAAAACACGTTTTGACAACTTCTGCACACTGGGGTTAAGGGCTGACAAACTGGGCTCCTCTGAACCAGGGAGTTACACTGTGATTCCAAGGGCTGAGAAAACGCGTTTATTTCGGGCTGAAAAACACGTTTTGAAAAGTGGCCTGTTTCTGCCCTATAAGTTACATGGGGTTGACCAAAGTTGCCAAAACGTGTTTATTTCAGCTGAAAAAAACGTTTTGACAACTTCTGCTCATTGGTGTTAAGGACTGACTCATTGGGCTCTTCTGAGCCAGGCAGTTACACTGTGATTCCAAGGGCTGAGAAAACGCGTTCATTTCGGGCTGAAAAACACGTTTTGAAAAGTGGCCTGTTTCTGCCCTATAAGTTACATGGGGGTGACCAAAGTTGCCAAAACGTGTTTATTTGTGCTGAAAAACACGTTTTGACAACTTCTGCACACTGGGGTTAAGGGCTGACAAACTGGGCTCCTCTGAGCCAGGGAGTTACACTGTGATTCCAAGGGCTGAGAAAACGCGTTTATTTCGGGCTGAAAAACACGTTTTGAAAAGTGGCCTGTTTCTGCCCTATAAGTTACATGGGGTTGACCAAAGTTGCCAAAACGTGTTTATTTGTGCTGAAAAATACGTTTTGACAACTTCTACACACTGGGGTTAAGGGCTGACAAACTGGGCTCCTCTGAACCAGGGAGTTACACTGTGATTCCAAGGGCTGAGAAAACGCGTTTATTTCGGGCTGAAAAACACGTTTTGAAAAGTGGCCTGTTTCTGCCCTATAAGTTACATGGGGTTGACCAAAGTTGCCAAACCGTGTTTATTTCTGCTGAAAAACACGTTTTGACAACTTCTGCTCACTGGGGTTAAGGACTGACTCAGTGGGCTCTTCTGAGCCAGGCAGATACACTGTGATTCCAAGGGTTGAGAAAACGCGTTTATTTCGGGCTGAAAAACACGTTTTGAAAAGTGGCCTGTTTCTGCCCTATAAGTTACATGGGGTTGACCAAAGTTGCCAAAACGTGTTTATTTCTGCTGAAAAACACGTTTTGACAACTTCTGCACACTGGGGTTAAGGGCTGACAAACTGGGCTCCTCTGAGCCAGGGAGTTACACTGTGATTCCAAGGGCTGAGAAAACGCGTTTATTTCGGGCTGAAAAACACGTTTTGAAAAGTGGCCAGTTTCTGCCCTATAAGTTACATGGGGTTGACCAAAGTTGCCAAAACGTGTTTATTTCAGCTGAAAAAAACGTTTTGACAACTTCTGCTCATTGGGGTTAAGGACTGACTCATTGGGCTCTTCTGAGCCAGGCAGTTACACTGTGATTCCAAGGGCTGAGAAAACGCGTTTATTTCGGGCTGAAAAACACGTTTTGAAAAGTGGCCTGTTTCTGCCCTATAAGTTACATGGGGTTGACCAAAGTTGCCAAAACGTGTTTATTTCTGCTGAAAAACACGTTTTGACAACTTCTGCACACTGGGGATAAGGGCTGACAAATTGGGCTCCTCTGAGCCAGGGAGTTACACTGTGATTCCAAGGGCTGAGAAAACGCGTTTATTTCGGGCTGAAAAACACGTTTTGAAAAGTGGCCTGTTTCTGCCCTATAAGTTACATGTGGTTGACCAAAGTTGCCAAAACGTGTTTATTTCTGCTGAAAAACACGTTTTGACAACTTCTGCACACTGGGGTTAAGGGCTGACAAACTGGGCTCCTCTGAGCCAGGGAGTTACACTGTGATTCCAAGGGCTGAGAAAACGCGTTTATTTCGGGCTGAAAAACACGTTTTGAAAAGTGTCCTGTTTCTGCCCTATAAGTTACATGGGGGTGACCAAAGTTGCCAAAACGTGTTTATTTGTGCTGAAAAATACGTTTTGACAACTTCTGCTCACTGGGGTTAAGGGCTGACTCATTGGGCTCTTCTGAGCCAGGCAGTTACACAGTGATTCCAAGGGCTGAGAAAACGCGTTTATTTCGGTCTGAAAAACACGTTTTGAAAAGTGGCCTGTTTCTGCCCTATAAGTTACATGGGGGTGACCAAAGTTGCCAAAACGTGTTTATTTGTGTTGAAAAACACGTTTTGACAACTTCTGCACACTGGGGTTAAGGGCTGACAAACTGGGCTCCTCTGAGCCAGGGAGTTACACTGTGATTCCAAGGGATGAGAAAACGCGTTTATTTTGGGCTGAAAAACACGTTTTGAAAAGTGGCCTGTTTCTGCCCTATAAGTTACATGGGGTTGACCAAAGTTGCCAAAACGTGTTTATTTCAGCTGAAAAAAACGTTTTGTCAACTTCTGCTCATTGGGGTTAAGGACTGACTCATTGGGCTCTTCTGAGCCAGGCAGTTACACTGTGATTCCAAGGGCTGAGAAAACGCGTTTATTTCGGGCTGAAAAACACGTTTTGAAAAGTGGCCTGTTTCTGCCCTATAAGTTACATGGGGGTGACCAAAGTTGCCAAAACGTGTTTATTTGTGCTGAAAAACACGTTTTGACAACTTCTGCACACTGGGGATAAGGGCTGACAAACTGGGCTCCTCTGAGCCAGGGAGTTACACTGTGATTCCAAGGGCTGAGAAAACGCGTTTATTTCGCGCTGAAAAACACGTTTTGAAAAGTGGCCTGTTTCTGCCCTATAAGTTACATGGGGTTTACCAAAGTTGCCAAAACGTGTTTATTTCAGCTGAAAAAAACGTTTTGACAACTTCTGCTCATTGGGGTTAAGTATTGACTCATTGGGCTCTTCTGAGCCAGGCAGTTACACTGTGATTCCAAGGGCTGAGAAAACGCATTTATTTCGGGCTCAAAAACACGTTTTGAAAAGTGGCCTGTTTCTGCCCTATAAGTTACATGGGGGTGACCAAAGTTGCCAAAACGTGTTTATTTGTGCTGAAAAACACGTTTTGACATCTTCTGCACACTGGGGTTAAGGGCTGACAAACTGGGCTCCTCTGAGCCAGGGAGTTACACTGTGATTCCAAGGGCTGGGAAAACGCGTTTATTTCGGGCTGAAAAACACGTTTTGAAAAGTGGCCTGTTTCTGCCCTATAAGTTACATGGGGGTGACCAAAGTTGCCAAAACGTGTTTATTTGAGCTGAAAAATACGTTTTGACAACTTCTGCTCACAGGGGTTAAGGGCTGACTCATTGGGCTCTTCTGAGCCAGGCAGTTACACTGTGAATCCAAGGGCTGAGAAAACGCGTTTATTTCGGGCTGAAAAACACGTTTTGAAAAGTGGTCTATTTCTGCCTTATAAGTTACATGGGGGTGGCCAAAGTTGCCAAAATGTGTTTATTTCTGCTGAAAAACACGTTTTGACAACTTCTGCACACTGGGGTTAAGGGCTGACAAACTGGGCTCCTCTGAACCAGGGAGTTACACTGTGATTCCAAGGGCTGAGAAAACGCGTTTATTTCGGGCTGAAAAACACGTTTTGAAAAGTGGCCTGTTTCTGCCCTATAAGTTACATGGGGTTGACCAAAGTTGCCAAAACGTGTTTATTTCTGCTGAAAAACACGTTTTGACAACTTCTGCTCACTGGGGTTAAGGACTGACTCAGTGGGCTCTTCTGAGCCAGGCAGTTACACTGTGATTCCAAGGGCTGAGAAAACGCGTTTATTTCGGGCTGAAAAACACGTTTTGAAAAGTGGCCTGTTTCTGCCCTATAAGTTACATGGGGTTGACCAAAGTTGCCAAAACGTGTTTATTTCTGCTGAAAAACACGTTTTGACAACTTCTGCACACTGGGGTTAAGGGCTGACAAACTGGGCTCCTCTGAGCCAGGGAGTTACACTGTGATTCCAAGGGCTGAGAAAACGCGTTTATTTCGGGCTGAAAAACACGTTTTGAAAAGTGGCCAGTTTCTGCCCTATAAGTTACATGGGGTTGACCAAAGTTGCCAAAACGTGTTTATTTCAGCTGAAAAAAACGTTTTGACAACTTCTGCTCATTGGGGTTAAGGACTGACTCATTGGGCTCTTCTGAGCCAGGCAGTTACACTGTGATTCCAAGGGCTGAGAAAACGCGTTTATTTCGGGCTGAAAAACACGTTTTGAAAAGTGGCCTGTTTCTGCCCTATAAGTTACATGGGGTTGACCAAAGTTGCCAAAACGTGTTTATTTCTGCTGAAAAACACGTTTTGACAACTTCTGCACACTGGGGATAAGGGCTGACAAATTGGGCTCCTCTGAGCCAGGGAGTTACACTGTGATTCCAAGGGCTGAGAAAACGTGTTTATTTCGGGCTGAAAAACACGTTTTGAAAAGTGGCCTGTTTCTGCCCTATAAGTTACATGGGGTTGACCAAAGTTGCCAAAACGTGTTTATTTCTGCTGAAAAACACGTTTTGACAACTTCTGCACACTGGGGTTAAGGGCTGACAAACTGGGCTCCTCTGAGCCAGGGAGTTACAATGTGATTCCAAGGGCTGAGAAAACGCGTTTATTTCGGGCTGAAAAACACGTTTTGAAAAGTGTCCTGTTTCTGCCCTATAAGTTACATGGGGGTGACCAAAGTTGCCAAAACGTGTTTATTTGTGCTGAAAAATACGTTTTGACAACTTCTGCTCACTGGGGTTAAGGACTGACTCATTGGGCTCTTCTGAGCCAGGGATTTACACTGTGATTCCAAGGGCTGAGAAAACGCGTTTATTTCGGGCTGAAAAACACGTTTTGAAAAGTGGCCTGTTTCTGCCCTATAAGTTACATGGGGTTGACCAAAGTTGCCAAAACGTGTTGATTTGTGCTGAAAAACACGTTTTGACAACTTCTGCACACTGGGGATAAGGGCTGACAAACTGGGCTCCTCTGAGCCAGGGAGTTACACTGTGATTCCAAGGGCTGAGAAAACGCGTTTATTTCGCGCTGAAAAACACGTTTTGAAAAGTGGCCTGTTTCTGCCCTATAAGTTACATGGGGTTGACCAAAGTTGCCAAAACGTGTTTATTTCAGCTGAAAAAAACGTTTTGACAACTTCTGCTCATTGGGGTTAAGGATTGACTCATTGGGCTCTTCTGAGCCAGGCAGTTACACTGTGATTCCAAGGGCTGAGAAAACGCGTTTATTTCGGGCTGAAAAACACGTTTTGAAAAGTGGCCTGTTTCTGCCCTATAAGTTACATGGGGGTGACCAAAGTTGCCAAAACATGTTTATTTGTGCTGAAAAACACGTTTTGACAACTTCTGCACACTGGGGTTAAGGGCTGACAAACTGGGCTCCTCTGAGCCAGGGAGTTACACTGTGATTCCAAGGGCTGGGAAAACGCGTTTATTTCGGGCTGAAAAACACGTTTTGAAAAGTGGCCTGTTTCTGCCCTATAAGTTACATGGGGGTGACCAAAGTTGCCAAAACGTGTTTATTTGTGCTGAAAAATACGTTTTGACAACTTCTGCTCACTGGGGTTAAGGGCTGACTCATTGGGCTCTTCTGAGCCAGGCAGTTACACTGTGAATCCAAGGGCTGAGAAAACGCGTTTATTTCGGGCTGAAAAACACGTTTTGAAAAGTGGCCTATTTCTGCCTTATAAGTTACATGGGGGTGGCCAAAGTTGCCAAAATGTGTTTATTTCTGCTGAAAAACACGTTTTGACAACTTCTACACACTGGGGTTAAGGGCTGACAAACTGGGCTCCTCTGAACCAGGGAGTTACACTGTGATTCCAAGGGCTGAGAAAACGCGTTTATTTCGGGCTGAAAAACACGTTTTGAAAAGTGGCCTGTTTCTGCCCTATAAGTTACATGGGGTTGACCAAAGTTGCCAAAACGTGTTTATTTCTGCTGAAAAACACGTTTTGACAACTTCTGCTCACTGGGGTTAAGGACTGACTCAGTGGGCTCTTCTGAGCCAGGCAGATACACTGTGATTCCAAGGGCTGAGAAAACGCGTTTATTTCGGGCTGAAAAACACGTTTTGAAAAGTGGCCAGTTTCTGCCCTATAAGTTACATGGGGTTGACCAAAGTTGCCAAAACGTGTTTATTTCAGCTGAAAAAAACGTTTTGACAACTTCTGCTCATTGGGGTTAAGGACTGACTCATTGGGCTCTTCTGAACCAGGCAGTTAACTGTGATTCCAAGGGCTGAGAAAACGCGTTTATTTCGGGCTGAAAAATACGTTTTGAAAAGTGGCCTGTTTCTGCCCTATAAGTTACATGGGGTTGACCAAAGTTGCCAAAACGTGTTTATTTCTGCTGAAAAACACGTTTTGACAACTTCTGCACACTGGGGATAAGGGCTGACAAATTGGGCTCCTCTGAGCCAGGGAGTTACACTGTGATTCCAAGGGCTGAGAAAACGCGTTTATTTCGGGCTGAAAAACACGTTTTGAAAAGTGGCCTGTTTCTGCCCTATAAGTTACATGGGGTTGACCAAAGTTGCCAAAACGTGTTTATTTCTGCTGAAAAACAAGTTTTGACAACTTCTGCTCATTGGGGTTAAGGACTGACTCATTGGGCTCTTCTGAGCCAGGCAGTTACACTGTGATTCCAAGGGCTGAGAAAACGCGTTTATTTCGGGCTGAAAAACACGTTTTGAAAAGTGGCCTGTTTCTGCCCTATAAGTTACATGGGGGTGACCAAAGTTGCCAAAACGTGTTTATTTGTGCTGAAAAACACGTTTTGACAACTTCTGCACACTGGGGATAAGGGCTGACAAACTGGGCTCCTCTGAGCCAGGGAGTTACACTGTGATTCCAAGGGCTGAGAAAACGCGTTTATTTCGCGCTGAAAAACACGTTTTGAAAAGTGGCCTGTTTCTGCCCTATAAGTTACATGGGGTTTACCAAAGTTGCCAAAACGTGTTTATTTCAGCTGAAAAAAACGTTTTGACAACTTCTGCTCATTGGGGTTAAGGATTGACTCATTGGGCTCTTCTGAGCCAGGCAGTTACACTGTGATTCCAAGGGCTGAGAAAACGCATTTATTTCGGGCTCAAAAACACGTTTTGAAAAGTGGCCTGTTTCTGCCCTATAAGTTACATGGGGGTGACCAAAGTTGCCAAAACGTGTTTATTTGTGCTGAAAAACACGTTTTGACAACTTCTGCACACTGGGGTTAAGGGCTGACAAACTGGGCTCCTCTGAGCCAGGGAGTTACACTGTGATTCCAAGGGCTGGGAAAACGCGTTTATTTCGGGCTGAAAAACACGTTTTGAAAAGTGGCCTGTTTCTGCCCTATAAGTTACATGGGGGTGACCAAAGTTGCCAAAACGTGTTTATTTGTGCTGAAAAATACGTTTTGACAACTTCTGCTCACAGGGGTTAAGGGCTGACTCATTGGGCTCTTCTGAGCCAGGCAGTTACACTGTGAATCCAAGGGCTGAGAAAACGCGTTTATTTCGGGCTGAAAAACACGTTTTGAAAAGTGGCCTATTTCTGCCTTATAAGTTACATGGGGGTGGCCAAAGTTGCCAAAATGTGTTTATTTCTGCTGAAAAACACGTTTTGACAACTTCTGCACACTGGGGTTAAGGGCTGACAAACTGGGCTCCTCTGAACCAGGGAGTTACACTGTGATTCCAAGGGCTGAGAAAACGCGTTTATTTCGGGCTGAAAAACACGTTTTGAAAAGTGGCCTGTTTCTGCCCTATAAGTTACATGGGGTTGACCAAAGTTGCCAAAACGTGTTTATTTCTGCTGAAAAACACGTTTTGACAACTTCTGCTCACTGGGGTTAAGGACTGACTCAGTGGGCTCTTCTGAGCCAGGCAGTTACACTGTGATTCCAAGGGCTGAGAAAACGCGTTTATTTCGGGCTGAAAAACACGTTTTGAAAAGTGGCCTGTTTCTGCCCTATAAGTTACATGGGGTTGACCAAAGTTGCCAAAACGTGTTTATTTCTGCTGAAAAACATGTTTTGACAACTTCTGCACACTGGGGTTAAGGGCTGACAAACTGGGCTCCTCTGAGCCAGGGAGTTACACTGTGATTCCAAGGGCTGAGAAAACGCGTTTATTTCGGGCTGAAAAACACGTTTTGAAAAGTGGCCTGTTTCTGCCCTATAAGTTACATGGGGTTGACCAAAGTTGCCAAAACGTGTTTATTTGTGCTGAAAAATACGTTTTGACAACTTCTGCACACTGGGGTTAAGGGCTGACAAACTGGGCTCCTCTGAGCCAGGCAGTTACACTGTGATTCCAAGGGCTGAGAAAACGCGTTTATTTCGGGCTGAAAAACACGTTTTGAAAAGTGGCCTGTTTCTGCCCTATAAGTTACATGGGGTTGACCAAAGTTGCCAAAACGTGTTTATTTCTGCTGAAAAACACGTTTTGACAACTTCTGCACACTGGGGTTAAGGGCTGACAAACTGGGCTCCTCTGAGCCAGGGAGTTACACTGTGATTCCAAGGGCTGAGAAAACGCGTTTATTTCGGGCTGAAAAACACGTTTTGAAAAGTGTCCTGTTTCTGCCCTATAAGTTACATGGGGGTGACCAAAGTTGCCAAAACGTGTTTATTTGTGCTGAAAAATACGTTTTGACAACTTCTGCTCACTGGGGTTAAGGGCTGACTCATTGGGCTCTTCTGAGCCAGGCAGTTACACTGTGATTCCAAGGGCTGAGAAAACGCGTTTATTTCGGTCTGAAAAACACGTTTTGAAAAGTGGCCTGTTTCTGCCCTATAAGTTACATGGGGGTGACCAAAGTTGCCAAAACGTGTTTATTTGTGTTGAAAAACACGTTTTGACAACTTCTGCACACTGGGGTTAAGGGCTGACAAACTGGGCTCCTCTGAGCCAGGGAGTTACACTGTGATTACAAGGGCTGAGAAAACGCGTTTATTTCGGGCTGAAAAACACGTTTTGAAAAGTGGCCTGTTTCTGCCCTATAAGTTACATGGGGTTGACCAAAGTTGCCAAAACGTGTTTATTTCAGCTGAAAAAAACGTTTTGACAACTTCTGCTCATTGGGGTTAAGGACTGACTCATTGGGCTCTTCTGAGCCAGGCAGTTACACTGTGATTCCAAGGGCTGAGAAAACGCGTTTATTTCGGGCTGAAAAACACGTTTTGAAAAGTGGCCTGTTTCTGCCCTATAAGTTACATGGGGGTGACCAAAGTTGCCAAAACGTGTTTATTTGTGCTGAAAAATACGTTTTGACAACTTCTGCTCACTGGGGTTAAGGGCTGACTCATTGGGCTCTTCTGAGCCAGGCAGTTACACTGTGAATCCAAGGGCTGAGAAAACGCGTTTATTTCGGGCTGAAAAACACGTTTTGAAAAGTGGCCTATTTCTGCCTTATAAGTTACATGGGGGTGGCCAAAGTTGCCAAAATGTGTTTATTTCTGCTGAAAAACACGTTTTGACAACTTCTACACACTGGGGTTAAGGGCTGACAAACTGGGCTCCTCTGAACCAGGGAGTTACACTGTGATTCCAAGGGCTGAGAAAACGCGTTTATTTCGGGCTGAAAAACACGTTTTGAAAAGTGGCCTGTTTCTGCCCTATAAGTTACATGGGGTTGACCAAAGTTGCCAAAACGTGTTTATTTCTGCTGAAAAACACGTTTTGACAACTTCTGCTCACTGGGGTTAAGGACTGACTCAGTGGGCTCTTCTGAGCCAGGCAGATACACTGTGATTCCAAGGGCTGAGAAAACGCGTTTATTTCGGGCTGAAAAACACGTTTTGAAAAGTGGCCAGTTTCTGCCCTATAAGTTACATGGGGTTGACCAAAGTTGCCAAAACGTGTTTATTTCAGCTGAAAAAAACGTTTTGACAACTTCTGCTCATTGGGGTTAAGGACTGACTCATTGGGCTCTTCTGAACCAGGCAGTTAACTGTGATTCCAAGGGCTGAGAAAACGCGTTTATTTCGGGCTGAAAAATACGTTTTGAAAAGTGGCCTGTTTCTGCCCTATAAGTTACATGGGGTTGACCAAAGTTGCCAAAACGTGTTTATTTCTGCTGAAAAACACGTTTTGACAACTTCTGCACACTGGGGATAAGGGCTGACAAATTGGGCTCCTCTGAGCCAGGGAGTTACACTGTGATTCCAAGGGCTGAGAAAACGCGTTTATTTCGGGCTGAAAAACACGTTTTGAAAAGTGGCCTGTTTCTGCCCTATAAGTTACATGGGGTTGACCAAAGTTGCCAAAACGTGTTTATTTCTGCTGAAAAACAAGTTTTGACAACTTCTGCTCATTGGGGTTAAGGACTGACTCATTGGGCTCTTCTGAGCCAGGCAGTTACACTGTGATTCCAAGGGCTGAGAAAACGCGTTTATTTCGGGCTGAAAAACACGTTTTGAAAAGTGGCCTGTTTCTGCCCTATAAGTTACATGGGGGTGACCAAAGTTGCCAAAACGTGTTTATTTGTGCTGAAAAACACGTTTTGACAACTTCTGCACACTGGGGATAAGGGCTGACAAACTGGGCTCCTCTGAGCCAGGGAGTTACACTGTGATTCCAAGGGCTGAGAAAACGCGTTTATTTCGCGCTGAAAAACACGTTTTGAAAAGTGGCCTGTTTCTGCCCTATAAGTTACATGGGGTTTACCAAAGTTGCCAAAACGTGTTTATTTCAGCTGAAAAAAACGTTTTGACAACTTCTGCTCATTGGGGTTAAGGATTGACTCATTGGGCTCTTCTGAGCCAGGCAGTTACACTGTGATTCCAAGGGCTGAGAAAACGCATTTATTTCGGGCTCAAAAACACGTTTTGAAAAGTGGCCTGTTTCTGCCCTATAAGTTACATGGGGGTGACCAAAGTTGCCAAAACGTGTTTATTTGTGCTGAAAAACACGTTTTGACAACTTCTGCACACTGGGGTTAAGGGCTGACAAACTGGGCTCCTCTGAGCCAGGGAGTTACACTGTGATTCCAAGGGCTGGGAAAACGCGTTTATTTCGGGCTGAAAAACACGTTTTGAAAAGTGGCCTGTTTCTGCCCTATAAGTTACATGGGGGTGACCAAAGTTGCCAAAACGTGTTTATTTGTGCTGAAAAATACGTTTTGACAACTTCTGCTCACAGGGGTTAAGGGCTGACTCATTGGGCTCTTCTGAGCCAGGCAGTTACACTGTGAATCCAAGGGCTGAGAAAACGCGTTTATTTCGGGCTGAAAAACACGTTTTGAAAAGTGGCCTATTTCTGCCTTATAAGTTACATGGGGGTGGCCAAAGTTGCCAAAATGTGTTTATTTCTGCTGAAAAACACGTTTTGACAACTTCTGCACACTGGGGTTAAGGGCTGACAAACTGGGCTCCTCTGAACCAGGGAGTTACACTGTGATTCCAAGGGCTGAGAAAACGCGTTTATTTCGGGCTGAAAAACACGTTTTGAAAAGTGGCCTGTTTCTGCCCTATAAGTTACATGGGGTTGACCAAAGTTGCCAAAACGTGTTTATTTCTGCTGAAAAACACGTTTTGACAACTTCTGCTCACTGGGGTTAAGGACTGACTCAGTGGGCTCTTCTGAGCCAGGCAGTTACACTGTGATTCCAAGGGCTGAGAAAACGCGTTTATTTCGGGCTGAAAAACACGTTTTGAAAAGTGGCCTGTTTCTGCCCTATAAGTTACATGGGGTTGACCAAAGTTGCCAAAACGTGTTTATTTCTGCTGAAAAACATGTTTTGACAACTTCTGCACACTGGGGTTAAGGGCTGACAAACTGGGCTCCTCTGAGCCAGGGAGTTACACTGTGATTCCAAGGGCTGAGAAAACGCGTTTATTTCGGGCTGAAAAACACGTTTTGAAAAGTGGCCTGTTTCTGCCCTATAAGTTACATGGGGTTGACCAAAGTTGCCAAAACGTGTTTATTTGTGCTGAAAAATACGTTTTGACAACTTCTGCACACTGGGGTTAAGGGCTGACAAACTGGGCTCCTCTGAGCCAGGCAGTTACACTGTGATTCCAAGGGCTGAGAAAACGCGTTTATTTCGGGCTGAAAAACACGTTTTGAAAAGTGGCCTGTTTCTGCCCTATAAGTTACATGGGGTTGACCAAAGTTGCCAAAACGTGTTTATTTCTGCTGAAAAACACGTTTTGACAACTTCTGCACACTGGGGTTAAGGGCTGACAAACTGGGCTCCTCTGAGCCAGGGAGTTACACTGTGATTCCAAGGGCTGAGAAAACGCGTTTATTTCGGGCTGAAAAACACGTTTTGAAAAGTGTCCTGTTTCTGCCCTATAAGTTACATGGGGGTGACCAAAGTTGCCAAAACGTGTTTATTTGTGCTGAAAAATACGTTTTGACAACTTCTGCTCACTGGGGTTAAGGGCTGACTCATTGGGCTCTTCTGAGCCAGGCAGTTACACTGTGATTCCAAGGGCTGAGAAAACGCGTTTATTTCGGTCTGAAAAACACGTTTTGAAAAGTGGCCTGTTTCTGCCCTATAAGTTACATGGGGGTGACCAAAGTTGCCAAAACGTGTTTATTTGTGTTGAAAAACACGTTTTGACAACTTCTGCACACTGGGGTTAAGGGCTGACAAACTGGGCTCCTCTGAGCCAGGGAGTTACACTGTGATTACAAGGGCTGAGAAAACGCGTTTATTTCGGGCTGAAAAACACGTTTTGAAAAGTGGCCTGTTTCTGCCCTATAAGTTACATGGGGTTGACCAAAGTTGCCAAAACGTGTTTATTTCAGCTGAAAAAAACGTTTTGACAACTTCTGCTCATTGGGGTTAAGGACTGACTCATTGGGCTCTTCTGAGCCAGGCAGTTACACTGTGATTCCAAGGGCTGAGAAAACGCGTTTATTTCGGGCTGAAAAACACGTTTTGAAAAGTGGCCTGTTTCTGCCCTATAAGTTACATGGGGGTGACCAAAGTTGCCAAAACGTGTTTATTTGTGCTGAAAAACACGTTTTGACAACTTCTGCACACTGGGGATAAGGGCTGACAAACTGGGCTCCTCTGAGCCAGGGAGTTACACTGTGATTCCAAGGGCTGAGAAAACGCGTTTATTTCGCGCTGAAAAACACGTTTTGAAAAGTGGCCTGTTTCTGCCCTATAAGTTACATGGGGTTTACCAAAGTTGCCAAAACGTGTTTATTTCAGCTGAAAAAAACGTTTTGACAACTTCTGCTCATTGGGGTTAAGGATTGACTCATTGGGCTCTTCTGAGCCAGGCAGTTACACTGTGATTCCAAGGGCTGAGAAAACGCATTTATTTCGGGCTCAAAAACACGTTTTGAAAAGTGGCCTGTTTCTGCCCTATAAGTTACATGGGGTTGACCAAAGTTGCCAAAACGTGTTTATTTCTGCTGAAAAACACGTTTTGACAACTTCTGCACACTGGGGATAAGGGCTGACAAATTGGGCTCCTCTGAGCCAGGGAGTTACACTGTGATTCCAAGGGCTGAGAAAACGCGTTTATTTCGGGCTGAAAAACACGTTTTGAAAAGTGGCCTGTTTCTGCCCTATAAGTTACATGGGGTTGACCAAAGTTGCCAAAACGTGTTTATTTCTGCTGAAAAACACGTTTTGACAACTTCTGCACACTGGGGTTAAGGGCTGACAAACTGGGCTCCTCTGAGCCAGGGAGTTACACTGTGATTCCAAGGGCTGAGAAAACGCGTTTATTTCGGGCTGAAAAACACGTTTTGAAAAGTGTCCTGTTTCTGCCCTATAAGTTACATGGGGGTGACCAAAGTTGCCAAAACGTGTTTATTTGTGCTGAAAAATACGTTTTGACAACTTCTGCTCACTGGGGTTAAGGGCTGACTCATTGGGCTCTTCTGAGCCAGGCAGTTACACTGTGATTCCAAGGGCTGAGAAAACGCGTTTATTTCGGTCTGAAAAACACGTTTTGAAAAGTGGCCTGTTTCTGCCCTATAAGTTACATGGGGTTGACCAAAGTTGCCAAAACGTGTTTATTTCAGCTGAAAAAAACGTTTTGACAACTTCTGCTCATTGGGGTTAAGGACTGACTCATTGGGCTCTTCTGAGCCAGGCATTTACACTGTGATTCCAAGGGCTGAGAAAACGCGTTTATTTCGGGCTGAAAAACACGTTTTGAAAAGTGGCCTGTTTCTGCCCTATAAGTTACATGGGGTTGACCAAAGTTGCCAAAACGTGTTTATTTGTGCTGAAAAACACGTTTTGACAACTTCTGCACACTGGGGATAAGGGCTGACAAACTGGGCTCCTCTGAGCCAGGGAGTTACACTGTGATTCCAAGGGCTGAGAAAACGCGTTTATTTCGCGCTGAAAAACACGTTTTGAAAAGTGGCCTGTTTCTGCCCTATAAGTTACATGGGATTGACCAAAGTTGCCAAAACGTGTTTATTTCAGCTGAAAAAAACGTTTTGACAACTTCTGCTCATTGGGGTTAAGGATTGACTCATTGGGCTCTTCTGAGCCAGGCAGTTACACTGTGATTCCAAGGGCTGAGAAAACGCGTTTATTTCGGGCTGAAAAACACGTTTTGAAAAGTGGCCTGTTTCTGCCCTATAAGTTACATGGGGGTGACCAAAGTTGCCAAAACGTGTTTATTTGTGCTGAAAAACACGTTTTGACAACTTCTGCACACTGGGGTTAAGGGCTGACAAACTGGGCTCCTCTGAGCCAGGGAGTTACACTGTGATTCCAAGGGCTGGGAAAACGCGTTTATTTCGGGCTGAAAAACACGTTTTGAAAAGTGGCCTGTTTCTGCCCTATAAGTTACATGGGGGTGACCAAAGTTGCCAAAACGTGTTTTTTTGTGCTGAAAAATACGTTTTGACAACTTCTGCTCACTGGGGTTAAGGGCTGACTCATTGGGCTCTTCTGAGCCAGGCAGTTACACTGTGAATCCAAGGGCTGAGAAAACGCGTTTATTTCGGGCTGAAAAACACGTTTTGAAAAGTGGCCTATTTCTGCCTTATAAGTTACATGGGGGTGGCCAAAGTTGCCAAAATGTGTTTATTTCTGCTGAAAAACACGTTTTGACAACTTCTACACACTGGGGTTAAGGGCTGACAAACTGGGCTCCTCTGAACCAGGGAGTTACACTGTGATTCCAAGGGCTGAGAAAACGCGTTTATTTCGGGCTGAAAAACACGTTTTGAAAAGTGGCCTGTTTCTGCCCTATAAGTTACATGGGGTTGACCAAAGTTGCCAAAACGTGTTTATTTCTGCTGAAAAACACGTTTTGACAACTTCTGCTCACTGGGGTTAAGGACTGACTCAGTGGGCTCTTCTGAGCCAGGCAGATACACTGTGATTCCAAGGGCTGAGAAAACGCGTTTATTTCGGGCTGAAAAACACGTTTTGAAAGTGGCCAGTTTCTGCCCTATAAGTTACATGGGGTTGACCAAAGTTGCCAAAACGTGTTTATTTCAGCTGAAAAAAACGTTTTGACAACTTCTGCTCATTGGGGTTAAGGACTGACTCATTGGGCTCTTCTGAACCAGGCAGTTACACTGTGATTCCAAGGGCTGAGAAAACGCGTTTATTTCGGGCTGAAAAACACGTTTTGAAAAGTGGCCTGTTTCTGCCCTATAAGTTACATGGGGTTGACCAAAGTTGCCAAAACGTGTTTATTTCTGCTGAAAAACACGTTTTGACAACTTCTGCACACTGGGGATAAGGGCTGACAAACTGGGCTCCTCTGAGCCAGGGAGTTACACTGTGATTCCAAGGGCTGAGAAAACGCGTTTATTTCGGGCTGAAAAACACGTTTTGAAAAGTGGCCTGTTTCTGCCCTATAAGTTACATGGGGTTGACCAAAGTTGCCAAAACGTGTTTATTTCAGCTGAAAAAAACGTTTTGACAACTTCTGCACACTGGGGTTAAGGACTGACTCATTGGGCTCTTCTGAGCCAGGCAGTTACACTGTGATTCCAAGGGCTGAGAAAACGCGTTTATTTCGGGCTGAAAAACACGTTTTGAAAAGTGGCCTGTTTCTGCCCTATAAGTTACATGGGGGTGACCAAAGTTGCCAAAACGTGTTTATTTGTGCTGAAAAACACGTTTTGACAACTTCTGCACACTGGGGATAAGGGCTGACAAACTGGGCTCCTCTGAGCCAGGGAGTTACACTGTGATTCCAAGGGCTGAGAAAACGCGTTTATTTCGCGCTGAAAAACACGTTTTGAAAAGTGGCCTGTTTCTGCCCTATAAGTTACATGGGGTTTACCAAAGTTGCCAAAACGTGTTTATTTCAGCTGAAAAAAACGTTTTGACAACTTCTGCTCATTGGGGTTAAGGATTGACTCATTGGGCTCTTCTGAGCCAGGCAGTTACACTGTGATTCCAAGGGCTGAGAAAACGCATTTATTTCGGGCTCAAAAACACGTTTTGAAAAGTGGCCTGTTTCTGCCCTATAAGTTACATGCGGGTGACCAAAGTTGCCAAAACGTGTTTATTTGTGCTGAAAAACACGTTTTGACAACTTCTGCACACTGGGGTTAAGGGCTGACAAACTGGGCTCCTCTGAGCCAGGGAGTTACACTGTGATTCCAAGGGCTGGGAAAACGCGTTTATTTCGGGCTGAAAAACACGTTTTGAAAAGTGGCCTGTTTCTGCCCTATAAGTTACATGGGGGTGACCAAAGTTGCCAAAACGTGTTTATTTGTGCTGAAAAATACGTTTTGACAACTTCTGCTCACAGGGGTTAAGGGCTGACTCATTGGGTTCTTCTGAGCCAGGCAGTTACACTGTGAATCCAAGGGCTGAGAAAACGCGTTTATTTCGGGCTGAAAAACACGTTTTGAAAAGTGGCCTATTTCTGCCTTATAAGTTACATGGGGGTGGCCAAAGTTGCCAAAATGTGTTTATTTCTGCTGAAAAACACGTTTTGACAACTTCTGCACACTGGGGTTAAGGGCTGACAAACTGGGCTCCTCTGAACCAGGGAGTTACACTGTGATTCCAAGGGCTGAGAAAACGCGTTTATTTCGGGCTGAAAAACACGTTTTGAAAAGTGGCCTGTTTCTGCCCTATAAGTTACATGGGGTTGACCAAAGTTGCCAAAACGTGTTTATTTCTGCTGAAAAACACGTTTTGACAACTTCTGCTCACTGGGGTTAAGGACTGACTCAGTGGGCTCTTCTGAGCCAGGCAGTTACACTGTGATTCCAAGGGCTGAGAAAACGCGTTTATTTCGGGCTGAAAAACACGTTTTGAAAAGTGGCCTGTTTCTGCCCTATAAGTTACATGGGGTTGACCAAAGTTGCCAAAACGTGTTTATTTCTGCTGAAAAACACGTTTTGACAACTTCTGCACACTGGGGTTAAGGGCTGACAAACTGGGCTCCTCTGAGCCAGGGAGTTACACTGTGATTCCAAGGGCTGAGAAAACGCGTTTATTTCGGGCTGAAAAACACGTTTTGAAAAGTGGCCAGTTTCTGCCCTATAAGTTACATGGGGTTGACCAAAGTTGCCAAAACGTGTTTATTTCAGCTGAAAAAAACGTTTTGACAACTTCTGCTCATTGGGGTTAAGGACTGACTCATTGGGCTCTTCTGAGCCAGGCAGTTACACTGTGATTCCAAGGGCTGAGAAAACGCGTTTATTTCGGGCTGAAAAACACGTTTTGAAAAGTGGCCTGTTTCTGCCCTATAAGTTACATGGGGTTGACCAAAGTTGCCAAAACGTGTTTATTTCTGCTGAAAAACACGTTTTGACAACTTCTGCACACTGGGGATAAGGGCTGACAAATTGGGCTCCTCTGAGCCAGGGAGTTACACTGTGATTCCAAGGGCTGAGAAAACGCGTTTATTTCGGGCTGAAAAACACGTTTTGAAAAGTGGCCTGTTTCTGCCCTATAAGTTACATGGGGTTGACCAAAGTTGCCAAAACGTGTTTATTTCTGCTGAAAAACACGTTTTGACAACTTCTGCACACTGGGGTTAAGGGCTGACAAACTGGGCTCCTCTGAGCCAGGGAGTTACACTGTGATTCCAAGGGCTAAGAAAACGCGTTTATTTCGGGCTGAAAAACACGTTTTGAAAAGTGGCCTGTTTCTGCCCTATAAGTTACATGGGGGTGACCAAAGTTGCCAAAACGTGTTTATTTGTGCTGAAAAATACGTTTTGACAACTTCTGCTCACTGGGGTTAAGGGCTGACTCATTGGGCTCTTCTGAGCCAGGCAGTTACACTGTGATTCCAAGGGCTGAGAAAACGCGTTTATTTCGGACTGAAAAACACATTTTGAAAAGTGGCCTGTTTCTGCCCTATAAGTTACATGGGGGTGACCAAAGTTGCCAAAACGTGTTTATTTGTGTTGAAAAACACGTTTTGACAACTTCTGCACACTGGGGTTAAGGGCTGACAAACTGGGCTCCTCTGAGCCAGGGAGTTACACTGTGATTCCAAGGGCTGAGAAAACGCGTTTATTTCGGGCTGAAAAACACGTTTTGAAAAGTGGCCTATTTCTGCCCTATAAGTTACATGGGGTTGACCAAAGTTGCCAAAACGTGTTTATTTCTGCTGAAAAACACGTTTTGACAACTTCTGCTCACTGGGGTTAAGGACTGACTCAGTGGGCTCTTCTGAGCCAGGCAGTTACACTGTGATTCCAAGGGCTGAGAAAACGCGTTTATTTCGGGCTGAAAAACACGTTTTGAAAAGTGGCCTGTTTCTGCCCTATAAGTTACATGGAATTGACCAAAGTTGCCAAAACGTGTTTATTTCAGCTGAAAAAAACGTTTTGACAACTTCTGCTCCTTGGGGTTAAGGACTGACTCATTGGGCTCTTCTGAGCCAGGCAGTTACACTGTGATTCCAAGGGCTGAGAAAACGCGTTTATTTCGGGCTGAAAAACACGTTTTGAAAAGTGGCCTGTTTCTGCCCTATAAGTTACATGGGGTTGACCAAAGTTGCCAAAACGTGTTTATTTCAGCTGAAAAAAACGTTTTGACAACTTCTGCTCATTGGGGTTAAGGATTGACTCATTGGGCTCTTCTGAGCCAGGCAGTTACACTGTGATTCCAAGGGCTGAGAAAACGCGTTTATTTCGGGCTGAAAAACACGTTTTGAAAAGTGGCCTATTTCTGCCTTATAAGTTACATGGGGGTGGCCAAAGTTGCCAAAATGTGTTTATTTCTGCTGAAAAACACGTTTTGACAACTTCTACACACTGGGGTTAAGGGCTGACAAACTGGGCTCCTCTGAACCAGGGAGTTACACTGTGATTCCAAGGGCTGAGAAAACGCGTTTATTTCGGTCTGAAAAACACGTTTTGAAAAGTGGCCTGTTTCTGCCCTATAAGTTACATGGGGGTGAACAAAGTTGCCAAAACGTGTTTATTTGTGTTGAAAAACACGTTTTGACAACTTCTGCACACTGGGGTTAAGGGCTGACAAACTGGGCTCCTCTGAGCCAGGGAGTTACACTGTGATTCCAAGGGCTGAGAAAACGCGTTTATTTCGGGCTGAAAAACACGTTTTGAAAAGTGGCCTGTTTCTGCCCTATAAGTTACATGGGGTTGACCAAAGTTGCCAAAACGTGTTTATTTCAGCTGAAAAAAACGTTTTGACAACTTCTGCTCATTGGGGTTAAGGACTGACTCATTGGGCTCTTCTGAGCCAGGCAGTTACACTGTGATTCCAAGGGCTGAGAAAACGCGTTTATTTCGGGCTGAAAAACACGTTTTGAAAAGTGGCCTGTTTCTGCCCTATAAGTTACATGGGGGTGACCAAAGTTGCCAAAACGTGTTTATTTGTGCTGAAAAACACGTTTTGACAACTTCTGCACACTGGGGATAAGGGCTGACAAACTGGGCTCCTCTGAGCCAGGGAGTTACACTGTGATTCCAAGGGCTGAGAAAACGCGTTTATTTCGCGCTGAAAAACACGTTTTGAAAAGTGGCCTGTTTCTGCCCTATAAGTTACATGGGGTTTACCAAAGTTGCCAAAACGTGTTTATTTCAGCTGAAAAAAACGTTTTGACAACTTCTGCTCATTGGGGTTAAGGATTGACTCATTGGGCTCTTCTGAGCCAGGCAGTTACACTGTGATTCCAAGGGCTGAGAAAACGCATTTATTTCGGGCTCAAAAACACGTTTTGAAAAGTGGCCTGTTTCTGCCCTATAAGTTACATGGGGGTGACCAAAGTTGCCAAAACGTGTTTATTTGTGCTGAAAAACACGTTTTGACAACTTCTGCACACTGGGGTTAAGGGCTGACAAACTGGGCTCCTCTGAGCCAGGGAGTTACACTGTGATTCCAAGGGCTGGGAAAACGCGTTTATTTCGGGCTGAAAAACACGTTTTGAAAAGTGGCCTGTTTCTGCCCTATAAGTTACATGGGGGTGACCAAAGTTGCCAAAACGTGTTTATTTGTGCTGAAAAATACGTTTTGACAACTTCTGCTCACAGGGGTTAAGGGCTGACTCATTGGGCTCTTCTGAGCCAGACAGTTACACTGTGAATCCAAGGGCTGAGAAAACGCGTTTATTTCGGGCTGAAAAACACGTTTTGAAAAGTGGCCTATTTCTGCCTTATAAGTTACATGGGGGTGGCCAAAGTTGCCAAAATGTGTTTATTTCTGCTGAAAAACACGTTTTGACAACTTCTGCACACTGGGGTTAAGGGCTGACAAACTGGGCTCCTCTGAACCAGGGAGTTACACTGTGATTCCAAGGGCTGAGAAAACGCGTTTATTTCGGGCTGAAAAACACGTTTTGAAAAGTGGCCTGTTTCTGCCCTATAAGTTACATGGGGTTGACCAAAGTTGCCAAAACGTGTTTATTTCTGCTGAAAAACACGTTTTGACAACTTCTGCTCACTGGGGTTAAGGACTGACTCAGTGGGCTCTTCTGAGCCAGGCAGTTACACTGTGATTCCAAGGGCTGAGAAAACGCGTTTATTTCGGGCTGAAAAACACGTTTTGAAAAGTGGCCTGTTTCTGCCCTATAAGTTACATGGGGTTGACCAAAGTTGCCAAAACGTGTTTATTTCTGCTGAAAAACATGTTTTGACAACTTCTGCACACTGGGGTTAAGGGCTGACAAACTGGGCTCCTCTGAGCCAGGGAGTTACACTGTGATTCCAAGGGCTGAGAAAACGCGTTTATTTCGGGCTGAAAAACACGTTTTGAAAAGTGGCCTGTTTCTGCCCTATAAGTTACATGGGGTTGACCAAAGTTGCCAAAACGTGTTTATTTGTGCTGAAAAATACGTTTTGACAACTTCTGCACACTGGGGTTAAGGGCTGACAAACTGGGCTCCTCTGAGCCAGGCAGTTACACTGTGATTCCAAGGGCTGAGAAAACGCGTTTATTTCGGGCTGAAAAACACGTTTTGAAAAGTGGCCTGTTTCTGCCCTATAAGTTACATGGGGTTGACCAAAGTTGCCAAAACGTGTTTATTTCTGCTGAAAAACACGTTTTGACAACTTCTGCACACTGGGGATAAGGGCTGACAAATTGGGCTCCTCTGAGCCAGGGAGTTACACTGTGATTCCAAGGGCTGAGAAAACACGTTTATTTCGGGCTGAAAAACACGTTTTGAAAAGTGGCCTGTTTCTGCCCTATAAGTTACATGGGGTTGACCAAAGTTGCCAAAACGTGTTTATTTCTGCTGAAAAACACGTTTTGACAACTTCTGCACACTGGGGTTAAGGGCTGACAAACTGGGCTCCTCTGAGCCAGGGAGTTACACTGTGATTCCAAGGGCTGAGAAAACGCGTTTATTTCGGGCTGAAAAACACGTTTTGAAAAGTGTCCTGTTTCTGCCCTATAAGTTACATGGGGGTGACCAAAGTTGCCAAAACGTGTTTATTTGTGCTGAAAAATACGTTTTGACAACTTCTGCTCACTGGGGTTAAGGGCTGACTCATTGGGCTCTTCTGAGCCAGGCAGTTACACTGTGATTCCAAGGGCTGAGAAAACGCGTTTATTTCGGTCTGAAAAACACGTTTTGAAAAGTGGCCTGTTTCTGCCCTATAAGTTACATGGGGGTGACCAAAGTTGCCAAAACGTGTTTATTTGTGCTGAAAAACACGTTTTGACAACTTCTGCACACTGGGGATAAGGGCTGACAAACTGGGCTCCTCTGAGCCAGGGAGTTACACTGTGATTCCAAGGGCTGAGAAAACGCGTTTATTTCGCGCTGAAAAACACGTTTTGAAAAGTGGCCTGTTTCTGCCCTATAAGTTACATGGGGTTTACCAAAGTTGCCAAAACGTGTTTATTTCAGCTGAAAAAAACGTTTTGACAACTTCTGCTCATTGGGGTTAAGGATTGACTCATTGGGCTCTTCTGAGCCAGGCAGTTACACTGTGATTCCAAGGGCTGAGAAAACGCATTTATTTCGGGCTCAAAAACACGTTTTGAAAAGTGGCCTGTTTCTGCCCTATAAGTTACATGGGGGTGACCAAAGTTGCCAAAACGTGTTTATTTGTGCTGAAAAACACGTTTTGACAACTTCTGCACACTGGGGTTAAGGGCTGACAAACTGGGCTCCTCTGAGCCAGGGAGTTACACTGTGATTCCAAGGGCTGGGAAAACGCGTTTATTTCGGGCTGAAAAACACGTTTTGAAAAGTGGCCTGTTTCTGCCCTATAAGTTACATGGGGGTGACCAAAGTTGCCAAAACGTGTTTATTTGTGCTGAAAAATACGTTTTGACAACTTCTGCTCACAGGGGTTAAGGGCTGACTCATTGGGCTCTTCTGAGCCAGACAGTTACACTGTGAATCCAAGGGCTGAGAAAACGCGTTTATTTCGGGCTGAAAAACACGTTTTGAAAAGTGGCCTATTTCTGCCTTATAAGTTACATGGGGGTGGCCAAAGTTGCCAAAATGTGTTTATTTCTGCTGAAAAACACGTTTTGACAACTTCTGCACACTGGGGTTAAGGGCTGACAAACTGGGCTCCTCTGAACCAGGGAGTTACACTGTGATTCCAAGGGCTGAGAAAACGCGTTTATTTCGGGCTGAAAAACACGTTTTGAAAAGTGGCCTGATTCTGCCCTATAAGTTACATGGGGTTGACCAAAGTTGCCAAAACGTGTTTATTTCTGCTGAAAAACACGTTTTGACAACTTCTGCTCACTGGGGTTAAGGACTGACTCAGTGGGCTCTTCTGAGCCAGGCAGTTACACTGTGATTCCAAGGGCTGAGAAAACGCGTTTATTTCGGGCTGAAAAACACGTTTTGAAAAGTGGCCTGTTTCTGCCCTATAAGTTACATGGGGTTGACCAAAGTTGCCAAAACGTGTTTATTTCTGCTGAAAAACATGTTTTGACAACTTCTGCACACTGGGGTTAAGGGCTGACAAACTGGGCTCCTCTGAGCCAGGGAGTTACACTGTGATTCCAAGGGCTGAGAAAACGCGTTTATTTCGGGCTGAAAAACACGTTTTGAAAAGTGGCCTGTTTCTGCCCTATAAGTTACATGGGGTTGACCAAAGTTGCCAAAACGTGTTTATTTGTGCTGAAAAATACGTTTTGACAACTTCTGCACACTGGGGTTAAGGGCTGACAAACTGGGCTCCTCTGAGCCAGGCAGTTACACTGTGATTCCAAGGGCTGAGAAAACGCGTTTATTTCGGGCTGAAAAACACGTTTTGAAAAGTGGCCTGTTTCTGCCCTATAAGTTACATGGGGTTGACCAAAGTTGCCAAAACGTGTTTATTTCTGCTGAAAAACACGTTTTGACAACTTCTGCACACTGGGGATAAGGGCTGACAAATTGGGCTCCTCTGAGCCAGGGAGTTACACTGTGATTCCAAGGGCTGAGAAAACACGTTTATTTCGGGCTGAAAAACACGTTTTGAAAAGTGGCCTGTTTCTGCCCTATAAGTTACATGGGGTTGACCAAAGTTGCCAAAACGTGTTTATTTCTGCTGAAAAACACGTTTTGACAACTTCTGCACACTGGGGTTAAGGGCTGACAAACTGGGCTCCTCTGAGCCAGGGAGTTACACTGTGATTCCAAGGGCTGAGAAAACGCGTTTATTTCGGGCTGAAAAACACGTTTTGAAAAGTGTCCTGTTTCTGCCCTATAAGTTACATGGGGGTGACCAAAGTTGCCAAAACGTGTTTATTTGTGCTGAAAAATACGTTTTGACAACTTCTGCTCACTGGGGTTAAGGGCTGACTCATTGGGCTCTTCTGAGCCAGGCAGTTACACTGTGATTCCAAGGGCTGAGAAAACGCGTTTATTTCGGTCTGAAAAACACGTTTTGAAAAGTGGCCTGTTTCTGCCCTATAAGTTACATGGGGGTGACCAAAGTTGCCAAAACGTGTTTATTTGTGTTGAAAAACACGTTTTGACAACTTCTGCACACTGGGGTTAAGGGCTGACAAACTGGGCTCCTCTGAGCCAGGGAGTTACACTGTGATTCCAAGGGCTGAGAAAACGCGTTTATTTCGGGCTGAAAAACACGTTTTGAAAAGTGGCCTGTTTCTGCCCTATAAGTTACATGGGGTTGACCAAAGTTGCCAAAACGTGTTTATTTCAGCTGAAAAAAACGTTTTGACAACTTCTGCTCATTGGGGTTAAGGACTGACTCATTGGGCTCTTCTGAGCCAGGCAGTTACACTGTGATTCCAAGGGCTGAGAAAACGCGTTTATTTCGGGCTGAAAAACACGTTTTGAAAAGTGGCCTGTTTCTGCCCTATAAGTTACATGGGGGTGACCAAAGTTGCCAAAACGTGTTTATTTGTGCTGAAAAACACGTTTTGACAACTTCTGCACACTGGGGATAAGGGCTGACAAACTGGGCTCCTCTGAGCCAGGGAGTTACACTGTGATTCCAAGGGCTGAGAAAACGCGTTTATTTCGCGCTGAAAAACACGTTTTGAAAAGTGGCCTGTTTCTGCCCTATAAGTTACATGGGGTTTACCAAAGTTGCCAAAACGTGTTTATTTCAGCTGAAAAAAACGTTTTGACAACTTCTGCTCATTGGGGTTAAGGATTGACTCATTGGGCTCTTCTGAGCCAGGCAGTTACACTGTGATTCCAAGGGCTGAGAAAACGCATTTATTTCGGGCTCAAAAACACGTTTTGAAAAGTGGCCTGTTTCTGCCCTATAAGTTACATGGGGGTGACCAAAGTTGCCAAAACGTGTTTATTTGTGCTGAAAAACACGTTTTGACAACTTCTGCAAACTGGGGTTAAGGGCTGACAAACTGGGCTCCTCTGAGCCAGGGAGTTACACTGTGATTCCAAGGGCTGGGAAAACGCGTTTATTTCGGGCTGAAAAACACGTTTTGAAAAGTGGCCTGTTTCTGCCCTATAAGTTACATGGGGGTGACCAAAGTTGCCAAAACGTGTTTATTTGTGCTGAAAAATACGTTTTGACAACTTCTGCTCACAGGGGTTAAGGGCTGACTCATTGGGCTCTTCTGAGCCAGGCAGTTACACTGTGAATCCAAGGGCTGAGAAAACGCGTTTATTTCGGGCTGAAAAACACGTTTTGAAAAGTGGCCTATTTCTGCCTTATAAGTTACATGGGGGTGGCCAAAGTTGCCAAAATGTGTTTATTTCTGCTGAAAAACACGTTTTGACAACTTCTGCACACTGGGGTTAAGGGCTGACAAACTGGGCTCCTCTGAACCAGGGAGTTACACTGTGATTCCAAGGGCTGAGAAAACGCGTTTATTTCGGGCTGAAAAACACGTTTTGAAAAGTGGCCTGTTTCTGCCCTATAAGTTACATGGGGTTGACCAAAGTTGCCAAAACGTGTTTATTTCTGCTGAAAAACACGTTTTGACAACTTCTGCTCACTGGGGTTAAGGACTGACTCAGTGGGCTCTTCTGAGCCAGGCAGTTACACTGTGATTCCAAGGGCTGAGAAAACGCGTTTATTTCAGGCTGAAAAACACGTTTTGAAAAGTGGCCTGTTTCTGCCCTATAAGTTACATGGGGTTGACCAAAGTTGCCAAAACGTGTTTATTTCAGCTGAAAAAAACGTTTTGACAACTTCTGCTCATTGGGGTTAAGGACTGACTCATTGGGCTCTTCTGAGCCAGGCAGTTACACTGTGATTCCAAGGGCTGAGAAAACGCGTTTATTTCGGGCTGAAAAACACGTTTTGAAAAGTGGCCTGTTTCTGCCCTATAAGTTACATGGGGGTGACCAAAGTTGCCAAAACGTGTTTATTTGTGCTGAAAAACACGTTTTGACAACTTCTGCACACTGGGGATAAGGGCTGACAAACTGGGCTCCTCTGAGCCAGGGAGTTACACTGTGATTCCAAGGGCTGAGAAAACGCGTTTATTTCGCGCTGAAAAACACGTTTTGAAAAGTGGCCTGTTTCTGCCCTATAAGTTACATGGGGTTTACCAAAGTTGCCAAAACGTGTTTATTTCAGCTGAAAAAAACGTTTTGACAACTTCTGCTCATTGGGGTTAAGGATTGACTCATTGGGCTCTTCTGAGCCAGGCAGTTACACTGTGATTCCAAGGGCTGAGAAAACGCATTTATTTCGGGCTCAAAAACACGTTTTGAAAAGTGGCCTGTTTCTGCCCTATAAGTTACATGGGGGTGACCAAAGTTGCCAAAACGTGTTTATTTGTGCTGAAAAACACGTTTTGACAACTTCTGCACACTGGGGTTAAGGGCTGACAAACTGGGCTCCTCTGAGCCAGGGAGTTACACTGTGATTCCAAGGGCTGGGAAAACGCGTTTATTTCGGGCTGAAAAACACGTTTTGAAAAGTGGCCTGTTTCTGCCCTATAAGTTACATGGGGGTGACCAAAGTTGCCAAAACGTGTTTATTTGTGCTGAAAAATACGTTTTGACAACTTCTGCTCACAGGGGTTAAGGGCTGACTCATTGGGCTCTTCTGAGCCAGGCAGTTACACTGTGAATCCAAGGGCTGAGAAAACGCGTTTATTTCGGGCTGAAAAACACGTTTTGAAAAGTGGCCTATTTCTGCCTTATAAGTTACATGGGGGTGGCCAAAGTTGCCAAAATGTGTTTATTTCTGCTGAAAAACACGTTTTGACAACTTCTGCACACTGGGGTTAAGGGCTGACAAACTGGGCTCCTCTGAACCAGGGAGTTACACTGTGATTCCAAGGGCTGAGAAAACGCGTTTATTTCGGGCTGAAAAACACGTTTTGAAAAGTGGCCTGTTTCTGCCCTATAAGTTACATGGGGTTGACCAAAGTTGCCAAAACGTGTTTATTTCTGCTGAAAAACACGTTTTGACAACTTCTGCTCACTGGGGTTAAGGACTGACTCAGTGGGCTCTTCTGAGCCAGGCAGTTACACTGTGATTCCAAGGGCTGAGAAAACGCGTTTATTTCAGGCTGAAAAACACGTTTTGAAAAGTGGCCTGTTTCTGCCCTATAAGTTACATGGGGTTGACCAAAGTTGCCAAAACGTGTTTATTTCTGCTGAAAAACACGTTTTGACAACTTCTGCACACTGGGGTTAAGGGCTGACAAACTGGGCTCCTCTGAGCCAGGGAGTTACACTGTGATTCCAAGGGCTGAGAAAACGCGTTTATTTCGGGCTGAAAAACACGTTTTGAAAAGTGGCCAGTTTCTGCCCTATAAGTTACATGGGGTTGACCAAAGTTGCCAAAACGTGTTTATTTCAGCTGAAAAAAACGTTTTGACAACTTCTGCTCATTGGGGTTAAGGACTGACTCATTGGGCTCTTCTGAGCCAGGCAGTTACACTGTGATTCCAAGGGCTGAGAAAACGCGTTTATTTCGGGCTGAAAAACACGTTTTGAAAAGTGGCCTGTTTCTGCCCTATAAGTTACATGGGGTTGACCAAAGTTGCCAAAACGTGTTTATTTCTGCTGAAAAACACGTTTTGACAACTTCTGCACACTGGGGATAAGGGCTGACAAATTGGGCTCCTCTGAGCCAGGGAGTTACACTGTGATTCCAAGGGCTGAGAAAACGCGTTTATTTCGGGCTGAAAAACACGTTTTGAAAAGTGGCCTGTTTCTGCCCTATAAGTTACATGGGGTTGACCAAAGTTGCCAAAACGTGTTTATTTCTGCTGAAAAACACGTTTTGACAAGTTCTGCACACTGGGGTTAAGGGCTGACAAACTGGGCTCCTCTGAGCCAGGGAGTTACACTGTGATTCCAAGGGCTGAGAAAACGCGTTTATTTCGGGCTGAAAAACACGTTTTGAAAAGTGTCCTGTTTCTGCCCTATAAGTTACATGGGGGTGACCAAAGTTGCCAAAACGTGTTTATTTGTGCTGAAAAATACGTTTTGACAACTTCTGCTCACTGGGGTTAAGGGCTGACTCATTGGGCTCTTCTGAGCCAGGCAGTTACACTGTGATTCCAAGGGCTGAGAAAACGCGTTTATTTCGGTCTGAAAAACACGTTTTGAAAAGTGGCCTGTTTCTGCCCTATAAGTTACATGGGGTTGACCAAAGTTGCCAAAACGTGTTTATTTCAGCTGAAAAAAACGTTTTGACAACTTCTGCTCATTGGGGTTAAGGACTGACTCATTGGGCTCTTCTGAGCCAGGCATTTACACTGTGATTCCAAGGGCTGAGAAAACGCGTTTATTTCGGGCTGAAAAACACGTTTTGAAAAGTGGCCTGTTTCTGCCCTATAAGTTACATGGGGTTGACCAAAGTTGCCAAAACGTGTTTATTTGTGCTGAAAAACACGTTTTGACAACTTCTGCACACTGGGGATAAGGGCTGACAAACTGGGCTCCTCTGAGCCAGGGAGTTACACTGTGATTCCAAGGGCTGAGAAAACGCGTTTATTTCGCGCTGAAAAACACGTTTTGAAAAGTGGCCTGTTTCTGCCCTATAAGTTACATGGGATTGACCAAAGTTGCCAAAACGTGTTTATTTCAGCTGAAAAAAACGTTTTGACAACTTCTGCTCATTGGGGTTAAGGATTGACTCATTGGGCTCTTCTGAGCCAGGCAGTTACACTGTGATTCCAAGGGCTGAGAAAACGCGTTTATTTCGGGCTGAAAAACACGTTTTGAAAAGTGGCCTGTTTCTGCCCTATAAGTTACATGGGGGTGACCAAAGTTGCCAAAACGTGTTTATTTGTGCTGAAAAACACGTTTTGACAACTTCTGCACACTGGGGTTAAGGGCTGACAAACTGGGCTCCTCTGAGCCAGGGAGTTACACTGTGATTCCAAGGGCTGGGAAAACGCGTTTATTTCGGGCTGAAAAACACGTTTTGAAAAGTGGCCTGTTTCTGCCCTATAAGTTACATGGGGGTGACCAAAGTTGCCAAAACGTGTTTTTTTGTGCTGAAAAATACGTTTTGACAACTTCTGCTCACTGGGGTTAAGGGCTGACTCATTGGGCTCTTCTGAGCCAGGCAGTTACACTGTGAATCCAAGGGCTGAGAAAACGCGTTTATTTCGGGCTGAAAAACACGTTTTGAAAAGTGGCCTATTTCTGCCTTATAAGTTACATGGGGGTGGCCAAAGTTGCCAAAATGTGTTTATTTCTGCTGAAAAACACGTTTTGACAACTTCTACACACTGGGGTTAAGGGCTGACAAACTGGGCTCCTCTGAACCAGGGAGTTACACTGTGATTCCAAGGGCTGAGAAAACGCGTTTATTTCGGGCTGAAAAACACGTTTTGAAAAGTGGCCTGTTTCTGCCCTATAAGTTACATGGGGTTGACCAAAGTTGCCAAAACGTGTTTATTTCTGCTGAAAAACACGTTTTGACAACTTCTGCTCACTGGGGTTAAGGACTGACTCAGTGGGCTCTTCTGAGCCAGGCAGATACACTGTGATTCCAAGGGCTGAGAAAACGCGTTTATTTCGGGCTGAAAAACACGTTTTGAAAAGTGGCCAGTTTCTGCCCTATAAGTTACATGGGGTTGACCAAAGTTGCCAAAACGTGTTTATTTCAGCTGAAAAAAACGTTTTGACAACTTCTGCTCATTGGGGTTAAGGACTGACTCATTGGGCTCTTCTGAACCAGGCAGTTACACTGTGATTCCAAGGGCTGAGAAAACGCGTTTATTTCGGGCTGAAAAACACGTTTTGAAAAGTGGCCTGTTTCTGCCCTATAAGTTACATGGGGTTGACCAAAGTTGCCAAAACGTGTTTATTTCTGCTGAAAAACACGTTTTGACAACTTCTGCACACTGGGGATAAGGGCTGACAAATTGGGCTCCTCTGAGCCAGGGAGTTACACTGTGATTCCAAGGGCTGAGAAAACGCGTTTATTTCGGGCTGAAAAACACGTTTTGAAAAGTGGCCTGTTTCTGCCCTATAAGTTACATGGGATTGACCAAAGTTGCCAAAACGTGTTTATTTCTGCTGAAAAACACGTTTTGACAACTTCTGCACACTGGGGTTAAGGGCTGACAAACTGGGCTCCTCTGAGCCAGGGAGTTACACTGTGATTCCAAGGGCTGAGAAAACGCGTTTATTTCGGGCTGAAAAACACGTTTTGAAAAGTGTCCTGTTTCTGCCCTATAAGTTACATGGGGGTGACCAAAGTTGCCAAAACGTGTTTATTTGTGCTGAAAAATACGTTTTGACAACTTCTGCACACTGGGGTTAAGGGCTGACTCATTGGGCTCTTCTGAGCCAGGCAGTTACACTGTGATTCCAAGGGCTGAGAAAACGCGTTTATTTCGGTCTGAAAAACACGTTTTGAAAAGTGGCCTGTTTCTGCCCTATAAGTTACATGGGGGTGAACAAAGTTGCCAAAACGTGTTTATTTGTGTTGAAAAACACGTTTTGACAACTTCTGCACACTGGGGTTAAGGGCTGACAAACTGGGCTCCTCTGAGCCAGGGAGTTACACTGTGATTCCAAGGGCTGAGAAAACGCGTTTATTTCGGGCTGAAAAACACGTTTTGAAAAGTGGCCTGTTTCTGCCCTATAAGTTACATGGGGTTGACCAAAGTTGCCAAAACGTGTTTATTTCAGCTGAAAAAAACGTTTTGACAACTTCTGCTCATTGGGGTTAAGGACTGACTCATTGGGCTCTTCTGAGCCAGGCAGTTACACTGTGATTCCAAGGGCTGAGAAAACGCGTTTATTTCGGTCTGAAAAACACGTTTTGAAAAGTGGCCTGTTTCTGCCCTATAAGTTACATGGGGGTGACCAAAGTTGCCAAAACGTGTTTATTTGTGCTGAAAAACACGTTTTGACAACTTCTGCACACTGGGGATAAGGGCTGACAAACTGGGCTCCTCTGAGCCAGGGAGTTACACTGTGATTCCAAGGGCTGAGAAAACGCGTTTATTTCGCGCTGAAAAACACGTTTTGAAAAGTGGCCTGTTTCTGCCCTATAAGTTACATGGGGTTTACCAAAGTTGCCAAAACGTGTTTATTTCAGCTGAAAAAAACGTTTTGACAACTTCTGCTCATTGGGGTTAAGGATTGACTCATTGGGCTCTTCTGAGCCAGGCAGTTACACTGTGATTCCAAGGGCTGAGAAAACGCATTTATTTCGGGCTCAAAAACACGTTTTGAAAAGTGGCCTGTTTCTGCCCTATAAGTTACATGCGGGTGACCAAAGTTGCCAAAACGTGTTTATTTGTGCTGAAAAACACGTTTTGACAACTTCTGCACACTGGGGTTAAGGGCTGACAAACTGGGCTCCTCTGAGCCAGGGAGTTACACTGTGATTCCAAGGGCTGGGAAAACGCGTTTATTTCGGGCTGAAAAACACGTTTTGAAAAGTGGCCTGTTTCTGCCCTATAAGTTACATGGGGGTGACCAAAGTTGCCAAAACGTGTTTATTTGTGCTGAAAAATACGTTTTGACAACTTCTGCTCACAGGGGTTAAGGGCTGACTCATTGGGTTCTTCTGAGCCAGGTAGTTACACTGTGAATCCAAGGGCTGAGAAAACGCGTTTATTTCGGGCTGAAAAACACGTTTTGAAAAGTGGCCTATTTCTGCCTTATAAGTTACATGGGGGTGGCCAAAGTTGCCAAAATGTGTTTATTTCTGCTGAAAAACACGTTTTGACAACTTCTGCACACTGGGGTTAAGGGCTGACAAACTGGGCTCCTCTGAGCCAGGGAGTTACACTGTGATTCCAAGGGCTGAGAAAACGCGTTTATTTCGGGCTGAAAAACACGTTTTGAAAAGTGGCCAGTTTCTGCCCTATAAGTTACATGGGGTTGACCAAAGTTGCCAAAACGTGTTTATTTCAGCTGAAAAAAACGTTTTGACAACTTCTGCTCATTGGGGTTAAGGACTGACTCATTGGGCTCTTCTGAGCCAGGCAGTTACACTGTGATTCCAAGGGCTGAGAAAACGCGTTTATTTCGGGCTGAAAAACACGTTTTGAAAAGTGGCCCGTTTCTGCCCTATAAGTTACATGGGGTTGACCAAAGTTGCCAAAACGTGTTTATTTCTGCTGAAAAACACGTTTTGACAACTTCTGCACACTGGGGTTAAGGGCTGACAAACTGGGCTCCTCTGAGCCAGGGAGTTACACTGTGATTCCAAGGGCTAAGAAAACGCGTTTATTTCGGGCTGAAAAACACGTTTTGAAAAGTGGCCTGTTTCTGCCCTATAAGTTACATGGGGGTGACCAAAGTTGCCAAAACGTGTTTATTTGTGCTGAAAAATACGTTTTGACAACTTCTGCTCATTGGGGTTAAGGACTGACTCATTGGGCTCTTCTGAGCCAGGCAGTTACACTGTGATTCCAAGGGCTGAGAAAACGCGTTTATTTCGGGCTGAAAAACACGTTTTGAAAAGTGGCCTGTTTCTGCCCTATAAGTTACATGGGGGTGACCAAAGTTGCCAAAACGTGTTTATTTGTGCTGAAAAACACGTTTTGACAACTTCTGCACACTGGGGTTAAGGGCTGACAAACTGGGCTCCTCTGAACCAGGGAGGTACACTGTGATTCCAAGGGCTGAGAAAACGCGTTTATTTCGGGCTGAAAAACACGTTTTGAAAAGTGGCCTGTTTCTGCCCTATAAGTTACATGGGGTTGACCAAAGTTGCCAAAACGTGTTTATTTCTGCTGAAAAACACGTTTTGACAACTTCTGCTCACTGGGGTTAAGGACTGACTCAGTGGGCTCTTCTGAGCCAGGCAGTTACACTGTGATTCCAAGGGCTGAGAAAACGCGTTTATTTCGGGCTGAAAAACACGTTTTGAAAAGTGGCCTGTTTCTGCCCTATAAGTTACATGGAATTGACCAAAGTTGCCAAAACGTGTTTATTTCAGCTGAAAAAAACGTTTTGACAACTTCTGCTCCTTGGGGTTAAGGACTGACTCATTGGGCTCTTCTGAGCCAGGCAGTTACACTGTGATTCCAAGGGCTGAGAAAACGCGTTTATTTCGGGCTGAAAAACACGTTTTGAAAAGTGGCCTGTTTCTGCCCTATAAGTTACATGGGGGTGACCAAAGTTGCCAAAACGTGTTTATTTGTGCTGAAAAACACGTTTTGAGAACTTCTGCACACTGGGGATAAGGGCTGACAAACTGGGCTCCTCTGAGCCAGGGAGTTACACTGTGATTCCAAGGGCTGAGAAAACGCGTTTATTTCGCGCTGAAAAACACGTTTTGAAAAGTGGCCTGTTTCTGCCCTATAAGTTACATGGGGTTTACCAAAGTTGCCAAAACGTGTTTATTTCAGCTGGAAAAAACGTTTTGACAACTTCTGCTCATTGGGGTTAAGGATTGACTCATTGGGCTCTTCTGAGCCAGGCAGTTACACTGTGATTCCAAGGGCTGAGAAAACGCATTTATTTCGGGCTCAAAAACACGTTTTGAAAATTGGCCTGTTTCTGCCCTATAAGTTACATGGGGGTGACCAAAGTTGCCAAAACGTGTTTATTTGTGCTGAAAAACACGTTTTGACAACTTCTGCACACTGGGGTTAAGGGCTGACAAACTGGGCTCCTCTGAGCCAGGGAGTTACACTGTGATTCCAAGGGCTGGGAAAACGCGTTTATTTCGGGCTGAAAAACACGTTTTGAAAAGTGGCCTGTTTCTGCCCTATAAGTTACATGGGGGTGACCAAAGTTGCCAAAACGTGTTTATTTGTGCTGAAAAATACGTTTTGACAACTTCTGCTCACAGGGGTTAAGGGCTGACTCATTGGGCTCTTCTGAGCCAGGCAGTTACACTGTGAATCCAAGGGCTGAGAAAACGCGTTTATTTCGGGCTGAAAAACACGTTTTGAAAAGTGGCCTATTTCTGCCTTATAAGTTACATGGGGGTGGCCAAAGTTGCCAAAATGTGTTTATTTCTGCTGAAAAACACGTTTTGACAACTTCTGCACACTGGGGTTAAGGGCTGACAAACTGGGCTCCTCTGAACCAGGGAGTTACACTGTGATTCCAAGGGCTGAGAAAACGCGTTTATTTCGGGCTGAAAAACACGTTTTGAAAAGTGGCCTGTTTCTGCCCTATAAGTTACATGGGGTTGACCAAAGTTGCCAAAACGTGTTTATTTCTGCTGAAAAACACGTTTTGACAACTTCTGCTCACTGGGGTTAAGGACTGACTCAGTGGGCTCTTCTGAGCCAGGCAGTTACACTGTGATTCCAAGGGCTGAGAAAACGCGTTTATTTCGGGCTGAAAAACACGTTTTGAAAAGTGGCCTGTTTCTGCCCTATAAGTTACATGGAATTGACCAAAGTTGCCAAAACGTGTTTATTTCTGCTGAAAAACACGTTTTGACAACTTCTGCACACTGGGGTTAAGGGCTGACAACCTTGCTCCTCTGAGCCAGGGAGTTACACTGTGATTCCAAGGGCTGAGAAAACGCGTTTATTTCGGGCTGAAAAACACGTTTTGAAAAGTGGCCTGTTTCTGCCCTATAAGTTACATGGGGGTGAACAAAGTTGCCAAAACGTGTTTATTTGTGTTGAAAAACACGTTTTGACAACTTCTGCACACTGGGGTTAAGGGCTGACAAACTGGGCTCCTCTGAGCCAGGGAGTTACACTGTGATTCCAAGGGCTGAGAAAACGCGTTTATTTCGGGCTGAAAAACACGTTTTGAAAAGTGGCCTGTTTCTGCCCTATAAGTTACATGGGGTTGACCAAAGTTGCCAAAACGTGTTTATTTCAGCTGAAAAAAAAGTTTTGACAACTTCTGCTCATTGGGGTTAAGGACTGACTCATTGGGCTCTTCTGAGCCAGGCAGTTACACTGTGATTCCAAGGGCTGAGAAAACGCGTTTATTTCGGTCTGAAAAACACGTTTTGAAAAGTGGCCTGTTTCTGCCCTATAAGTTACATGGGGGTGACCAAAGTTGCCAAAACGTGTTTATTTGTGCTGAAAAACACGTTTTGACAACTTCTGCACACTGGGGATAAGGGCTGACAAACTGGGCTCCTCTGAGCCAGGGAGTTACACTGTGATTCCAAGGGCTGAGAAAACGCGTTTATTTCGCGCTGAAAAACACGTTTTGAAAAGTGGCCTGTTTCTGCCCTATAAGTTACATGGGGTTTACCAAAGTTGCCAAAACGTGTTTATTTCAGCTGAAAAAAACGTTTTGACAACTTCTGCTCATTGGGGTTAAGGATTGACTCATTGGGCTCTTCTGAGCCAGGCAGTTACACTGTGATTCCAAGGGCTGAGAAAACGCATTTATTTCGGGCTCAAAAACACGTTTTGAAAAGTGGCCTGTTTCTGCCCTATAAGTTACATGCGGGTGACCAAAGTTGCCAAAACGTGTTTATTTGTGCTGAAAAACACGTTTTGACAACTTCTGCACACTGGGGTTAAGGGCTGACAAACTGGGCTCCTCTGAGCCAGGGAGTTACACTGTGATTCCAAGGGCTGGGAAAACGCGTTTATTTCGGGCTGAAAAACACGTTTTGAAAAGTGGCCTGTTTCTGCCCTATAAGTTACATGGGGGTGACCAAAGTTGCCAAAACGTGTTTATTTGTGCTGAAAAATACGTTTTGACAACTTCTGCTCACAGGGGTTAAGGGCTGACTCATTGGGTTCTTCTGAGCCAGGTAGTTACACTGTGAATCCAAGGGCTGAGAAAACGCGTTTATTTCGGGCTGAAAAACACGTTTTGAAAAGTGGCCTATTTCTGCCTTATAAGTTACATGGGGGTGGCCAAAGTTGCCAAAATGTGTTTATTTCTGCTGAAAAACACGTTTTGACAACTTCTGCACACTGGGGTTAAGGGCTGACAAACTGGGCTCCTCTGAACCAGGGAGTTACACTGTGATTCCAAGGGCTGAGAAAACGCGTTTATTTCGGGCTGAAAAACACGTTTTGAAAAGTGGCCTGTTTCTGCCCTATAAGTTACATGGGGTTGACCAAAGTTGCCAAAACGTGTTTATTTCTGCTGAAAAACACGTTTTGACAACTTCTGCTCACTGGGGTTAAGGACTGACTCAGTGGGCTCTTCTGAGCCAGGCAGTTACACTGTGATTCCAAGGGCTGAGAAAACGCGTTTATTTCGGGCTGAAAAACACGTTTTGAAAAGTGGCCTGTTTCTGCCCTATAAGTTACATGGGGTTGACCAAAGTTGCCAAAACGTGTTTATTTCTGCTGAAAAACACGTTTTGACAACTTCTGCACACTGGGGTTAAGGGCTGACAAACTGGGCTCCTCTGAGCCAGGGAGTTACACTGTGATTCCAAGGGCTGAGAACACGCGTTTATTTCGGGCTGAAAAACACGTTTTGAAAAGTGGCCAGTTTCTGCCCTATAAGTTACATGGGGTTGACCAAAGTTGCCAAAACGTGTTTATTTCAGCTGAAAAAAACGTTTTGACAACTTCTGCTCATTGGGGTTAAGGACTGACTCATTGGGCTCTTCTGAGCCAGGCAGTTACACTGTGATTCCAAGGGCTGAGAAAACGCGTTTATTTCGGGCTGAAAAACACGTTTTGAAAAGTGGCCCGTTTCTGCCCTATAAGTTACATGGGGTTGACCAAAGTTGCCAAAACGTGTTTATTTCTGCTGAAAAACACGTTTTGACAACTTCTGCACACTGGGGATAAGGGCTGACAAATTGGGCTCCTCTGAGCCAGGGAGTTACACTGTGATTCCAAGGGCTGAGAAAACGCGTTTATTTCGGGCTGAAAAACACGTTTTGAAAAGTGGCCTGTTTCTGCCCTATAAGTTACATGGGGTTGACCAAAGTTGCCAAAACGTGTTTATTTCTGCTGAAAAACACGTTTTGACAACTTCTGCACACTGGGGTTAAGGGCTGACAAACTGGGCTCCTCTGAGCCAGGGAGTTACACTGTGATTCCAAGGGCTAAGAAAACGCGTTTATTTCGGGCTGAAAAACACGTTTTGAAAAGTGGCCTGTTTCTGCCCTATAAGTTACATGGGGGTGACCAAAGTTGCCAAAACGTGTTTATTTGTGCTGAAAAATACGTTTTGACAACTTCTGCTCACTGGGGTTAAGGGCTGACTCATTGGGCTCTTCTGAGCCAGGCAGTTACACTGTGATTCCAAGGGCTGAGAAAACGCGTTTATTTCGGACTGAAAAACACATTTTGAAAAGTGGCCTGTTTCTGCCCTATAAGTTACATGGGGGTGACCAAAGTTGCCAAAACGTGTTTATTTGTGTTGAAAAACACGTTTTGACAACTTCTGCACACTGGGGTTAAGGGCTGACAAACTGGGCTCCTCTGAGCCAGGGAGTTACACTGTGATTCCAAGGGCTGAGAAAACGCGTTTATTTCGGGCTGAAAAACACGTTTTGAAAAGTGGCCTGTTTCTGCCCTATAAGTTACATGGGGTTGACCAAAGTTGCCAAAACGTGTTTATTTCAGCTAAAAAAAACGTTTTGACAACTTCTGCTCATTGGGGTTAAGGACTGACTCATTGGGCTCTTCTGAGCCAGGCAGTTACACTGTGATTCCAAGGGCTGAGAAAACGCGTTTATTTCGGGCTGAAAAACACGTTTTGAAAAGTGGCCTGTTTCTGCCCTATAAGTTACATGGGGGTGACCAAAGTTGCCAAAACGTGTTTATTTGTGCTGAAAAACACGTTTTGACAACTTCTGCACACTGGGGTTAAGGGCTGACAAACTGGGCTCCTCTGAACCAGGGAGTTACACTGTGATTCCAAGGGCTGAGAAAACGCGTTTATTTCGGGCTGAAAAACACGTTTTGAAAAGTGGCCTGTTTCTGCCCTATAAGTTACATGGGGTTGACCAAAGTTGCCAAAACGTGTTTATTTCTGCTGAAAAACACGTTTTGACAACTTCTGCTCACTGGGGTTAAGGACTGACTCAGTGGGCTCTTCTGAGCCAGGCAGTTACACTGTGATTCCAAGGGCTGAGAAAACGCGTTTATTTCGGGCTGAAAAACACGTTTTGAAAAGTGGCCTGTTTCTGCCCTATAAGTTACATGGAATTGACCAAAGTTGCCAAAACGTGTTTATTTCAGCTGAAAAAAACGTTTTGACAACTTCTGCTCCTTGGGGTTAAGGACTGACTCATTGGGCTCTTCTGAGCCAGGCAGTTACACTGTGATTCCAAGGGCTGAGAAAACGCGTTTATTTCGGGCTGAAAAACACGTTTTGAAAAGTGGCCTGTTTCTGCCCTATAAGTTACATGGGGGTGACCAAAGTTGCCAAAACGTGTTTATTTGTGCTGAAAAACACGTTTTGAGAACTTCTGCACACTGGGGATAAGGGCTGACAAACTGGGCTCCTCTGAACCAGGGAGTTACACTGTGATTCCAAGGGCTGAGAAAACGCGTTTATTTCGGGCTGAAAAACACGTTTTGAAAAGTGGCCTGTTTCTGCCCTATAAGTTACATGGGGTTGACCAAAGTTGCCAAAACGTGTTTATTTCTGCTGAAAAACACGTTTTGACAACTTCTGCTCACTGGGGTTAAGGACTGACTCAGTGGGCTCTTCTGAGCCAGGCAGTTACACTGTGATTCCAAGGGCTGAGAAAACGCGTTTATTTCGGGCTGAAAAACACGTTTTGAAAAGTGGCCTGTTTCTGCCCTATAAGTTACATGGAATTGACCAAAGTTGCCAAAACGTGTTTATTTCTGCTGAAAAACACGTTTTGACAACTTCTGCACACTGGGGTTAAGGGCTGACAACCTTGCTCCTCTGAGCCAGGGAGTTACACTGTGATTCCAAGGGCTGAGAAAACGCGTTTATTTCGGGCTGAAAAACACGTTTTGAAAAGTGGCCTGTTTCTGCCCTATAAGTTACATGGGGGTGACCAAAGTTGCCAAAACGTGTTTATTTCAGCTGAAAATCACGTTTTGACAACTTCTGCTCACTGGGGTTAAGGACTGACTCATTGGGCTCTTCTGAGCCAGGCAGTTACACTGCGATTCCAAGGGCTGAGAAAACGCGTTTATTTCGGGCTGAAAAACACGTTTTGAAAAGTGGCCTGTTTCTGCCCTATAAGTTACATGGGGGTGACCAAAGTTGCCAAAACGTGTTTATTTGTGCTGAAAAATACGTTTTGACAACTTCTGCTCACTGGGGTTAAGGGCTGACTCATTGGGCTCCTCTGAGCCAGGGAGTTACACTGTGATTCCAAGGGCTGAGAAAACGCGTTTATTTCGGGCTGAAAAACACGTTTTGAAAAGTGGCCTGTTTCTGCCCTATAAGTTACATGGGGGTGACCAAAGTTGCCAAAACGTGTTTATTTGTGCTGAAAAACACGTTTTGACAACTTCTGCACACTGGGGATAAGGGCTGACAAACTGGGCTCCTCTGAGCCAGGGAGTTACACTGTGATTCCAAGGGCTGAGAAAACGCGTTTATTTCGCGCTGAAAAACACGTTTTGAAAAGTGGCCTGTTTCTGCCCTATAAGTTACATGGGGTTTACCAAAGTTGCCAAAACGTGTTTATTTCAGCTGAAAAAAACGTTTTGACAACTTCTGCTCATTGGGGTTAAGGATTGACTCATTGGGCTCTTCTGAGCCAGGCAGTTACACTGTGATTCCAAGGGCTGAGAAAACGCATTTATTTCGGGCTCAAAAACACGTTTTGAAAAGTGGCCTGTTTCTGCCCTATAAGTTACATGGGGGTGACCAAAGTTGCCAAAACGTGTTTATTTGTGCTGAAAAACACGTTTTGACAACTTCTGCACACTGGGGTTAAGGGCTGACAAACTGGGCTCCTCTGAGCCAGGGAGTTACACTGTGATTCCAAGGGCTGGGAAAACGCGTTTATTTCGGGCTGAAAAACACGTTTTGAAAAGTGGCCTGTTTCTGCCCTATAAGTTACATGGGGGTGACCAAAGTTGCCAAAACGTGTTTATTTGTGCTGAAAAATACGTTTTGACAACTTCTGCTCACAGGGGTTAAGGGCTGACTCATTGGGCTCTTCTGAGCCAGGCAGTTACACTGTGAATCCAAGGGCTGAGAAAACGCGTTTATTTCGGGCTGAAAAACACGTTTTGAAAAGTGGCCTATTTCTGCCTTATAAGTTACATGGGGGTGGCCAAAGTTGCCAAAATGTGTTTATTTCTGCTGAAAAACACGTTTTGACAACTTCTGCACACTGGGGTTAAGGGCTGACAAACTGGGCTCCTCTGAACCAGGGAGTTACACTGTGATTCCAAGGGCTGAGAAAACGCGTTTATTTCGGGCTGAAAAACACGTTTTGAAAAGTGGCCTGTTTCTGCCCTATAAGTTACATGGGGTTGACCAAAGTTGCCAAAACGTGTTTATTTCTGCTGAAAAACACGTTTTGACAACTTCTGCTCACTGGGGTTAAGGACTGACTCAGTGGGCTCTTCTGAGCCAGGGAGTTACACTGTGATTCCAAGGGCTGAGAAAACGCGTTTATTTCGCGCTGAAAAACACGTTTTGAAAAGTGGCCTGTTTCTGCCCTATAAGTTACATGGGGTTTACCAAAGTTGCCAAAACGTGTTTATTTCAGCTGGAAAAAACGTTTTGACAACTTCTGCTCATTGGGGTTAAGGATTGACTCATTGGGCTCTTCTGAGCCAGGCAGTTACACTGTGATTCCAAGGGCTGAGAAAACGCATTTATTTCGGGCTCAAAAACACGTTTTGAAAAGTGGCCTGTTTCTGCCCTATAAGTTACATGGGGGTGACCAAAGTTGCCAAAACGTGTTTATTTGTGCTGAAAAACACGTTTTGACAACTTCTGCACACTGGGGTTAAGGGCTGACAAACTGGGCTCCTCTGAGCCAGGGAGTTACACTGTGATTCCAAGGGCTGGGAAAACGCGTTTATTTCGGGCTGAAAAACACGTTTTGAAAAGTGGCCTGTTTCTGCCCTATAAGTTACATGGGGGTGACCAAAGTTGCCAAAACGTGTTTATTTGTGCTGAAAAATACGTTTTGACAACTTCTGCTCACAGGGGTTAAGGGCTGACTCATTGGGCTCTTCTGAGCCAGGCAGTTACACTGTGAATCCAACGGCTGAGAAAACGCGTTTATTTCGGGCTGAAAAACACGTTTTGAAAAGTGGCCTATTTCTGCCTTATAAGTTACATGGGGGTGGCCAAAGTTGCCAAAATGTGTTTATTTCTGCTGAAAAACACGTTTTGACAACTTCTGCACACTGGGGTTAAGGGCTGACAAACTGGGCTCCTCTGAACCAGGGAGTTACACTGTGATTCCAAGGGCTGAGAAAACGCGTTTATTTCGGGCTGAAAAACACGTTTTGAAAAGTGGCCTGTTTCTGCCCTATAAGTTACATGGGGTTGACCAAAGTTGCCAAAACGTGTTTATTTCTGCTGAAAAACACGTTTTGACAACTTCTGCTCACTGGGGTTAAGGACTGACTCAGTGGGCTCTTCTGAGCCAGGCAGTTACACTGTGATTCCAAGGGCTGAGAAAACGCGTTTATTTCGGGCTGAAAAACACGTTTTGAAAAGTGGCCTGTTTCTGCCCTATAAGTTACATGGAATTGACCAAAGTTGCCAAAACGTGTTTATTTCTGCTGAAAAACACGTTTTGACAACTTCTGCACACTGGGGTTAAGGGCTGACAACCTTGCTCCTCTGAGCCAGGGAGTTACACTGTGATTCCAAGGGCTGAGAAAACGCGTTTATTTCGGGCTGAAAAACACGTTTTGAAAAGTGGCCTGTTTCTGCCCTATAAGTTACATGGGGGTGACCAAAGTTGCCAAAACGTGTTTATTTCAGCTGAAAATCACGTTTTGACAACTTCTGCTCACTGGGGTTAAGGACTGACTCATTGGGCTCTTCTGAGCCAGGCAGTTACACTGCGATTCCAAGGGCTGAGAAAACGCGTTTATTTCGGGCTGAAAAACACGTTTTGAAAAGTGGCCTGTTTCTGCCCTATAAGTTACATGGGGGTGACCAAAGTTGCCAAAACGTGTTTATTTGTGCTGAAAAATACGTTTTGACAACTTCTGCTCACTGGGGTTAAGGGCTGACTCATTGGGCTCCTCTGAGCCAGGGAGTTACACTGTGATTCCAAGGGCTGAGAAAACGCGTTTATTTCGGGCTGAAAAACACGTTTTGAAAAGTGGCCTGTTTCTGCCCTATAAGTTACATGGGGGTGACCAAAGTTGCCAAAACGTGTTTATTTGTGCTGAAAAACACGTTTTGACAACTTCTGCACACTGGGGATAAGGGCTGACAAACTGGGCTCCTCTGAGCCAGGGAGTTACACTGTGATTCCAAGGGCTGAGAAAACGCGTTTATTTCGCGCTGAAAAACACGTTTTGAAAAGTGGCCTGTTTCTGCCCTATAAGTTACATGGGGTTTACCAAAGTTGCCAAAACGTGTTTATTTCAGCTGAAAAAAACGTTTTGACAACTTCTGCTCATTGGGGTTAAGGATTGACTCATTGGGCTCTTCTGAGCCAGGCAGTTACACTGTGATTCCAAGGGCTGAGAAAACGCATTTATTTCGGGCTCAAAAACACGTTTTGAAAAGTGGCCTGTTTCTGCCCTATAAGTTACATGGGGGTGACCAAAGTTGCCAAAACGTGTTTATTTGTGCTGAAAAACACGTTTTGACAACTTCTGCACACTGGGGTTAAGGGCTGACAAACTGGGCTCCTCTGAGCCAGGGAGTTACACTGTGATTCCAAGGGCTGGGAAAACGCGTTTATTTCGGGCTGAAAAACACGTTTTGAAAAGTGGCCTGTTTCTGCCCTATAAGTTACATGGGGGTGACCAAAGTTGCCAAAACGTGTTTATTTGTGCTGAAAAATACGTTTTGACAACTTCTGCTCACAGGGGTTAAGGGCTGACTCATTGGGCTCTTCTGAGCCAGGCAGTTACACTGTGAATCCAAGGGCTGAGAAAACGCGTTTATTTCGGGCTGAAAAACACGTTTTGAAAAGTGGCCTATTTCTGCCTTATAAGTTACATGGGGGTGGCCAAAGTTGCCAAAATGTGTTTATTTCTGCTGAAAAACACGTTTTGACAACTTCTGCACACTGGGGTTAAGGGCTGACAAACTGGGCTCCTCTGAACCAGGGAGTTACACTGTGATTCCAAGGGCTGAGAAAACGCGTTTATTTCGGGCTGAAAAACACGTTTTGAAAAGTGGCCTGTTTCTGCCCTATAAGTTACATGGGGTTGACCAAAGTTGCCAAAACGTGTTTATTTCTGCTGAAAAACACGTTTTGACAACTTTTGCTCACTGGGGTTAAGGACTGACTCAGTGGGCTCTTCTGAGCCAGGCAGTTACACTGTGATTCCAAGGGCTGAGAAAACGCGTTTATTTCGGGCTGAAAAACACGTTTTGAAAAGTGGCCTGTTTCTGCCCTATAAGTTACATGGGGTTGACCAAAGTTGCAAAAACGTGTTTATTTCTGCTGAAAAACACGTTTTGACAACTTCTGCACACTGGGGTTAAGGGCTGACAAACTGGGCTCCTCTGAGCCAGGGAGTTACACTGTGATTCCAAGGGCTGAGAAAACGCGTTTATTTCGGGCTGAAAAACACGTTTTGAAAAGTGGCCAGTTTCTGCCCTATAAGTTACATGGGGTTGACCAAAGTTGCCAAAACGTGTTTATTTCAGCTGAAAAAAACGTTTTGACAACTTCTGCTCATTGGGGTTAAGGACTGACTCATTGGGCTCTTCTGAGCCAGGCAGTTACACTGTGATTCCAAGGGCTGAGAAAACGCGTTTATTTCGGGCTGAAAAACACGTTTTGAAAAGTGGCCTGTTTCTGCCCTATAAGTTACATGGGGTTGACCAAAGTTGCCAAAACGTGTTTATTTCTGCTGAAAAACACGTTTTGACAACTTCTGCACACTGGGGATAAGGGCTGACAAATTGGGCTCCTCTGAGCCAGGGAGTTACACTGTGATTCCAAGGGCTGAGAAAACGCGTTTATTTCGGGCTGAAAAACACGTTTTGAAAAGTGGCCTGTTTCTGCCCTATAAGTTACATGGGGTTGACCAAAGTTGCCAAAACGTGTTTATTTCTGCTGAAAAACACGTTTTGACAACTTCTGCACACTGGGGTTAAGGGCTGACAAACTGGGCTCCTCTGAGCCAGGGAGTTACACTGTGATTCCAAGGGCTAAGAAAACGCGTTTATTTCGGGCTGAAAAACACGTTTTGAAAAGTGGCCTGTTTCTGCCCTATAAGTTACATGGGGGTGACCAAAGTTGCCAAAACGTGTTTATTTGTGCTGAAAAATACGTTTTGACAACTTCTGCTCACTGGGGTTAAGGGCTGACTCATTGGGCTCTTCTGAGCCAGGCAGTTACACTGTGATTCCAAGGGCTGAGAAAACGCGTTTATTTCGGACTGAAAAACACGTTTTGAAAAGTGGATTGTTTCTGCCCTATAAGTTACATGGGGGTGACCAAAGTTGCCAAAACGTGTTTATTTGTGTTGAAAAACACGTTTTGACAACTTCTGCACACTGGGGTTAAGGGCTGACAAACTGGGCTCCTCTGAGCCAGGGAGTTACACTGTTATTCCAAGGGCTGAGAAAACGCGTTTATTTCGGGCTGAAAAACACGTTTTGAAAAGTGGCCTGTTTCTGCCCTATGAGTTACATGGGGTTGACCAAAGTTGCCAAAACGTGTTTATTTCAGCTAAAAAAAACGTTTTGACAACTTCTGCTCATTGGGGTTAAGGACTGACTCATTGGGCTCTTCTGAGCCAGGCAGTTACACTGTGATTCCAAGGGCTGAGAAAACGCGTTTATTTCGGGCTGAAAAACACGTTTTGAAAAGTGGCCTGTTTCTGCCCTATAAGTTACATGGGGGTGACCAAAGTTGCCAAAACGTGTTTATTTGTGCTGAAAAACACGTTTTGACAACTTCTGCACACTGGGGATAAGGGCTGACAAACTGGGCTCCTCTGAGCCAGGGAGTTACACTGTGATTCCAAGGGCTGAGAAAACGCGTTTATTTCGCGCTGAAAAACACGTTTTGAAAAGTGGCCTGTTTCTGCCCTATAAGTTACATGGGGTTTACCAAAGTTGCCAAAACGTGTTTATTTCAGCTGGAAAAAACGTTTTGACAACTTCTGCTCATTGGGGTTAAGGATTGACTCATTGGGCTCTTCTGAGCCAGGCAGTTACACTGTGATTCCAAGGGCTGAGAAAACGCATTTATTTCGGGCTCAAAAACACGTTTTGAAAAGTGGCCTGTTTCTGCCCTATAAGTTACATGGGGATGACCAAAGTTGCCAAAACGTGTTTATTTGTGCTGAAAAACACGTTTTGACAACTTCTGCACACTGGGGTTAAGGGCTGACAAACTGGGCTCCTCTGAACCAGGGAGTTACACTGTGATTCCAAGGGCTGAGAAAACGCGTTTATTTCGGGCTGAAAAACACGTTTTGAAAAGTGGCCTGTTTCTGCCCTATAAGTTACATGGGGTTGACCAAAGTTGCCAAAACGTGTTTATTTCTGCTGAAAAACACGTTTTGACAACTTCTGCTCACTGGGGTTAAGGACTGACTCAGTGGGCTCTTCTGAGCCAGGCAGTTACACTGTGATTCCAAGGGCTGAGAAAACGCGTTTATTTCGGGCTGAAAAACACGTTTTGAAAAGTGGCCTGTTTCTGCCCTATAAGTTACATGGAATTGACCAAAGTTGCCAAAACGTGTTTATTTCAGCTGAAAAAAACGTTTTGACAACTTCTGCTCCTTGGGGTTAAGGACTGACTCATTGGGCTCTTCTGAGCCAGGCAGTTACACTGTGATTCCAAGGGCTGAGAAAACGCGTTTATTTCGGGCTGAAAAACACGTTTTGAAAAGTGGCCTGTTTCTGCCCTATAAGTTACATGGGGGTGACCAAAGTTGCCAAAACGTGTTTATTTGTGCTGAAAAACACGTTTTGAGAACTTCTGCACACTGGGGATAAGGGCTGACAAACTGGGCTCCTCTGAGCCAGGGAGTTACACTGTGATTCCAAGGGCTGAGAAAACGCGTTTATTTCGCGCTGAAAAACACGTTTTGAAAAGTGGCCTGTTTCTGCCCTATAAGTTACATGGGGTTTACCAAAGTTGCCAAAACGTGTTTATTTCAGCTGGAAAAAACGTTTTGACAACTTCTGCTCATTGGGGTTAAGGATTGACTCATTGGGCTCTTCTGAGCCAGGCAGTTACACTGTGAATCCAAGGGCTGAGAAAACGCGTTTATTTCGGGCTGAAAAACACGTTTTGAAAAGTGGCCTATTTCTGCCTTATAAGTTACATGGGGGTGGCCAAAGTTGCCAAAATGTGTTTATTTCTGCTGAAAAACACGTTTTGACAACTTCTGCACACTGGGGTTAAGGGCTGACAAACTGGGCTCCTCTGAACCAGGGAGTTACACTGTGATTCCAAGGGCTGAGAAAACGCGTTTATTTCGGGCTGAAAAACACGTTTTGAAAAGTGGCCTGTTTCTGCCCTATAAGTTACATGGGGTTGACCAAAGTTGCCAAAACGTGTTTATTTCTGCTGAAAAACACGTTTTGACAACTTCTGCTCACTGGGGTTTAGGACTGACTCAGTGGGCTCTTCTGAGCCAGGCAGTTACACTGTGATTCCAAGGGCTGAGAAAACGCGTTTATTTCGGGCTGAAAAACACGTTTTGAAAAGTGGCCTGTTTCTGCCCTATAAGTTACATGGAATTGACCAAAGTTGCCAAAACGTGTTTATTTCTGCTGAAAAACACGTTTTGACAACTTCTGCACACTGGGGTTAAGGGCTGACAACCTTGCTCCTCTGAGCCAGGGAGTTACACTGTGATTCCAAGGGCTGAGAAAACGCGTTTATTTCGGGCTGAAAAACACGTTTTGAAAAGTGGCCTGTTTCTGCCCTATAAGTTACATGGGGGTGACCAAAGTTGCCAAAACGTGTTTATTTCAGCTGAAAATCACGTTTTGACAACTTCTGCTCACTGGGGTTAAGGACTGACTCATTGGGCTCTTCTGAGCCAGGCAGTTACACTGCGATTCCAAGGGCTGAGAAAACGCGTTTATTTCGGGCTGAAAAACACGTTTTGAAAAGTGGCCTGTTTCTGCCCTATAAGTTACATGGGGGTGACCAAAGTTGCCAAAACGTGTTTATTTGTGCTGAAAAATACGTTTTGACAACTTCTGCTCACTGGGGTTAAGGGCTGACTCATTGGGCTCCTCTGAGCCAGGGAGTTACACTGTGATTCCAAGGGCTGAGAAAACGCGTTTATTTCGGGCTGAAAAACACGTTTTGAAAAGTGGCCTGTTTCTGCCCTATAAGTTACATGGGGGTGACCAAAGTTGCCAAAACGTGTTTATTTGTGCTGAAAAACACGTTTTGACAACTTCTGCACACTGGGGATAAGGGCTGACAAACTGGGCTCCTCTGAGCCAGGGAGTTACACTGTGATTCCATGGGCTGAGAAAACGCGTTTATTTCGCGCTGAAAAACACGTTTTGAAAAGTGGCCTGTTTCTGCCCTATAAGTTACATGGGGTTTACCAAAGTTGCCAAAACGTGTTTATTTCAGCTGAAAAAAACGTTTTGACAACTTCTGCTCATTGGGGTTAAAGATTGACTCATTGGGCTCTTCTGAGCCAGGCAGTTACACTGTGATTCCAAGGGATGAGAAAACGCGTTTATTTCGGGCTGAAAAACACGTTTTGAAAAGTGGCCTGTTTCTGCCCTATAAGTTACATGGGGGTGACCAAAGTTGCCAAAACGTGTTTATTTGTGCTGAAAAACACGTTTTGACAACTTCTGCACACTGGGGTTAAGGGCTGACAAACTGGGCTCCTCTGAGCCAGGGAGTTACACTGTGATTCCAAGGGCTGGGAAAACGCGTTTATTTCGGGCTGAAAAACACGTTTTGAAAAGTGGCCTGTTTCTGCCCTATAAGTTACATGGGGGTGACCAAAGTTGCCAAAACGTGTTTATTTGTGCTGAAAAATACGTTTTGACAACTTCTGCTCACAGGGGTTAAGGGCTGACTCATTGGGCTCTTCTGAGCCAGGCAGTTACACTGTGAATCCAAGGGCTGAGAAAACGCGTTTATTTCGGGCTGAAAAACACGTTTTGAAAAGTGGCCTATTTCTGCCTTATAAGTTACATGGGGGTGGCCAAAGTTGCCAAAATGTGTTTATTTCTGCTGAAAAACACGTTTTGACAACTTCTGCACACTGGGGTTAAGGGCTGACAAACTGGGCTCCTCTGAACCAGGGAGTTACACTGTGATTCCAAGGGCTGAGAAAACGCGTTTATTTCGGGCTGAAAAACACGTTTTGAAAAGTGGCCTGTTTCTGCCCTATAAGTTACATGGGGTTGACCAAAGTTGCCAAAACGTGTTTATTTCTGCTGAAAAACACGTTTTGACAACTTCTGCTCACTGGGGTTAAGGACTGACTCAGTGGGCTCTTCTGAGCCAGGCAGATACACTGTGATTCCAAGGGCTGAGAAAACGCGTTTATTTCGGGCTGAAAAACACGTTTTGAAAAGTGGCCAGTTTCTGCCCTATAAGTTACATGGGGTTGACCAAAGTTGCCAAAACGTGTTTATTTCAGCTGAAAAAAACGTTTTGACAACTTCTGCTCATTGGGGTTAAGGACTGACTCATTGGGCTCTTCTGAACCAGGCAGTTAACTGTGATTCCAAGGGCTGAGAAAACGCGTTTATTTCGGGCTGAAAAACACGTTTTGAAAAGTGGCCTGTTTCTGCCCTATAAGTTACATGGGGTTGACCAAAGTTGCCAAAACGTGTTTATTTCTGCTGAAAAACAAGTTTTGACAACTTCTGCACACTGGGGTTAAGGGCTGACTCATTGGGCTCTTCTGAGCCAGGCAGTTACACTGTGATTCCAAGGGCTGAGAAAACGCGTTTATTTCGGTCTGAAAAACACGTTTTGAAAAGTGGCCTGTTTCTGCCCTATAAGTTACATGGGGGTGAACAAAGTTGCCAAAACGTGTTTATTTGTGTTGAAAAACACGTTTTGACAACTTCTGCACACTGGGGTTAAGGGCTGACAAACTGGGCTCCTCTGAGCCAGGGAGTTACACTGTGATTCCAAGGGCTGAGAAAACGCGTTTATTTCGGGCTGAAAAACACGTTTTGAAAAGTGGCCTGTTTCTGCCCTATAAGTTACATGGGGTTGACCAAAGTTGCCAAAACGTGTTTATTTCAGCTGAAAAAAACGTTTTGACAACTTCTGCTCATTGGGGTTAAGGACTGACTCATTGGGCTCTTCTGAGCCAGGCAGTTACACTGTGATTCCAAGGGCTGAGAAAACGCGTTTATTTCGGGCTGAAAAACACGTTTTGAAAAGTGGCCTGTTTCTGCCCTATAAGTTACATGGGGGTGACCAAAGTTGCCAAAACGTGTTTATTTGTGCTGAAAAACACGTTTTGACAACTTCTGCACACTGGGGATAAGGGCTGACAAACTGGGCTCCTCTGAGCCAGGGAGTTACACTGTGATTCCAAGGGCTGAGAAAACGCGTTTATTTCGCGCTGAAAAACACGTTTTGAAAAGTGGCCTGTTTCTGCCCTATAAGTTACATGGGGTTTACCAAAGTTGCCAAAACGTGTTTATTTCAGCTGAAAAAAACGTTTTGACAACTTCTGCTCATTGGGGTTAAGGATTGACTCATTGGGCTCTTCTGAGCCAGGCAGTTACACTGTGATTCCAAGGGCTGAGAAAACGCATTTATTTCGGGCTCAAAAACACGTTTTGAAAAGTGGCCTGTTTCTGCCCTATAAGTTACATGGGGGTGACCAAAGTTGCCAAAACGTGTTTATTTGTGCTGAAAAACACGTTTTGACAACTTCTGCACACTGGGGTTAAGGGCTGACAAACTGGGCTCCTCTGAGCCAGGGAGTTACACTGTGATTCCAAGGGCTGGGAAAACGCGTTTATTTCGGGCTGAAAAACACGTTTTGAAAAGTGGCCTGTTTCTGCCCTATAAGTTACATGGGGGTGACCAAAGTTGCCAAAACGTGTTTATTTCTGCTGAAAAACACGTTTTGACAACTTCTGCACACTGGGGTTAAGGGCTGACAAACTGGGCTCCTCTGAACCAGGGAGTTACACTGTGATTCCAAGGGCTGAGAAAACGCGTTTATTTCGGGCTGAAAAACACGTTTTGAAAAGTGGCCTGTTTCTGCCCTATAAGTTACATGGGGTTGACCAAAGTTGCCAAAACGTGTTTATTTCTGCTGAAAAACACGTTTTGACAACTTCTGCTCACTGGGGTTAAGGACTGACTCAGTGGGCTCTTCTGAGCCAGGCAGTTACACTGTGATTCCAAGGGCTGAGAAAACGCGTTTATTTCGGGCTGAAAAACACGTTTTGAAAAGTGGCCTGTTTCTGCCCTATAAGTTACATGGGGTTGACCAAAGTTGCCAAAACGTGTTTATTTCTGCTGAAAAACATGTTTTGACAACTTCTGCACACTGGGGTTAAGGGCTGACAAACTGGGCTCCTCTGAGCCAGGGAGTTACACTGTGATTCCAAGGGCTGAGAAAACGCGTTTATTTCGGGCTGAAAAACACGTTTTGAAAAGTGGCCTGTTTCTGCCCTATAAGTTACATGGGGTTGACCAAAGTTGCCAAAACGTGTTTATTTGTGCTGAAAAATACGTTTTGACAACTTCTGCACACTGGGGTTAAGGGCTGACAAACTGGGCTCCTCTGAGCCAGGCAGTTACACTGTGATTCCAAGGGCTGAGAAAACGCGTTTATTTCGGGCTGAAAAACACGTTTTGAAAAGTGGCCTGTTTCTGCCCTATAAGTTACATGGGGTTGACCAAAGTTGCCAAAACGTGTTTATTTCTGCTGAAAAACACGTTTTGACAACTTCTGCACACTGGGGATAAGGGCTGACAAATTGGGCTCCTCTGAGCCAGGGAGTTACACTGTGATTCCAAGGGCTGAGAAAACACGTTTATTTCGGGCTGAAAAACACGTTTTGAAAAGTGGCCTGTTTCTGCCCTATAAGTTACATGGGGTTGACCAAAGTTGCCAAAACGTGTTTATTTCTGCTGAAAAACACGTTTTGACAACTTCTGCACACTGGGGTTAAGGGCTGACAAACTGGGCTCCTCTGAGCCAGGGAGTTACACTGTGATTCCAAGGGCTGAGAAAACGCGTTTATTTCGGGCTGAAAAACACGTTTTGAAAAGTGGCCTGTTTCTGCCCTATAAGTTACATGGGGTTGACCAAAGTTGCCAAAACGTGTTTATTTCAGCTGAAAAAAACGTTTTGACAACTTCTGCTCATTGGGGTTAAGGATTGACTCATTGGGCTCTTCTGAGCCAGGCAGTTACACTGTGATTCCAAGGGCTGAGAAAACGCATTTATTTCGGGCTCAAAAACACGTTTTGAAAAGTGGCCTGTTTCTGCCCTATAAGTTACATGGGGGTGACCAAAGTTGCCAAAACGTGTTTATTTGTGCTGAAAAACACGTTTTGACAACTTCTGCACACTGGGGTTAAGGGCTGACAAACTGGGCTCCTCTGAGCCAGGGAGTTACACTGTGATTCCAAGGGCTGGGAAAACGCGTTTATTTCGGGCTGAAAAACACGTTTTGAAAAGTGGCCTGTTTCTGCCCTATAAGTTACATGGGGGTGACCAAAGTTGCCAAAACGTGTTTATTTGTGCTGAAAAATACGTTTTGACAACTTCTGCTCACAGGGGTTAAGGGCTGACTCATTGGGCTCTTCTGAGCCAGGCAGTTACACTGTGAATCCAAGGGCTGAGAAAACGCGTTTATTTCGGGCTGAAAAACACGTTTTGAAAAGTGGCCTATTTCTGCCTTATAAGTTACATGGGGGTGGCCAAAGTTGCCAAAATGTGTTTATTTCTGCTGAAAAACACGTTTTGACAACTTCTGCACACTGGGGTTAAGGGCTGACAAACTGGGCTCCTCTGAACCAGGGAGTTACACTGTGATTCCAAGGGCTGAGAAAACGCGTTTATTTCGGGCTGAAAAACACGTTTTGAAAAGTGGCCTGTTTCTGCCCTATAAGTTACATGGGGTTGACCAAAGTTGCCAAAACGTGTTTATTTCTGCTGAAAAACACGTTTTGACAACTTCTGCTCACTGGGGTTAAGGACTGACTCAGTGGGCTCTTCTGAGTCAGGCAGTTACACTGTGATTCCAAGGGCTGAGAAAACGCGTTTATTTCAGGCTGAAAAACACGTTTTGAAAAGTGGCCTGTTTCTGCCCTATAAGTTACATGGGGTTGACCAAAGTTGCCAAAACGTGTTTATTTCTGCTGAAAAACACGTTTTGACAACTTCTGCACACTGGGGTTAAGGGCTGACAAACTGGGCTCCTCTGAGCCAGGGAGTTACACTGTGATTCCAAGGGCTGAGAAAACGCGTTTATTTCGGGCTGAAAAACACGTTTTGAAAAGTGGCCAGTTTCTGCCCTATAAGTTACATGGGGTTGACCAAAGTTGCCAAAACGTGTTTATTTCTGCTGAAAAACACGTTTTGACAACTTCTGCACACTGGGGATAAGGGCTGACAAATTGGGCTCCTCTGAGCCAGGGAGTTACACTGTGATTCCAAGGGCTGAGAAAACGCGTTTATTTCGGGCTGAAAAACACGTTTTGAAAAGTGGCCTGTTTCTGCCCTATAAGTTACATGGGGTTGACCAAAGTTGCCAAAACGTGTTTATTTCTGCTGAAAAACACGTTTTGACAACTTCTGCACACTGGGGTTAAGGGCTGACAAACTGGGCTCCTCTGAGCCAGGGAGTTACACTGTGATTCCAAGGGCTGAGAAAACGCGTTTATTTCGGGCTGAAAAACACGTTTTGAAAAGTGGCCTGTTTCTGCCCTATAAGTTACATGGGGGTGACCAAAGTTGCCAAAACGTGTTTATTTGTGCTGAAAAACACGTTTTGACAACTTCTGCACACTGGGGATAAGGGCTGACAAACTGGGCTCCTCTGAGCCAGGGAGTTACACTGTGATTCCAAGGGCTGAGAAAACGCGTTTATTTCGCGCTGAAAAACACGTTTTGAAAAGTGGCCTGTTTCTGCCCTATAAGTTACATGGGGTTTACCAAAGTTGCCAAAACGTGTTTATTTCAGCTGAAAAAAACGTTTTGACAACTTCTGCTCATTGGGGTTAAGGATTGACTCATTGGGCTCTTCTGAGCCAGGCAGTTACACTGTGATTCCAAGGGCTGAGAAAACGCATTTATTTCGGGCTCAAAAACACGTTTTGAAAAGTGGCCTGTTTCTGCCCTATAAGTTACATGGGGGTGACCAAAGTTGCCAAAACGTGTTTATTTGTGCTGAAAAACACGTTTTGACAACTTCTGCACACTGGGGTTAAGGGCTGACAAACTGGGCTCCTCTGAGCCAGGGAGTTACACTGTGATTCCAAGGGCTGGGAAAACGCGTTTATTTCGGGCTGAAAAACACGTTTTGAAAAGTGGCCTGTTTCTGCCCTATAAGTTACATGGGGGTGACCAAAGTTGCCAAAACGTGTTTATTTGTGCTGAAAAATACGTTTTGACAACTTCTGCTCACAGGGGTTAAGGGCTGACTCATTGGGCTCTTCTGAGCCAGGCAGTTACACTGTGAATCCAAGGGCTGAGAAAACGCGTTTATTTCGGGCTGAAAAACACGTTTTGAAAAGTGGCCTATTTCTGCCTTATAAGTTACATGGGGGTGGCCAAAGTTGCCAAAATGTGTTTATTTCTGCTGAAAAACACGTTTTGACAACTTCTGCACACTGGGGTTAAGGGCTGACAAACTGGGCTCCTCTGAACCAGGGAGTTACACTGTGATTCCAAGGGCTGAGAAAACGCGTTTATTTCGGGCTGAAAAACACGTTTTGAAAAGTGGCCTGTTTCTGCCCTATAAGTTACATGGGGTTGACCAAAGTTGCCAAAACGTGTTTATTTCTGCTGAAAAACACGTTTTGACAACTTTTGCTCACTGGGGTTAAGGACTGACTCAGTGGGCTCTTCTGAGCCAGGCAGTTACACTGTGATTCCAAGGGCTGAGAAAACGCGTTTATTTCGGGCTGAAAAACACGTTTTGAAAAGTGGCCTGTTTCTGCCCTATAAGTTACATGGGGTTGACCAAAGTTGCAAAAACGTGTTTATTTCTGCTGAAAAACACGTTTTGACAACTTCTGCACACTGGGGTTAAGGGCTGACAAACTGGGCTCCTCTGAGCCAGGGAGTTACACTGTGATTCCAAGGGCTGAGAAAACGCGTTTATTTCGGGCTGAAAAACACGTTTTGAAAAGTGGCCAGTTTCTGCCCTATAAGTTACATGGGGTTGACCAAAGTTGCCAAAACGTGTTTATTTCAGCTGAAAAAAACGTTTTGACAACTTCTGCTCATTGGGGTTAAGGACTGACTCATTGGGCTCTTCTGAGCCAGGCAGTTACACTGTGATTCCAAGGGCTGAGAAAACGCGTTTATTTCGGGCTGAAAAACACGTTTTGAAAAGTGGCCTGTTTCTGCCCTATAAGTTACATGGGGTTGACCAAAGTTGCCAAAACGTGTTTATTTCTGCTGAAAAACACGTTTTGACAACTTCTGCACACTGGGGATAAGGGCTGACAAATTGGGCTCCTCTGAGCCAGGGAGTTACACTGTGATTCCAAGGGCTGAGAAAACGCGTTTATTTCGGGCTGAAAAACACGTTTTGAAAAGTGGCCTGTTTCTGCCCTATAAGTTACATGGGGTTGACCAAAGTTGCCAAAACGTGTTTATTTCTGCTGAAAAACACGTTTTGACAACTTCTGCACACTGGGGTTAAGGGCTGACAAACTGGGCTCCTCTGAGCCAGGGAGTTACACTGTGATTCCAAGGGCTAAGAAAACGCGTTTATTTCGGGCTGAAAAACACGTTTTGAAAAGTGGCCTGTTTCTGCCCTATAAGTTACATGGGGGTGACCAAAGTTGCCAAAACGTGTTTATTTGTGCTGAAAAATACGTTTTGACAACTTCTGCTCACTGGGGTTAAGGGCTGACTCATTGGGCTCTTCTGAGCCAGGCAGTTACACTGTGATTCCAAGGGCTGAGAAAACGCGTTTATTTCGGACTGAAAAACACGTTTTGAAAAGTGGCTTGTTTCTGCCCTATAAGTTACATGGGGGTGACCAAAGTTGCCAAAACGTGTTTATTTGTGTTGAAAAACACGTTTTGACAACTTCTGCACACTGGGGTTAAGGGCTGACAAACTGGGCTCCTCTGAGCCAGGGAGTTACACTGTTATTCCAAGGGCTGAGAAAACGCGTTTATTTCGGGCTGAAAAACACGTTTTGAAAAGTGGCCTGTTTCTGCCCTATAAGTTACATGGGGTTGACCAAAGTTGCCAAAACGTGTTTATTTCAGCTAAAAAAAACGTTTTGACAACTTCTGCTCATTGGGGTTAAGGACTGACTCATTGGGCTCTTCTGAGCCAGGCAGTTACACTGTGATTCCAAGGGCTGAGAAAACGCGTTTATTTCGGGCTGAAAAACACGTTTTGAAAAGTGGCCTGTTTCTGCCCTATAAGTTACATGGGGGTGACCAAAGTTGCCAAAACGTGTTTATTTGTGCTGAAAAACACGTTTTGACAACTTCTGCACACTGGGGATAAGGGCTGACAAACTGGGCTCCTCTGAGCCAGGGAGTTACACTGTGATTCCAAGGGCTGAGAAAACGCGTTTATTTCGCGCTGAAAAACACGTTTTGAAAAGTGGCCTGTTTCTGCCCTATAAGTTACATGGGGTTTACCAAAGTTGCCAAAACGTGTTTATTTCAGCTGGAAAAAACGTTTTGACAACTTCTGCTCATTGGGGTTAAGGATTGACTCATTGGGCTCTTCTGAGCCAGGCAGTTACACTGTGATTCCAAGGGCTGAGAAAACGCATTTATTTCGGGCTCAAAAACACGTTTTGAAAAGTGGCCTGTTTCTGCCCTATAAGTTACATGGGGATGACCAAAGTTGCCAAAACGTGTTTATTTGTGCTGAAAAACACGTTTTGACAACTTCTGCACACTGGGGTTAAGGGCTGACAAACTGGGCTCCTCTGAACCAGGGAGTTACACTGTGATTCCAAGGGCTGAGAAAACGCGTTTATTTCGGGCTGAAAAACACGTTTTGAAAAGTGGCCTGTTTCTGCCCTATAAGTTACATGGGGTTGACCAAAGTTGCCAAAACGTGTTTATTTCTGCTGAAAAACACGTTTTGACAACTTCTGCTCACTGGGGTTAAGGACTGACTCAGTGGGCTCTTCTGAGCCAGGCAGTTACACTGTGATTCCAAGGGCTGAGAAAACGCGTTTATTTCGGGCTGAAAAACACGTTTTGAAAAGTGGCCTGTTTCTGCCCTATAAGTTACATGGAATTGACCAAAGTTGCCAAAACGTGTTTATTTCAGCTGAAAAAAACGTTTTGACAACTTCTGCTCCTTGGGGTTAAGGACTGACTCATTGGGCTCTTCTGAGCCAGGCAGTTACACTGTGATTCCAAGGGCTGAGAAAACGCGTTTATTTCGGGCTGAAAAACACGTTTTGAAAAGTGGCCTGTTTCTGCCCTATAAGTTACATGGGGGTGACCAAAGTTGCCAAAACGTGTTTATTTGTGCTGAAAAACACGTTTTGAGAACTTCTGCACACTGGGGATAAGGGCTGACAAACTGGGCTCCTCTGAGCCAGGGAGTTACACTGTGATTCCAAGGGCTGAGAAAACGCGTTTATTTCGCGCTGAAAAACACGTTTTGAAAAGTGGCCTGTTTCTGCCCTATAAGTTACATGGGGTTTACCAAAGTTGCCAAAACGTGTTTATTTCAGCTGGAAAAAACGTTTTGACAACTTCTGCTCATTGGGGTTAAGGATTGACTCATTGGGCTCTTCTGAGCCAGGCAGTTACACTGTGAATCCAAGGGCTGAGAAAACGCGTTTATTTCGGGCTGAAAAACACGTTTTGAAAAGTGGCCTATTTCTGCCTTATAAGTTACATGGGGGTGGCCAAAGTTGCCAAAATGTGTTTATTTCTGCTGAAAAACACGTTTTGACAACTTCTGCACACTGGGGTTAAGGGCTGACAAACTGGGCTCCTCTGAACCAGGGAGTTACACTGTGATTCCAAGGGCTGAGAAAACGCGTTTATTTCGGGCTGAAAAACACGTTTTGAAAAGTGGCCTGTTTCTGCCCTATAAGTTACATGGGGTTGACCAAAGTTGCCAAAACGTGTTTATTTCTGCTGAAAAACACGTTTTGACAACTTCTGCTCACTGGGGTTAAGGACTGACTCAGTGGGCTCTTCTGAGCCAGGCAGTTACACTGTGATTCCAAGGGCTGAGAAAACGCGTTTATTTCGGGCTGAAAAACACGTTTTGAAAAGTGGCCTGTTTCTGCCCTATAAGTTACATGGAATTGACCAAAGTTGCCAAAACGTGTTTATTTCTGCTGAAAAACACGTTTTGACAACTTCTGCACACTGGGGTTAAGGGCTGACAACCTTGCTCCTCTGAGCCAGGGAGTTACACTGTGATTCCAAGGGCTGAGAAAACGCGTTTATTTCGGGCTGAAAAACACGTTTTGAAAAGTGGCCTGTTTCTGCCCTATAAGTTACATGGGGGTGACCAAAGTTGCCAAAACGTGTTTATTTCAGCTGAAAATCACGTTTTGACAACTTCTGCTCACTGGGGTTAAGGACTGACTCATTGGGCTCTTCTGAGCCAGGCAGTTACACTGCGATTCCAAGGGCTGAGAAAACGCGTTTATTTCGGGCTGAAAAACACGTTTTGAAAAGTGGCCTGTTTCTGCCCTATAAGTTACATGGGGGTGACCAAAGTTGCCAAAACGTGTTTATTTGTGCTGAAAAATACGTTTTGACAACTTCTGCTCACTGGGGTTAAGGGCTGACTCATTGGGCTCCTCTGAGCCAGGGAGTTACACTGTGATTCCAAGGGCTGAGAAAACGCGTTTATTTCGGGCTGAAAAACACGTTTTGAAAAGTGGCCTGTTTCTGCCCTATAAGTTACATGGGGGTGACCAAAGTTGCCAAAACGTGTTTATTTGTGCTGAAAAACACGTTTTGACAACTTCTGCACACTGGGGATAAGGGCTGACAAACTGGGCTCCTCTGAGCCAGGGAGTTACACTGTGATTCCATGGGCTGAGAAAACGCGTTTATTTCGCGCTGAAAAACACGTTTTGAAAAGTGGCCTGTTTCTGCCCTATAAGTTACATGGGGTTTACCAAAGTTGCCAAAACGTGTTTATTTCAGCTGAAAAAAACGTTTTGACAACTTCTGCTCATTGGGGTTAAGGATTGACTCATTGGGCTCTTCTGAGCCAGGCAGTTACACTGTGATTCCAAGGGATGAGAAAACGCGTTTATTTCGGGCTGAAAAACACGTTTTGAAAAGTGGCCTGTTTCTGCCCTATAAGTTACATGGGGGTGACCAAAGTTGCCAAAACGTGTTTATTTGTGCTGAAAAACACGTTTTGACAACTTCTGCACACTGGGGTTAAGGGCTGACAAACTGGGCTCCTCTGAGCCAGGGAGTTACACTGTGATTCCAAGGGCTGGGAAAACGCGTTTATTTCGGGCTGAAAAACACGTTTTGAAAAGTGGCCTGTTTCTGCCCTATAAGTTACATGGGGGTGACCAAAGTTGCCAAAACGTGTTTATTTGTGCTGAAAAATACGTTTTGACAACTTCTGCTCACAGGGGTTAAGGGCTGACTCATTGGGCTCTTCTGAGCCAGGCAGTTACACTGTGAATCCAAGGGCTGAGAAAACGCGTTTATTTCGGGCTGAAAAACACGTTTTGAAAAGTGGCCTATTTCTGCCTTATAAGTTACATGGGGGTGGCCAAAGTTGCCAAAATGTGTTTATTTCTGCTGAAAAACACGTTTTGACAACTTCTGCACACTGGGGTTAAGGGCTGACAAACTGGGCTCCTCTGAACCAGGGAGTTACACTGTGATTCCAAGGGCTGAGAAAACGCGTTTATTTCGGGCTGAAAAACACGTTTTGAAAAGTGGCCTGTTTCTGCCCTATAAGTTACATGGGGTTGACCAAAGTTGCCAAAACGTGTTTATTTCTGCTGAAAAACACGTTTTGACAACTTCTGCACACTGGGGATAAGGGCTGACAAATTGGGCTCCTCTGAGCCAGGGAGTTACACTGTGATTCCAAGGGCTGAGAAAACGCGTTTATTTCGGGCTGAAAAACACGTTTTGAAAAGTGGCCTGTTTCTGCCCTATAAGTTACATGGGGTTGACCAAAGTTGCCAAAACGTGTTTATTTCTGCTGAAAAACACGTTTTGACAACTTCTGCACACTGGGGTTAAGGGCTGACAAACTGGGCTCCTCTGAGCCAGGGAGTTACACTGTGATTCCAAGGGCTAAGAAAACGCGTTTATTTCGGGCTGAAAAACACGTTTTGAAAAGTGGCCTGTTTCTGCCCTATAAGTTACATGGGGGTGACCAAAGTTGCCAAAACGTGTTTATTTGTGCTGAAAAATACGTTTTGACAACTTCTGCTCACTGGGGTTAAGGGCTGACTCATTGGGCTCTTCTGAGCCAGGCAGTTACACTGTGATTCCAAGGGCTGAGAAAACGCGTTTATTTCGGACTGAAAAACACGTTTTGAAAAGTGGCTTGTTTCTGCCCTATAAGTTACATGGGGGTGACCAAAGTTGCCAAAACGTGTTTATTTGTGTTGAAAAACACGTTTTGACAACTTCTGCACACTGGGGTTAAGGGCTGACAAACTGGGCTCCTCTGAGCCAGGGAGTTACACTGTTATTCCAAGGGCTGAGAAAACGCGTTTATTTCGGGCTGAAAAACACGTTTTGAAAAGTGGCCTGTTTCTGCCCTATAAGTTACATGGGGTTGACCAAAGTTGCCAAAACGTGTTTATTTCAGCTAAAAAAAACGTTTTGACAACTTCTGCTCATTGGGGTTAAGGACTGACTCATTGGGCTCTTCTGAGCCAGGCAGTTACACTGTGATTCCAAGGGCTGAGAAAACGCGTTTATTTCGGGCTGAAAAACACGTTTTGAAAAGTGGCCTGTTTCTGCCCTATAAGTTACATGGGGGTGACCAAAGTTGCCAAAACGTGTTTATTTGTGCTGAAAAACACGTTTTGACAACTTCTGCACACTGGGGATAAGGGCTGACAAACTGGGCTCCTCTGAGCCAGGGAGTTACACTGTGATTCCAAGGGCTGAGAAAACGCGTTTATTTCGCGCTGAAAAACACGTTTTGAAAAGTGGCCTGTTTCTGCCCTATAAGTTACATGGGGTTTACCAAAGTTGCCAAAACGTGTTTATTTCAGCTGGAAAAAACGTTTTGACAACTTCTGCTCATTGGGGTTAAGGATTGACTCATTGGGCTCTTCTGAGCCAGGCAGTTACACTGTGATTCCAAGGGCTGAGAAAACGCATTTATTTCGGGCTCAAAAACACGTTTTGAAAAGTGGCCTGTTTCTGCCCTATAAGTTACATGGGGATGACCAAAGTTGCCAAAACGTGTTTATTTGTGCTGAAAAACACGTTTTGACAACTTCTGCACACTGGGGTTAAGGGCTGACAAACTGGGCTCCTCTGAACCAGGGAGTTACACTGTGATTCCAAGGGCTGAGAAAACGCGTTTATTTCGGGCTGAAAAACACGTTTTGAAAAGTGGCCTGTTTCTGCCCTATAAGTTACATGGGGTTGACCAAAGTTGCCAAAACGTGTTTATTTCTGCTGAAAAACACGTTTTGACAACTTCTGCTCACTGGGGTTAAGGACTGACTCAGTGGGCTCTTCTGAGCCAGGCAGTTACACTGTGATTCCAAGGGCTGAGAAAACGCGTTTATTTCGGGCTGAAAAACACGTTTTGAAAAGTGGCCTGTTTCTGCCCTATAAGTTACATGGAATTGACCAAAGTTGCCAAAACGTGTTTATTTCAGCTGAAAAAAACGTTTTGACAACTTCTGCTCCTTGGGGTTAAGGACTGACTCATTGGGCTCTTCTGAGCCAGGCAGTTACACTGTGATTCCAAGGGCTGAGAAAACGCGTTTATTTCGGGCTGAAAAACACGTTTTGAAAAGTGGCCTGTTTCTGCCCTATAAGTTACATGGGGGTGACCAAAGTTGCCAAAACGTGTTTATTTGTGCTGAAAAACACGTTTTGAGAACTTCTGCACACTGGGGATAAGGGCTGACAAACTGGGCTCCTCTGAGCCAGGGAGTTACACTGTGATTCCAAGGGCTGAGAAAACGCGTTTATTTCGCGCTGAAAAACACGTTTTGAAAAGTGGCCTGTTTCTGCCCTATAAGTTACATGGGGTTTACCAAAGTTGCCAAAACGTGTTTATTTCAGCTGGAAAAAACGTTTTGACAACTTCTGCTCATTGGGGTTAAGGATTGACTCATTGGGCTCTTCTGAGCCAGGCAGTTACACTGTGAATCCAAGGGCTGAGAAAACGCGTTTATTTCGGGCTGAAAAACACGTTTTGAAAAGTGGCCTATTTCTGCCTTATAAGTTACATGGGGGTGGCCAAAGTTGCCAAAATGTGTTTATTTCTGCTGAAAAACACGTTTTGACAACTTCTGCACACTGGGGTTAAGGGCTGACAAACTGGGCTCCTCTGAACCAGGGAGTTACACTGTGATTCCAAGGGCTGAGAAAACGCGTTTATTTCGGGCTGAAAAACACGTTTTGAAAAGTGGCCTGTTTCTGCCCTATAAGTTACATGGGGTTGACCAAAGTTGCCAAAACGTGTTTATTTCTGCTGAAAAACACGTTTTGACAACTTCTGCTCACTGGGGTTAAGGACTGACTCAGTGGGCTCTTCTGAGCCAGGCAGTTACACTGTGATTCCAAGGGCTGAGAAAACGCGTTTATTTCGGGCTGAAAAACACGTTTTGAAAAGTGGCCTGTTTCTGCCCTATAAGTTACATGGAATTGACCAAAGTTGCCAAAACGTGTTTATTTCTGCTGAAAAACACGTTTTGACAACTTCTGCACACTGGGGTTAAGGGCTGACAACCTTGCTCCTCTGAGCCAGGGAGTTACACTGTGATTCCAAGGGCTGAGAAAACGCGTTTATTTCGGGCTGAAAAACACGTTTTGAAAAGTGGCCTGTTTCTGCCCTATAAGTTACATGGGGGTGACCAAAGTTGCCAAAACGTGTTTATTTCAGCTGAAAATCACGTTTTGACAACTTCTGCTCACTGGGGTTAAGGACTGACTCATTGGGCTCTTCTGAGCCAGGCAGTTACACTGCGATTCCAAGGGCTGAGAAAACGCGTTTATTTCGGGCTGAAAAACACGTTTTGAAAAGTGGCCTGTTTCTGCCCTATAAGTTACATGGGGGTGACCAAAGTTGCCAAAACGTGTTTATTTGTGCTGAAAAATACGTTTTGACAACTTCTGCTCACTGGGGTTAAGGGCTGACTCATTGGGCTCCTCTGAGCCAGGGAGTTACACTGTGATTCCATGGGCTGAGAAAACGCGTTTATTTCGCGCTGAAAAACACGTTTTGAAAAGTGGCCTGTTTCTGCCCTATAAGTTACATGGGGTTTACCAAAGTTGCCAAAACGTGTTTATTTCAGCTGAAAAAAACGTTTTGACAACTTCTGCTCATTGGGGTTAAGGATTGACTCATTGGGCTCTTCTGAGCCAGGCAGTTACACTGTGATTCCAAGGGATGAGAAAACGCGTTTATTTCGGGCTGAAAAACACGTTTTGAAAAGTGGCCTGTTTCTGCCCTATAAGTTACATGGGGGTGACCAAAGTTGCCAAAACGTGTTTATTTGTGCTGAAAAACACGTTTTGACAACTTCTGCACACTGGGGTTAAGGGCTGACAAACTGGGCTCCTCTGAGCCAGGGAGTTACACTGTGATTCCAAGGGCTGGGAAAACGCGTTTATTTCGGGCTGAAAAACACGTTTTGAAAAGTGGCCTGTTTCTGCCCTATAAGTTACATGGGGGTGACCAAAGTTGCCAAAACGTGTTTATTTGTGCTGAAAAATACGTTTTGACAACTTCTGCTCACAGGGGTTAAGGGCTGACTCATTGGGCTCTTCTGAGCCAGGCAGTTACACTGTGAATCCAAGGGCTGAGAAAACGCGTTTATTTCGGGCTGAAAAACACGTTTTGAAAAGTGGCCTATTTCTGCCTTATAAGTTACATGGGGGTGGCCAAAGTTGCCAAAATGTGTTTATTTCTGCTGAAAAACACGTTTTGACAACTTCTGCACACTGGGGTTAAGGGCTGACAAACTGGGCTCCTCTGAACCAGGGAGTTACACTGTGATTCCAAGGGCTGAGAAAACGCGTTTATTTCGGGCTGAAAAACACGTTTTGAAAAGTGGCCTGTTTCTGCCCTATAAGTTACATGGGGTTGACCAAAGTTGCCAAAACGTGTTTATTTCTGCTGAAAAACACGTTTTGACAACTTCTGCTCACTGGGGTTAAGGACTGACTCAGTGGGCTCTTCTGAGCCAGGCAGATACACTGTGATTCCAAGGGCTGAGAAAACGCGTTTATTTCGGGCTGAAAAACACGTTTTGAAAAGTGGCCAGTTTCTGCCCTATAAGTTACATGGGGTTGACCAAAGTTGCCAAAACGTGTTTATTTCAGCTGAAAAAAACGTTTTGACAACTTCTGCTCATTGGGGTTAAGGACTGACTCATTGGGCTCTTCTGAACCAGGCAGTTAACTGTGATTCCAAGGGCTGAGAAAACGCGTTTATTTCGGGCTGAAAAACACGTTTTGAAAAGTGGCCTGTTTCTGCCCTATAAGTTACATGGGGTTGACCAAAGTTGCCAAAACGTGTTTATTTCTGCTGAAAAACACGTTTTGACAACTTCTGCACACTGGGGATAAGGGCTGACAAATTGGGCTCCTCTGAGCCAGGGAGTTACACTGTGACTCCAAGGGCTGAGAAAACGCGTTTATTTCGGGCTGAAAAACACGTTTTGAAAAGTGGCCTGTTTCTGCCCTATAAGTTACATGGGGTTGACCAAAGTTGCCAAAACGTGTTTATTTCTGCTGAAAAACAAGTTTTGACAACTTCTGCACACTGGGGTTAAGGGCTGACTCATTGGGCTCTTCTGAGCCAGGCAGTTACACTGTGATTCCAAGGGCTGAGAAAACGCGTTTATTTCGGTCTGAAAAACACGTTTTGAAAAGTGGCCTGTTTCTGCCCTATAAGTTACATGGGGGTGAACAAAGTTGCCAAAACGTGTTTATTTGTGTTGAAAAACACGTTTTGACAACTTCTGCACACTGGGGTTAAGGGCTGACAAACTGGGCTCCTCTGAGCCAGGGAGTTACACTGTGATTCCAAGGGCTGAGAAAACGCGTTTATTTCGGGCTGAAAAACACGTTTTGAAAAGTGGCCTGTTTCTGCCCTATAAGTTACATGGGGTTGACCAAAGTTGCCAAAACGTGTTTATTTCAGCTGAAAAAAACGTTTTGACAACTTCTGCTCATTGGGGTTAAGGACTGACTCATTGGGCTCTTCTGAGCCAGGCAGTTACACTGTGATTCCAAGGGCTGAGAAAACGCGTTTATTTCGGGCTGAAAAACACGTTTTGAAAAGTGGCCTGTTTCTGCCCTATAAGTTACATGGGGGTGACCAAAGTTGCCAAAACGTGTTTATTTGTGCTGAAAAACACGTTTTGACAACTTCTGCACACTGGGGATAAGGGCTGACAAACTGGGCTCCTCTGAGCCAGGGAGTTACACTGTGATTCCAAGGGCTGAGAAAACGCGTTTATTTCGCGCTGAAAAACACGTTTTGAAAAGTGGCCTGTTTCTGCCCTATAAGTTACATGGGGTTTACCAAAGTTGCCAAAACGTGTTTATTTCAGCTGAAAAAAACGTTTTGACAACTTCTGCTCATTGGGGTTAAGGATTGACTCATTGGGCTCTTCTGAGCCAGGCAGTTACACTGTGATTCCAAGGGCTGAGAAAACGCATTTATTTCGGGCTCAAAAACACGTTTTGAAAAGTGGCCTGTTTCTGCCCTATAAGTTACATGGGGGTGACCAAAGTTGCCAAAACGTGTTTATTTGTGCTGAAAAACACGTTTTGACAACTTCTGCACACTGGGGTTAAGGGCTGACAAACTGGGCTCCTCTGAGCCAGGGAGTTACACTGTGATTCCAAGGGCTGGGAAAACGCGTTTATTTCGGGCTGAAAAACACGTTTTGAAAAGTGGCCTGTTTCTGCCCTATAAGTTACATGGGGGTGACCAAAGTTGCCAAAACGTGTTTATTTCTGCTGAAAAACACGTTTTGACAACTTCTGCACACTGGGGTTAAGGGCTGACAAACTGGGCTCCTCTGAACCAGGGAGTTACACTGTGATTCCAAGGGCTGAGAAAACGCGTTTATTTCGGGCTGAAAAACACGTTTTGAAAAGTGGCCTGTTTCTGCCCTATAAGTTACATGGGGTTGACCAAAGTTGCCAAAACGTGTTTATTTCTGCTGAAAAACACGTTTTGACAACTTCTGCTCACTGGGGTTAAGGACTGACTCAGTGGGCTCTTCTGAGCCAGGCAGTTACACTGTGATTCCAAGGGCTGAGAAAACGCGTTTATTTCGGGCTGAAAAACACGTTTTGAAAAGTGGCCTGTTTCTGCCCTATAAGTTACATGGGGTTGACCAAAGTTGCCAAAACGTGTTTATTTCTGCTGAAAAACATGTTTTGACAACTTCTGCACACTGGGGTTAAGGGCTGACAAACTGGGCTCCTCTGAGCCAGGGAGTTACACTGTGATTCCAAGGGCTGAGAAAACGCGTTTATTTCGGGCTGAAAAACACGTTTTGAAAAGTGGCCTGTTTCTGCCCTATAAGTTACATGGGGTTGACCAAAGTTGCCAAAACGTGTTTATTTGTGCTGAAAAATACGTTTTGACAACTTCTGCACACTGGGGTTAAGGGCTGACAAACTGGGCTCCTCTGAGCCAGGCAGTTACACTGTGATTCCAAGGGCTGAGAAAACGCGTTTATTTCGGGCTGAAAAACACGTTTTGAAAAGTGGCCTGTTTCTGCCCTATAAGTTACATGGGGTTGACCAAAGTTGCCAAAACGTGTTTATTTGTGCTGAAAAATACGTTTTGACAACTTCTGCACACTGGGGTTAAGGGCTGACAAACTGGGCTCCTCTGAGCCAGGCAGTTACACTGTGATTCCAAGGGCTGAGAAAACGCGTTTATTTCGGGCTGAAAAACACGTTTTGAAAAGTGGCCTGTTTCTGCCCTATAAGTTACATGGGGTTGACCAAAGTTGCCAAAACGTGTTTATTTCTGCTGAAAAACACGTTTTGACAACTTCTGCACACTGGGGATAAGGGCTGACAAATTGGGCTCCTCTGAGCCAGGGAGTTACACTGTGATTCCAAGGGCTGAGAAAACACGTTTATTTCGGGCTGAAAAACACGTTTTGAAAAGTGGCCTGTTTCTGCCCTATAAGTTACATGGGGTTGACCAAAGTTGCCAAAACGTGTTTATTTCTGCTGAAAAACACGTTTTGACAACTTCTGCACACTGGGGTTAAGGGCTGACAAACTGGGCTCCTCTGAGCCAGGGAGTTACACTGTGATTCCAAGGGCTGAGAAAACGCGTTTATTTCGGGCTGAAAAACACGTTTTGAAAAGTGGCCTGTTTCTGCCCTATAAGTTACATGGGGTTGACCAAAGTTGCCAAAACGTGTTTATTTCAGCTGAAAAAAACGTTTTGACAACTTCTGCTCATTGGGGTTAAGGATTGACTCATTGGGCTCTTCTGAGCCAGGCAGTTACACTGTGATTCCAAGGGCTGAGAAAACGCATTTATTTCGGGCTCAAAAACACGTTTTGAAAAGTGGCCTGTTTCTGCCCTATAAGTTACATGGGGGTGACCAAAGTTGCCAAAACGTGTTTATTTGTGCTGAAAAACACGTTTTGACAACTTCTGCACACTGGGGTTAAGGGCTGACAAACTGGGCTCCTCTGAGCCAGGGAGTTACACTGTGATTCCAAGGGCTGGGAAAACGCGTTTATTTCGGGCTGAAAAACACGTTTTGAAAAGTGGCCTGTTTCTGCCCTATAAGTTACATGGGGGTGACCAAAGTTGCCAAAACGTGTTTATTTGTGCTGAAAAATACGTTTTGACAACTTCTGCTCACAGGGGTTAAGGGCTGACTCATTGGGCTCTTCTGAGCCAGGCAGTTACACTGTGAATCCAAGGGCTGAGAAAACGCGTTTATTTCGGGCTGAAAAACACGTTTTGAAAAGTGGCCTATTTCTGCCTTATAAGTTACATGGGGGTGGCCAAAGTTGCCAAAATGTGTTTATTTCTGCTGAAAAACACGTTTTGACAACTTCTGCACACTGGGGTTAAGGGCTGACAAACTGGGCTCCTCTGAACCAGGGAGTTACACTGTGATTCCAAGGGCTGAGAAAACGCGTTTATTTCGGGCTGAAAAACACGTTTTGAAAAGTGGCCTGTTTCTGCCCTATAAGTTACATGGGGTTGACCAAAGTTGCCAAAACGTGTTTATTTCTGCTGAAAAACACGTTTTGACAACTTCTGCTCACTGGGGTTAAGGACTGACTCAGTGGGCTCTTCTGAGTCAGGCAGTTACACTGTGATTCCAAGGGCTGAGAAAACGCGTTTATTTCAGGCTGAAAAACACGTTTTGAAAAGTGGCCTGTTTCTGCCCTATAAGTTACATGGGGTTGACCAAAGTTGCCAAAACGTGTTTATTTCTGCTGAAAAACACGTTTTGACAACTTCTGCACACTGGGGTTAAGGGCTGACAAACTGGGCTCCTCTGAGCCAGGGAGTTACACTGTGATTCCAAGGGCTGAGAAAACGCGTTTATTTCGGGCTGAAAAACACGTTTTGAAAAGTGGCCAGTTTCTGCCCTATAAGTTACATGGGGTTGACCAAAGTTGCCAAAACGTGTTTATTTCTGCTGAAAAACACGTTTTGACAACTTCTGCACACTGGGGATAAGGGCTGACAAATTGGGCTCCTCTGAGCCAGGGAGTTACACTGTGATTCCAAGGGCTGAGAAAACGCGTTTATTTCGGGCTGAAAAACACGTTTTGAAAAGTGGCCTGTTTCTGCCCTATAAGTTACATGGGGTTGACCAAAGTTGCCAAAACGTGTTTATTTCTGCTGAAAAACACGTTTTGACAACTTCTGCACACTGGGGTTAAGGGCTGACAAACTGGGCTCCTCTGAGCCAGGGAGTTACACTGTGATTCCAAGGGCTGAGAAAACGCGTTTATTTCGGGCTGAAAAACACGTTTTGAAAAGTGTCCTGTTTCTGCCCTATAAGTTACATGGGGGTGACCAAAGTTGCCAAAACGTGTTTATTTGTGCTGAAAAATACGTTTTGACAACTTCTGCTCACTGGGGTTAAGGGCTGACTCATTGGGCTCTTCTGAGCCAGGCAGTTACACTGTGATTCCAAGGGCTGAGAAAACGCGTTTATTTCGGTCTGAAAAACACGTTTTGAAAAGTGGCCTGTTTCTGCCCTATAAGTTACATGGGGTTGACCAAAGTTGCCAAAACGTGTTTATTTCAGCTGAAAAAAACGTTTTGACAACTTCTGCTCATTGGGGTTAAGGACTGACTCATTGGGCTCTTCTGAGCCAGGCATTTACACTGTGATTCCAAGGGCTGAGAAAACGCGTTTATTTCGGGCTGAAAAACACGTTTTGAAAAGTGGCCTGTTTCTGCCCTATAAGTTACATGGGGTTGACCAAAGTTGCCAAAACGTGTTTATTTGTGCTGAAAAACACGTTTTGACAACTTCTGCACACTGGGGATAAGGGCTGACAAACTGGGCTCCTCTGAGCCAGGGAGTTACACTGTGATTCCAAGGGCTGAGAAAACGCGTTTATTTCGCGCTGAAAAACACGTTTTGAAAAGTGGCCTGTTTCTGCCCTATAAGTTACATGGGATTGACCAAAGTTGCCAAAACGTGTTTATTTCAGCTGAAAAAAACGTTTTGACAACTTCTGCTCATTGGGGTTAAGGATTGACTCATTGGGCTCTTCTGAGCCAGGCAGTTACACTGTGATTCCAAGGGCTGAGAAAACGCGTTTATTTCGGGCTGAAAAACACGTTTTGAAAAGTGGCCTGTTTCTGCCCTATAAGTTACATGGGGGTGACCAAAGTTGCCAAAACGTGTTTATTTGTGCTGAAAAACACGTTTTGACAACTTCTGCACACTGGGGTTAAGGGCTGACAAACTGGGCTCCTCTGAGCCAGGGAGTTACACTGTGATTCCAAGGGCTGGGAAAACGCGTTTATTTCGGGCTGAAAAACACGTTTTGAAAAGTGGCCTGTTTCTGCCCTATAAGTTACATGGGGGTGACCAAAGTTGCCAAAACGTGTTTTTTTGTGCTGAAAAATACGTTTTGACAACTTCTGCTCACTGGGGATAAGGGCTGACTCATTGGGCTCTTCTGAGCCAGGCAGTTACACTGTGAATCCAAGGGCTGAGAAAACGCGTTTATTTCGGGCTGAAAAACACGTTTTGAAAAGTGGCCTATTTCTGCCTTATAAGTTACATGGGGGTGGCCAAAGTTGCCAAAATGTGTTTATTTCTGCTGAAAAACACGTTTTGACAACTTCTACACACTGGGGTTAAGGGCTGACAAACTGGGCTCCTCTGAACCAGGGAGTTACACTGTGATTCCAAGGGCTGAGAAAACGCGTTTATTTCGGGCTGAAAAACACGTTTTGAAAAGTGGCCTGTTTCTGCCCTATAAGTTACATGGGGTTGACCAAAGTTGCCAAAACGTGTTTATTTCAGATGAAAAAAACGTTTTGACAACTTCTGCTCATTGGGGTTAAGGACTGACTCATTGGGCTCTTCTGAGCCAGGCAGTTACACTGTGATTCCAAGGGCTGAGAAAACGCGTTTATTTCGGGCTGAAAAACACGTTTTGAAAAGTGGCCTGTTTCTGCCCTATAAGTTACATGGGGGTGACCAAAGTTGCCAAAACGTGTTTATTTGTGCTGAAAAACACGTTTTGACAACTTCTGCACACTGGGGATAAGGGCTGACAAACTGGGCTCCTCTGAGCCAGGGAGTTACACTGTGATTCCAAGGGCTGAGAAAACGCGTTTATTTCGCGCTGAAAAACACGTTTTGAAAAGTGGCCTGTTTCTGCCCTATAAGTTACATGGGGTTTACCAAAGTTGCCAAAACGTGTTTATTTCAGCTGAAAAAAACGTTTTGACAACTTCTGCTCATTGGGGTTAAGGATTGACTCATTGGGCTCTTCTGAGCCAGGCAGTTACACTGTGATTCCAAGGGCTGAGAAAACGCATTTATTTCGGGCTCAAAAACACGTTTTGAAAAGTGGCCTGTTTCTGCCCTATAAGTTACATGCGGGTGACCAAAGTTGCCAAAACGTGTTTATTTGTGCTGAAAAACACGTTTTGACAACTTCTGCACACTGGGGTTAAGGGCTGACAAACTGGGCTCCTCTGAGCCAGGGAGTTACACTGTGATTCCAAGGGCTGGGAAAACGCGTTTATTTCGGGCTGAAAAACACGTTTTGAAAAGTGGCCTGTTTCTGCCCTATAAGTTACATGGGGGTGACCAAAGTTGCCAAAACGTGTTTATTTGTGTTGAAAAACACGTTTTGACAACTTCTGCACACTGGGGTTAAGGGCTGACAAACTGGGCTCCTCTGAGCCAGGGAGTTACACTGTGATTCCAAGGGCTGAGAAAACGCGTTTATTTCGGGCTGAAAAACACGTTTTGAAAAGTGGCCTGTTTCTGCCCTATAAGTTACATGGGGTTGACCAAAGTTGCCAAAACGTGTTTATTTCAGCTAAAAAAAACGTTTTGACAACTTCTGCTCATTGGGGTTAAGTACTGACTCATTGGGCTCTTCTGAGCCAGGCAGTTACACTGTGATTCCAAGGGCTGAGAAAACGCGTTTATTTCGGGCTGAAAAACACGTTTTGAAAAGTGGCCTGTTTCTGCCCTATAAGTTACATGGGGGTGACCAAAGTTGCCAAAACGTGTTTATTTGTGCTGAAAAACACGTTTTGACAACTTCTGCACACTGGGGTTAAGGGCTGACAAACTGGGCTCCTCTGAGCCAGGGAGTTACACTGTGATTCCAAGGGCTGGGAAAACGCGTTTATTTCGGGCTGAAAAACACGTTTTGAAAAGTGGCCTGTTTCTGCCCTATAAGTTACATGGGGGTGACCAAAGTTGCCAAAACGTGTTTATTTGTGCTGAAAAATACGTTTTGACAACTTCTGCTCACAGGGGTTAAGGGCTGACTCATTGGGCTCTTCTGAGCCAGGCAGTTACACTGTGAATCCAAGGGCTGAGAAAACGCGTTTATTTCGGGCTGAAAAACACGTTTTGAAAAGTGGCCTATTTCTGCCTTATAAGTTACATGGGGGTGGCCAAAGTTGCCAAAATGTGTTTATTTCTGCTGAAAAACACGTTTTGACAACTTCTGCACACTGGGGTTAAGGGCTGACAAACTGGGCTCCTCTGAACCAGGGAGTTACACTGTGATTCCAAGGGCTGAGAAAACGCGTTTATTTCGGGCTGAAAAACACGTTTTGAAAAGTGGCCTGTTTCTGCCCTATAAGTTACATGGGGTTGACCAAAGTTGCCAAAACGTGTTTATTTCTGCTGAAAAACACGTTTTGACAACTTCTGCTCACTGGGGTTAAGGACTGACTCAGTGGGCTCTTCTGAGCCAAGCAGTTACACTGTGATTCCAAGGGCTGAGAAAACGCGTTTATTTCGGGCTGAAAAACACGTTTTGAAAAGTGGCCTGTTTCTGCCCTATAAGTTACATGGAATTGACCAAAGTTGCCAAAACGTGTTTATTTCAGCTGAAAAAAACGTTTTGACAACTTCTGCTCCTTGGGGTTAAGGACTGACTCATTGGGCTCTTCTGAGCCAGGCAGTTACACTGTGATTCCAAGGGCTGAGAAAACGCGTTTATTTCGGGCTGAAAAACACGTTTTGAAAAGTGGCCTGTTTCTGCCCTATAAGTTACATGGGGGTGACCAAAGTTGCCAAAACGTGTTTATTTGTGCTGAAAAACACGTTTTGAGAACTTCTGCACACTGGGGATAAGGGCTGACAAACTGGGCTCCTCTGAGCCAGGGAGTTACACTGTGATTCCAAGGGCTGAGAAAACGCGTTTATTTCGCGCTGAAAAACACGTTTTGAAAAGTGGCCTGTTTCTGCCCTATAAGTTACATGGGGTTTACCAAAGTTGCCAAAACGTGTTTATTTCAGCTGGAAAAAACGTTTTGACAACTTCTGCTCATTGGGGTTAAGGATTGACTCATTGGGCTCTTCTGAGCCAGGCAGTTACACTGTGATTCCAAGGGCTGAGAAAACGCATTTATTTCGGGCTCAAAAACACGTTTTGAAAAGTGGCCTGTTTCTGCCCTATAAGTTACATGGGGGTGACCAAAGTTGCCAAAACGTGTTTATTTGTGCTGAAAAACACGTTTTGACAACTTCTGCACACTGGGGTTAAGGGCTGACAAACTGGGCTCCTCTGAGCCAGGGAGTTACACTGTGATTCCAAGGGCTGGGAAAACGCGTTTATTTCGGGCTGAAAAACACGTTTTGAAAAGTGGCCTGTTTCTGCCCTATAAGTTACATGGGGGTGACCAAAGTTGCCAAAACGTGTTTATTTGTGCTGAAAAATACGTTTTGACAACTTCTGCTCACAGGGGTTAAGGGCTGACTCATTGGGCTCTTCTGAGCCAGGCAGTTACACTGTGAATCCAAGGGCTGAGAAAACGCGTTTATTTCGGGCTGAAAAACACGTTTTGAAAAGTGGCCTATTTCTGCCTTATAAGTTACATGGGGGTGGCCAAAGTTGCCAAAATGTGTTTATTTCTGCTGAAAAACACGTTTTGACAACTTCTGCACACTGGGGTTAAGGGCTGACAAACTGGGCTCCTCTGAACCAGGGAGTTACACTGTGATTCCAAGGGCTGAGAAAACGCGTTTATTTCGGGCTGAAAAACACGTTTTGAAAAGTGGCCTGTTTCTGCCCTATAAGTTACATGGGGTTGACCAAAGTTGCCAAAACGTGTTTATTTCTGCTGAAAAACACGTTTTGACAACTTCTGCTCACTGGGGTTAAGGACTGACTCAGTGGGCTCTTCTGAGCCAGGCAGTTACACTGTGATTCCAAGGGCTGAGAAAACGCGTTTATTTCGGGCTGAAAAACACGTTTTGAAAAGTGGCCTGTTTCTGCCCTATAAGTTACATGGAATTGACCAAAGTTGCCAAAACGTGTTTATTTCTGCTGAAAAACACGTTTTGACAACTTCTGCACACTGGGGTTAAGGGCTGACAACCTTGCTCCTCTGAGCCAGGGAGTTACACTGTGATTCCAAGGGCTGAGAAAACGCGTTTATTTCGGGCTGAAAAACACGTTTTGAAAAGTGGCCTGTTTCTGCCCTATAAGTTACATGGGGGTGACCAAAGTTGCCAAAACGTGTTTATTTCAGCTGAAAATCACGTTTTGACAACTTCTGCTCACTGGGGTTAAGGACTGACTCATTGGGCTCTTCTGAGCCAGGCAGTTACACTGCGATTCCAAGGGCTGAGAAAACGCGTTTATTTCGGGCTGAAAAACACGTTTTGAAAAGTGGCCTGTTTCTGCCCTATAAGTTACATGGGGGTGACCAAAGTTGCCAAAACGTGTTTATTTGTGCTGAAAAATACGTTTTGACAACTTCTGCTCACTGGGGTTAAGGGCTGACTCATTGGGCTCCTCTGAGCCAGGGAGTTACACTGTGATTCCAAGGGCTGAGAAAACGCGTTTATTTCGGGCTGAAAAACACGTTTTGAAAAGTGGCCTGTTTCTGCCCTATAAGTTACATGGGGGTGACCAAAGTTGCCAAAACGTGTTTATTTGTGCTGAAAAACACGTTTTGACAACTTCTGCACACTGGGGATAAGGGCTGACAAACTGGGCTCCTCTGAGCCAGGGAGTTACACTGTGATTCCAAGGGCTGAGAAAACGCGTTTATTTCGCGCTGAAAAACACGTTTTGAAAAGTGGCCTGTTTCTGCCCTATAAGTTACATGGGGTTTACCAAAGTTGCCAAAACGTGTTTATTTCAGCTGAAAAAAACGTTTTGACAACTTCTGCTCATTGGGGTTAAGGATTGACTCATTGGGCTCTTCTGAGCCAGGCAGTTACACTGTGATTCCAAGGGCTGAGAAAACGCATTTATTTCGGGCTCAAAAACACGTTTTGAAAAGTGGCCTGTTTCTGCCCTATAAGTTACATGGGGGTGACCAAAGTTGCCAAAACGTGTTTATTTGTGCTGAAAAACACGTTTTGACAACTTCTGCACACTGGGGTTAAGGGCTGACAAACTGGGCTCCTCTGAGCCAGGGAGTTACACTGTGATTCCAAGGGCTGGGAAAACGCGTTTATTTCGGGCTGAAAAACACGTTTTGAAAAGTGGCCTGTTTCTGCCCTATAAGTTACATGGGGGTGACCAAAGTTGCCAAAACGTGTTTATTTGTGCTGAAAAATACGTTTTGACAACTTCTGCTCACAGGGGTTAAGGGCTGACTCATTGGGCTCTTCTGAGCCAGGCAGTTACACTGTGAATCCAAGGGCTGAGAAAACGCGTTTATTTCGGGCTGAAAAACACGTTTTGAAAAGTGGCCTATTTCTGCCTTATAAGTTACATGGGGGTGGCCAAAGTTGCCAAAATGTGTTTATTTCTGCTGAAAAACACGTTTTGACAACTTCTGCACACTGGGGTTAAGGGCTGACAAACTGGGCTCCTCTGAACCAGGGAGTTACACTGTGATTCCAAGGGCTGAGAAAACGCGTTTATTTCGGGCTGAAAAACACGTTTTGAAAAGTGGCCTGTTTCTGCCCTATAAGTTACATGGGGTTGACCAAAGTTGCCAAAACGTGTTTATTTCTGCTGAAAAACACGTTTTGACAACTTCTGCACACTGGGGTTAAGGGCTGACAAACTGGGCTCCTCTGAGCCAGGGAGTTACACTGTGATTCCAAGGGCTGAGAAAACGCGTTTATTTCGGGCTGAAAAACACGTTTTGAAAAGTGGCCAGTTTCTGCCCTATAAGTTACATGGGGTTGACCAAAGTTGCCAAAACGTGTTTATTTCAGCTGAAAAAAACGTTTTGACAACTTCTGCTCATTGGGGTTAAGGACTGACTCATTGGGCTCTTCTGAGCCAGGCAGTTACACTGTGATTCCAAGGGCTGAGAAAACGCGTTTATTTCGGGCTGAAAAACACGTTTTGAAAAGTGGCCTGTTTCTGCCCTATAAGTTACATGGGGTTGACCAAAGTTGCCAAAACGTGTTTATTTCTGCTGAAAAACACGTTTTGACAACTTCTGCACACTGGGGATAAGGGCTGACAAATTGGGCTCCTCTGAGCCAGGGAGTTACACTGTGATTCCAAGGGCTGAGAAAACGCGTTTATTTCGGGCTGAAAAACACGTTTTGAAAAGTGGCCTGTTTCTGCCCTATAAGTTACATGGGGTTGACCAAAGTTGCCAAAACGTGTTTATTTCTGCTGAAAAACACGTTTTGACAACTTCTGCACACTGGGGTTAAGGGCTGACAAACTGGGCTCCTCTGAGCCAGGGAGTTACACTGTGATTCCAAGGGCTAAGAAAACGCGTTTATTTCGGGCTGAAAAACACGTTTTGAAAAGTGGCCTGTTTCTGCCCTATAAGTTACATGGGGGTGACCAAAGTTGCCAAAACGTGTTTATTTGTGCTGAAAAATACGTTTTGACAACTTCTGCTCACTGGGGTTAAGGGCTGACTCATTGGGCTCTTCTGAGCCAGGCAGTTACACTGTGATTCCAAGGGCTGAGAAAACGCGTTTATTTCGGACTGAAAAACACGTTTTGAAAAGTGGCCTGTTTCTGCCCTATAAGTTACATGGGGGTGACCAAAGTTGCCAAAACGTGTTTATTTGTGTTGAAAAACACGTTTTGACAACTTCTGCACACTGGGGTTAAGGGCTGACAAACTGGGCTCCTCTGAGCCAGGGAGTTACACTGTTATTCCAAGGGCTGAGAAAACGCGTTTATTTCGGGCTGAAAAACACGTTTTGAAAAGTGGCCTGTTTCTGCCCTATAAGTTACATGGGGTTGACCAAAGTTGCCAAAACGTGTTTATTTCAGCTAAAAAAAACGTTTTGACAACTTCTGCTCATTGGGGTTAAGGACTGACTCATTGGGCTCTTCTGAGCCAGGCAGTTACACTGTGATTCCAAGGGCTGAGAAAACGCGTTTATTTCGGGCTGAAAAACACGTTTTGAAAAGTGGCCTGTTTCTGCCCTATAAGTTACATGGGGGTGACCAAAGTTGCCAAAACGTGTTTATTTGTGCTGAAAAACACGTTTTGACAACTTCTGCACACTGGGGATAAGGGCTGACAAACTGGGCTCCTCTGAGCCAGGGAGTTACACTGTGATTCCAAGGGCTGAGAAAACGCGTTTATTTCGCGCTGAAAAACACGTTTTGAAAAGTGGCCTGTTTCTGCCCTATAAGTTACATGGGGTTTACCAAAGTTGCCAAAACGTGTTTATTTCAGCTGGAAAAAACGTTTTGACAACTTCTGCTCATTGGGGTTAAGGATTGACTCATTGGGCTCTTCTGAGCCAGGCAGTTACACTGTGATTCCAAGGGCTGAGAAAACGCATTTATTTCGGGCTCAAAAACACGTTTTGAAAAGTGGCCTGTTTCTGCCCTATAAGTTACATGGGGGTGACCAAAGTTGCCAAAACGTGTTTATTTGTGCTGAAAAACACGTTTTGACAACTTCTGCACACTGGGGTTAAGGGCTGACAAACTGGGCTCCTCTGAGCCAGGGAGTTACACTGTGATTCCAAGGGCTGGGAAAACGCGTTTATTTCGGGCTGAAAAACACGTTTTGAAAAGTGGCCTGTTTCTGCCCTATAAGTTACATGGGGGTGACCGAAGTTGCCAAAACGTGTTTATTTGTGCTGAAAAATACGTTTTGACAACTTCTACTCACAGGGGTTAAGGGCTGACTCATTGGGCTCTTCTGAGCCAGGCAGTTACACTGTGAATCCAAGGGCTGAGAAAACGCGTTTATTTCGGGCTGAAAAACACGTTTTGAAAAGTGGCCTATTTCTGCCTTATAAGTTACATGGGGGTGGCCAAAGTTGCCAAAATGTGTTTATTTCTGCTGAAAAACACGTTTTGACAACTTCTGCACACTGGGGTTAAGGGCTGACAAACTGGGCTCCTCTGAACCAGGGAGTTACACTGTGATTCCAAGGGCTGAGAAAACGCGTTTATTTCGGGCTGAAAAACACGTTTTGAAAAGTGGCCTGTTTCTGCCCTATAAGTTACATGGGGTTGACCAAAGTTGCCAAAACGTGTTTATTTCTGCTGAAAAACACGTTTTGACAACTTCTGCTGACTGGGGTTAAGGACTGACTCAGTGGGCTCTTCTGAGCCAGGCAGTTACACTGTGATTCCAAGGGCTGAGAAAACGCGTTTATTTCGGGCTGAAAAACACGTTTTGAAAAGTGGCCTGTTTCTGCCCTATAAGTTACATGGAATTGACCAAAGTTGCCAAAACGTGTTTATTTCTGCTGAAAAACACGTTTTGACAACTTCTGCACACTGGGGTTAAGGGCTGACAACCTTGCTCCTCTGAGCCAGGGAGTTACACTGTGATTCCAAGGGCTGAGAAAACGCGTTTATTTCGGGCTGAAAAACACGTTTTGAAAAGTGGCCTGTTTCTGCCCTATAAGTTACATGGGGGTGACCAAAGTTGCCAAAACGTGTTTATTTCAGCTGAAAATCACGTTTTGACAACTTCTGCTCACTGGGGTTAAGGACTGACTCATTGGGCTCTTCTGAGCCAGGCAGTTACACTGCGATTCCAAGGGCTGAGAAAACGCGTTTATTTCGGGCTGAAAAACACGTTTTGAAAAGTGGCCTGTTTCTGCCCTATAAGTTACATGGGGGTGACCAAAGTTGCCAAAACGTGTTTATTTGTGCTGAAAAATACGTTTTGACAACTTCTGCTCACTGGGGTTAAGGGCTGACTCATTGGGCTCCCCTGAGCCAGGGAGTTACACTGTGATTCCAAGGGCTGAGAAAACGCGTTTATTTCGGGCTGAAAAACACGTTTTGAAAAGTGGCCTGTTTCTGCCCTATAAGTTACATGGGGGTGACCAAAGTTGCCAAAACGTGTTTATTTGTGCTGAAAAACACGTTTTGACAACTTCTGCACACTGGGGATAAGGGCTGACAAACTGGGCTCCTCTGAGCCAGGGAGTTACACTGTGATTCCAAGGGCTGAGAAAACGCGTTTATTTCGCGCTGAAAAACACGTTTTGAAAAGTGGCCTGTTTCTGCCCTATAAGTTACATGGGGTTTACCAAAGTTGCCAAAACGTGTTTATTTCAGCTGAAAAAAACGTTTTGACAACTTCTGCTCATTGGGGTTAAGGATTGACTCATTGGGCTCTTCTGAGCCAGGCAGTTACACTGTGATTCCAAGGGCTGAGAAAACGCATTTATTTCGGGCTCAAAAACACGTTTTGAAAAGTGGCCTGTTTCTGCCCTATAAGTTACATGGGGGTGACCAAAGTTGCCAAAACGTGTTTATTTGTGCTGAAAAACACGTTTTGACAACTTCTGCACACTGGGGTTAAGGGCTGACAAACTGGGCTCCTCTGAGCCAGGGAGTTACACTGTGATTCCAAGGGCTGGGAAAACGCGTTTATTTCGGGCTGAAAAACACGTTTTGAAAAGTGGCCTGTTTCTGCCCTATAAGTTACATGGGGGTGACCAAAGTTGCCAAAACGTGTTTATTTGTGCTGAAAAATACGTTTTGACAACTTCTGCTCACAGGGGTTAAGGGCTGACTCATTGGGCTCTTCTGAGCCAGGCAGTTACACTGTGAATCCAAGGGCTGAGAAAACGCGTTTATTTCGGGCTGAAAAACACGTTTTGAAAAGTGGCCTATTTCTGCCTTATAAGTTACATGGGGGTGGCCAAAGTTGCCAAAATGTGTTTATTTCTGCTGAAAAACACGTTTTGACAACTTCTGCACACTGGGGTTAAGGGCTGACAAACTGGGCTCCTCTGAACCAGGGAGTTACACTGTGATTCCAAGGGCTGAGAAAACGCGTTTATTTCGGGCTGAAAAACACGTTTTGAAAAGTGGCCTGTTTCTGCCCTATAAGTTACATGGGGTTGACCAAAGTTGCCAAAACGTGTTTATTTCTGCTGAAAAACACGTTTTGACAACTTCTGCTCACTGGGGTTAAGGACTGACTCAGTGGGCTCTTCTGAGCCAGGCAGTTACACTGTGATTCCAAGGGCTGAGAAAACGCGTTTATTTCGGGCTGAAAAACACGTTTTGAAAAGTGGCCTGTTTCTGCCCTATAAGTTACATGGGGTTGACCAAAGTTGCCAAAACGTGTTTATTTCTGCTGAAAAACACGTTTTGACAACTTCTGCACACTGGGGTTAAGGGCTGACAAACTGGGCTCCTCTGAGCCAGGGAGTTACACTGTGATTCCAAGGGCTGAGAAAACGCGTTTATTTCGGGCTGAAAAACACGTTTTGAAAAGTGGCCAGTTTCTGCCCTATAAGTTACATGGGGTTGACCAAAGTTGCCAAAACGTGTTTATTTCAGCTGAAAAAAACGTTTTGACAACTTCTGCTCATTGGGGTTAAGGACTGACTCATTGGGCTCTTCTGAGCCAGGCAGTTACACTGTGATTCCAAGGGCTGAGAAAACGCGTTTATTTCGGGCTGAAAAACACGTTTTGAAAAGTGGCCTGTTTCTGCCCTATAAGTTACATGGGGTTGACCAAAGTTGCCAAAACGTGTTTATTTCTGCTGAAAAACACGTTTTGACAACTTCTGCACACTGGGGATAAGGGCTGACAAATTGGGCTCCTCTGAGCCAGGGAGTTACACTGTGATTCCAAGGGCTGAGAAAACGCGTTTATTTCGGGCTGAAAAACACGTTTTGAAAAGTGGCCTGTTTCTGCCCTATAAGTTACATGGGGTTGACCAAAGTTGCCAAAACGTGTTTATTTCTGCTGAAAAACACGTTTTGACAACTTCTGCACACTGGGGTTAAGGGCTGACAAACTGGGCTCCTCTGAGCCAGGGAGTTACACTGTGATTCCAAGGGCTAAGAAAACGCGTTTATTTCGGGCTGAAAAACACGTTTTGAAAAGTGGCCTGTTTCTGCCCTATAAGTTACATGGGGGTGACCAAAGTTGCCAAAACGTGTTTATTTGTGCTGAAAAATACGTTTTGACAACTTCTGCTCACTGGGGTTAAGGGCTGACTCATTGGGCTCTTCTGAGCCAGGCAGTTACACTGTGATTCCAAGGGCTGAGAAAACGCGTTTATTTCGGACTGAAAAACACGTTTTGAAAAGTGGCCTGTTTCTGCCCTATAAGTTACATGGGGGTGACCAAAGTTGCCAAAACGTGTTTATTTGTGTTGAAAAACACGTTTTGACAACTTCTGCACACTGGGGTTAAGGGCTGACAAACTGGGCTCCTCTGAGCCAGGGAGTTACACTGTTATTCCAAGGGCTGAGAAAACGCGTTTATTTCGGGCTGAAAAACACGTTTTGAAAAGTGGCCTGTTTCTGCCCTATAAGTTACATGGGGTTGACCAAAGTTGCCAAAACGTGTTTATTTCAGCTAAAAAAAACGTTTTGACAACTTCTGCTCATTGGGGTTAAGGACTGACTCAATGGGCTCTTCTGAGCCAGGCAGTTACACTGTGATTCCAAGGGCTGAGAAAACGCGTTTATTTCGGGCTGAAAAACACGTTTTGAAAAGTGGCCTGTTTCTGCCCTATAAGTTACATGGGGGTGACCAAAGTTGCCAAAACGTGTTTATTTGTGCTGAAAAACACGTTTTGACAACTTCTGCACACTGGGGATCAGGGCTGACAAACTGGGCTCCTCTGAGCCAGGGAGTTACACTGTGATTCCAAGGGCTGAGAAAACGCGTTTATTTCGCGCTGAAAAACACGTTTTGAAAAGTGGCCTGTTTCTGCCCTATAAGTTACATGGGGTTTACCAAAGTTGCCAAAACGTGTTTATTTCAGCTGGAAAAAACGTTTTGACAACTTCTGCTCATTGGGGTTAAGGATTGACTCATTGGGCTCTTCTGAGCCAGGCAGTTACACTGTGATTCCAAGGGCTGAGAAAACGCATTTATTTCGGGCTCAAAAACACGTTTTGAAAAGTGGCCTGTTTCTGCCCTATAAGTTACATGGGGGTGACCAAAGTTGCCAAAACGTGTTTATTTGTGCTGAAAAACACGTTTTGACAACTTCTGCACACTGGGGTTAAGGGCTGACAAACTGGGCTCCTCTGAGCCAGGGAGTTACACTGTGATTCCAAGGGCTGGGAAAACGCGTTTATTTCGGGCTGAAAAACACGTTTTGAAAAGTGGCCTGTTTCTGCCCTATAAGTTACATGGGGGTGACCAAAGTTGCCAAAACGTGTTTATTTGTGCTGAAAAATACGTTTTGACAACTTCTGCTCACAGGGGTTAAGGGCTGACTCATTGGGCTCTTCTGAGCCAGACAGTTACACTGTGAATCCAAGGGCTGAGAAAACGCGTTTATTTCGGGCTGAAAAACACGTTTTGAAAAGTGGCCTATTTCTGCCTTATAAGTTACATGGGGGTGGCCAAAGTTGACAAAATGTGTTTATTTCTGCTGAAAAACACGTTTTGACAACTTCTGCACACTGGGGTTAAGGGCTGACAAACTGGGCTCCTCTGAACCAGGGAGTTACACTGTGATTCCAAGGGCTGAGAAAACGCGTTTATTTCGGGCTGAAAAACACGTTTTGAAAAGTGGCCTGTTTCTGCCCTATAAGTTACATGGGGTTGACCAAAGTTGCCAAAACGTGTTTATTTCTGCTGAAAAACACGTTTTGACAACTTCTGCTCACTGGGGTTAAGGACTGACTCAGTGGGCTCTTCTGAGCCAGGCAGTTACACTGTGATTCCAAGGGCTGAGAAAACGCATTTATTTCGGGCTGAAAAACACGTTTTGAAAAGTGGCCTGTTTCTGCCCTATAAGTTACATGGAATTGACCAAAGTTGCCAAAACGTGTTTATTTCAGCTGAAAAAAACGTTTTGACAACTTCTGCTCCTTGGGGTTAAGGACTGACTCATTGGGCTCTTCTGAGCCAGGCAGTTACACTGTGATTCCAAGGGCTGAGAAAACGCGTTTATTTCGGGCTGAAAAACACGTTTTGAAAAGTGGCCTGTTTCTGCCCTATAAGTTACATGGGGGTGACCAAAGTTGCCAAAACGTGTTTATTTGTGCTGAAAAACACGTTTTGAGAACTTCTGCACACTGGGGATAAGGGCTGACAAACTGGGCTCCTCTGAGCCAGGGAGTTACACTGTGATTCCAAGGGCTGAGAAAACGCGTTTATTTCGCGCTGAAAAACACGTTTTGAAAAGTGGCCTGTTTCTGCCCTATAAGTTACATGGGGTTTACCAAAGTTGCCAAAACGTGTTTATTTCAGCTGGAAAAAACGTTTTGACAACTTCTGCTCATTGGGGTTAAGGATTGACTCATTGGGCTCTTCTGAGCCAGGCAGTTACACTGTGATTCCAAGGGCTGAGAAAACGCATTTATTTCGGGCTCAAAAACACGTTTTGAAAAGTGGCCTGTTTCTGCCCTATAAGTTACATGGGGGTGACCAAAGTTGCCAAAACGTGTTTATTTGTGCTGAAAAACACGTTTTGACAACTTCTGCACACTGGGGTTAAGGGCTGACAAACTGGGCTCCTCTGAGCCAGGGAGTTACACTGTGATTCCAAGGGCTGGGAAAACGCGTTTATTTCGGGCTGAAAAACACGTTTTGAAAAGTGGCCTGTTTCTGCCCTATAAGTTACATGGGGGTGACCAAAGTTGCCAAAACGTGTTTATTTGTGCTGAAAAATACGTTTTGACAACTTCTGCTCACAGGGGTTAAGGGCTGACTCATTGGGCTCTTCTGAGCCAGGCAGTTACACTGTGAATCCAAGGGCTGAGAAAACGCGTTTATTTCGGGCTGAAAAACACGTTTTGAAAAGTGGCCTATTTCTGCCTTATAAGTTACATGGGGGTGGCCAAAGTTGCCAAAATGTGTTTATTTCTGCTGAAAAACACGTTTTGACAACTTCTGCACACTGGGGTTAAGGGCTGACAAACTGGGCTCCTCTGAACCAGGGAGTTACACTGTGATTCCAAGGGCTGAGAAAACGCGTTTATTTCGGGCTGAAAAACACGTTTTGAAAAGTGGCCTGTTTCTGCCCTATAAGTTACATGGGGTTGACCAAAGTTGCCAAAACGTGTTTATTTCTGCTGAAAAACACGTTTTGACAACTTCTGCTCACTGGGGTTAAGGACTGACTCAGTGGGCTCTTCTGAGCCAGGCAGTTACACTGTGATTCCAAGGGCTGAGAAAACGCGTTTATTTCGGGCTGAAAAACACGTTTTGAAAAGTGGCCTGTTTCTGCCCTATAAGTTACATGGAATTGACCAAAGTTGCCAAAACGTGTTTATTTCTGCTGAAAAACACGTTTTGACAACTTCTGCACACTGGGGTTAAGGGCTGACAACCTTGCTCCTCTGAGCCAGGGAGTTACACTGTGATTCCAAGGGCTGAGAAAACGCGTTTATTTCGGGCTGAAAAACACGTTTTGAAAAGTGGCCTGTTTCTGCCCTATAAGTTACATGGGGGTGACTAAAGTTGCCAAAACGTGTTTATTTCAGCTGAAAATCACGTTTTGACAACTTCTGCTCACTGGGGTTAAGGACTGACTCATTGGGCTCTTCTGAGCCAGGCAGTTACACTGCGATTCCAAGGGCTGAGAAAACGCGTTTATTTCGGGCTGAAAAACACGTTTTGAAAAGTGGCCTGTTTCTGCCCTATAAGTTACATGGGGGTGACCAAAGTTGCCAAAACGTGTTTATTTGTGCTGAAAAATACGTTTTGACAACTTCTGCTCACTGGGGTTAAGGGCTGACTCATTGGGCTCCTCTGAGCCAGGGAGTTACACTGTGATTCCAAGGGCTGAGAAAACGCGTTTATTTCGGGCTGAAAAACACGTTTTGAAAAGTGGCCTGTTTCTGCCCTATAAGTTACATGGGGGTGACCAAAGTTGCCAAAACGTGTTTATTTGTGCTGAAAAACACGTTTTGACAACTTCTGCACACTGGGGATAAGGGCTGACAAACTGGGCTCCTCTGAGCCAGGGAGTTACACTGTGATTCCAAGGGCTGAGAAAACGCGTTTATTTCGCGCTGAAAAACACGTTTTGAAAAGTGGCCTGTTTCTGCCCTATAAGTTACATGGGGTTTACCAAAGTTGCCAAAACGTGTTTATTTCAGCTGAAAAAAACGTTTTGACAACTTCTGCTCATTGGGGTTAAGGATTGACTCATTGGGCTCTTCTGAGCCAGGCAGTTACACTGTGATTCCAAGGGCTGAGAAAACGCATTTATTTCGGGCTCAAAAACACGTTTTGAAAAGTGGCCTGTTTCTGCCCTATAAGTTACATGGGGGTGACCAAAGTTGCCAAAACGTGTTTATTTGTGCTGAAAAACACGTTTTGACAACTTCTGCACACTGGGGTTAAGGGCTGACAAACTGGGCTCCTCTGAGCCAGGGAGTTACACTGTGATTCCAAGGGCTGGGAAAACGCGTTTATTTCGGGCTGAAAAACACGTTTTGAAAAGTGGCCTGTTTCTGCCCTATAAGTTACATGGGGGTGACCAAAGTTGCCAAAACGTGTTTATTTGTGCTGAAAAATACGTTTTGACAACTTCTGCTCACAGGGGTTAAGGGCTGACTCATTGGGCTCTTCTGAGCCAGGCAGTTACACTGTGAATCCAAGGGCTGAGAAAACGCGTTTATTTCGGGCTGAAAAACACGTTTTGAAAAGTGGCCTATTTCTGCCTTATAAGTTACATGGGGGTGGCCAAAGTTGCCAAAATGTGTTTATTTCTGCTGAAAAACACGTTTTGACAACTTCTGCACACTGGGGTTAAGGGCTGACAAACTGGGCTCCTCTGAACCAGGGAGTTACACTGTGATTCCAAGGGCTGAGAAAACGCGTTTATTTCGGGCTGAAAAACACGTTTTGAAAAGTGGCCTGTTTCTGCCCTATAAGTTACATGGGGTTGACCAAAGTTGCCAAAACGTGTTTATTTCTGCTGAAAAACACGTTTTGACAACTTCTGCTCACTGGGGTTAAGGACTGACTCAGTGGGCTCTTCTGAGCCAGGCAGTTACACTGTGATTCCAAGGGCTGAGAAAACGCGTTTATTTCGGGCTGAAAAACACGTTTTGAAAAGTGGCCTGTTTCTGCCCTATAAGTTACATGGGGTTGACCAAAGTTGCCAGAACGTGTTTATTTCTGCTGAAAAACACGTTTTGACAACTTCTGCACACTGGGGTTAAGGGCTGACAAACTGGGCTCCTCTGAGCCAGGGAGTTACACTGTGATTCCAAGGGCTGAGAAAACGCGTTTATTTCGCGCTGAAAAACACGTTTTGAAAAGTGGCCTGTTTCTGCCCTATAAGTTACATGGGGTTTACCAAAGTTGCCAAAACGTGTTTATTTCAGCTGGAAAAAACGTTTTGACAACTTCTGCTCATTGGGGTTAAGGATTGACTCATTGGGCTCTTCTGAGCCAGGCAGTTACACTGTGATTCCAAGGGCTGAGAAAACGCATTTATTTCGGGCTCAAAAACACGTTTTGAAAAGTGGCCTGTTTCTGCCCTATAAGTTACATGGGGGTGACCAAAGTTGCCAAAACGTGTTTATTTGTGCTGAAAAACACGTTTTGACAACTTCTGCACACTGGGGTTAAGGGCTGACAAACTGGGCTCCTCTGAGCCAGGGAGTTACACTGTGATTCCAAGGGCTGGGAAAACGCGTTTATTTCGGGCTGAAAAACACGTTTTGAAAAGTGGCCTGTTTCTGCCCTATAAGTTACATGGGGGTGACCAAAGTTGCCAAAACGTGTTTATTTGTGCTGAAAAATACGTTTTGACAACTTCTGCTCACAGGGGTTAAGGGCTGACTCATTGGGCTCTTCTGAGCCAGGCAGTTACACTGTGAATCCAAGGGCTGAGAAAACGCGTTTATTTCGGGCTGAAAAACACGTTTTGAAAAGTGGCCTATTTCTGCCTTATAAGTTACATGGGGGTGGCCAAAGTTGCCAAAATGTGTTTATTTCTGCTGAAAAACACGTTTTGACAACTTCTGCACACTGGGGTTAAGGGCTGACAAACTGGGCTCCTCTGAACCAGGGAGTTACACTGTGATTCCAAGGGCTGAGAAAACGCGTTTATTTCGGGCTGAAAAACACGTTTTGAAAAGTGGCCTGTTTCTGCCCTATAAGTTACATGGGGTTGACCAAAGTTGCCAAAACGTGTTTATTTCTGCTGAAAAACACGTTTTGACAACTTCTGCTCACTGGGGTTAAGGACTGACTCAGTGGGCTCTTCTGAGCCAGGCAGTTACACTGTGATTCCAAGGGCTGAGAAAACGCGTTTATTTCGGGCTGAAAAACACGTTTTGAAAAGTGGCCTGTTTCTGCCCTATAAGTTACATGGAATTGACCAAAGTTGCCAAAACGTGTTTATTTCTGCTGAAAAACACGTTTTGACAACTTCTGCACACTGGGGTTAAGGGCTGACAACCTTGCTCCTCTGAGCCAGGGAGTTACACTGTGATTCCAAGGGCTGAGAAAACGCGTTTATTTCGGGCTGAAAAACACGTTTTGAAAAGTGGCCTGTTTCTGCCCTATAAGTTACATGGGGGTGACCAAAGTTGCCAAAACGTGTTTATTTCAGCTGAAAATCACGTTTTGACAACTTCTGCTCACTGGGGTTAAGGACTGACTCATTGGGCTCTTCTGAGCCAGGCAGTTACACTGCGATTCCAAGGGCTGAGAAAACGCGTTTATTTCGGGCTGAAAAACACGTTTTGAAAAGTGGCCTGTTTCTGCCCTATAAGTTACATGGGGGTGACCAAAGTTGCCAAAACGTGTTTATTTGTGCTGAAAAATACGTTTTGACAACTTCTGCTCACTGGGGTTAAGGGCTGACTCATTGGGCTCCTCTGAGCCAGGGAGTTACACTGTGATTCCAAGGGCTGAGAAAACGCGTTTATTTCGGGCTGAAAAACACGTTTTGAAAAGTGGCCTGTTTCTGCCCTATAAGTTACATGGGGGTGACCAAAGTTGCCAAAACGTGTTTATTTGTGCTGAAAAACACGTTTTGACAACTTCTGCACACTGGGGATAAGGGCTGACAAACTGGGCTCCTCTGAGCCAGGGAGTTACACTGTGATTCCAAGGGCTGAGAAAACGCGTTTATTTCGCGCTGAAAAACACGTTTTGAAAAGTGGCCTGTTTCTGCCCTATAAGTTACATGGGGTTTACCAAAGTTGCCAAAACGTGTTTATTTCAGCTGAAAAAAACGTTTTGACAACTTCTGCTCATTGGGGTTAAGGATTGACTCATTGGGCTCTTCTGAGCCAGGCAGTTACACTGTGATTCCAAGGGCTGAGAAAACGCATTTATTTCGGGCTCAAAAACACGTTTTGAAAAGTGGCCTGTTTCTGCCCTATAAGTTACATGGGGGTGACCAAAGTTGCCAAAACGTGTTTATTTGTGCTGAAAAACACGTTTTGACAACTTCTGCACACTGGGGTTAAGGGCTGACAAACTGGGCTCCTCTGAGCCAGGGAGTTACACTGTGATTCCAAGGGCTGGGAAAACGCGTTTATTTCGGGCTGAAAAACACGTTTTGAAAAGTGGCCTGTTTCTGCCCTATAAGTTACATGGGGGTGACCAAAGTTGCCAAAACGTGTTTATTTGTGCTGAAAAATACGTTTTGACAACTTCTGCTCACAGGGGTTAAGGGCTGACTCATTGGGCTCTTCTGAGCCAGGCAGTTACACTGTGAATCCAAGGGCTGAGAAAACGCGTTTATTTCGGGCTGAAAAACACGTTTTGAAAAGTGGCCTATTTCTGCCTTATAAGTTACATGGGGGTGGCCAAAGTTGCCAAAATGTGTTTATTTCTGCTGAAAAACACGTTTTGACAACTTCTGCACACTGGGGTTAAGGGCTGACAAACTGGGCTCCTCTGAACCAGGGAGTTACACTGTGATTCCAAGGGCTGAGAAAACGCGTTTATTTCGGGCTGAAAAACACGTTTTGAAAAGTGGCCTGTTTCTGCCCTATAAGTTACATGGGGTTGACCAAAGTTGCCAAAACGTGTTTATTTCTGCTGAAAAACACGTTTTGACAACTTCTGCACACTGGGGTTAAGGGCTGACAAACTGGGCTCCTCTGAGCCAGGGAGTTACACTGTGATTCCAAGGGCTGAGAAAACGCGTTTATTTCGGGCTGAAAAACACGTTTTGAAAAGTGGCCAGTTTCTGCCCTATAAGTTACATGGGGTTGACCAAAGTTGCCAAAACGTGTTTATTTCAGCTGAAAAAAACGTTTTGACAACTTCTGCTCATTGGGGTTAAGGACTGACTCATTGGGCTCTTCTGAGCCAGGCAGTTACACTGTGATTCCAAGGGCTGAGAAAACGCGTTTATTTCGGGCTGAAAAACACGTTTTGAAAAGTGGCCTGTTTCTGCCCTATAAGTTACATGGGGTTGACCAAAGTTGCCAAAACGTGTTTATTTCTGCTGAAAAACACGTTTTGACAACTTCTGCACACTGGGGATAAGGGCTGACAAATTGGGCTCCTCTGAGCCAGGGAGTTACACTGTGATTCCAAGGGCTGAGAAAACGCGTTTATTTCGGGCTGAAAAACACGTTTTGAAAAGTGGCCTGTTTCTGCCCTATAAGTTACATGGGGTTGACCAAAGTTGCCAAAACGTGTTTATTTCTGCTGAAAAACACGTTTTGACAACTTCTGCACACTGGGGTTAAGGGCTGACAAACTGGGCTCCTCTGAGCCAGGGAGTTACACTGTGATTCCAAGGGCTAAGAAAACGCGTTTATTTCGGGCTGAAAAACACGTTTTGAAAAGTGGCCTGTTTCTGCCCTATAAGTTACATGGGGGTGACCAAAGTTGCCAAAACGTGTTTATTTGTGCTGAAAAATACGTTTTGACAACTTCTGCTCACTGGGGTTAAGGGCTGACTCATTGGGCTCTTCTGAGCCAGGCAGTTACACTGTGATTCCAAGGGCTGAGAAAACGCGTTTATTTCGGACTGAAAAACACGTTTTGAAAAGTGGCCTGTTTCTGCCCTATAAGTTACATGGGGGTGACCAAAGTTGCCAAAACGTGTTTATTTGTGTTGAAAAACACGTTTTGACAACTTCTGCACACTGGGGTTAAGGGCTGACAAACTGGGCTCCTCTGAGCCAGGGAGTTACACTGTTATTCCAAGGGCTGAGAAAACGCGTTTATTTCGGGCTGAAAAACACGTTTTGAAAAGTGGCCTGTTTCTGCCCTATAAGTTACATGGGGTTGACCAAAGTTGCCAAAACGTGTTTATTTCAGCTAAAAAAAACGTTTTGACAACTTCTGCTCATTGGGGTTAAGGACTGACTCATTGGGCTCTTCTGAGCCAGGCAGTTACACTGTGATTCCAAGGGCTGAGAAAACGCGTTTATTTCGGGCTGAAAAACACGTTTTGAAAAGTGGCCTGTTTCTGCCCTATAAGTTACATGGGGGTGACCAAAGTTGCCAAAACGTGTTTATTTGTGCTGAAAAACACGTTTTGACAACTTCTGCACACTGGGGATAAGGGCTGACAAACTGGGCTCCTCTGAGCCAGGGAGTTACACTGTGATTCCAAGGGCTGAGAAAACGCGTTTATTTCGCGCTGAAAAACACGTTTTGAAAAGTGGCCTGTTTCTGCCCTATAAGTTACATGGGGTTTACCAAAGTTGCCAAAACGTGTTTATTTCAGCTGGAAAAAACGTTTTGACAACTTCTGCTCATTGGGGTTAAGGATTGACTCATTGGGCTCTTCTGAGCCAGGCAGTTACACTGTGATTCCAAGGGCTGAGAAAACGCATTTATTTCGGGCTCAAAAACACGTTTTGAAAAGTGGCCTGTTTCTGCCCTATAAGTTACATGGGGGTGACCAAAGTTGCCAAAACGTGTTTATTTGTGCTGAAAAACACGTTTTGACAACTTCTGCACACTGGGGTTAAGGGCTGACAAACTGGGCTCCTCTGAGCCAGGGAGTTACACTGTGATTCCAAGGGCTGGGAAAACGCGTTTATTTCGGGCTGAAAAACACGTTTTGAAAAGTGGCCTGTTTCTGCCCTATAAGTTACATGGGGGTGACCGAAGTTGCCAAAACGTGTTTATTTGTGCTGAAAAATACGTTTTGACAACTTCTACTCACAGGGGTTAAGGGCTGACTCATTGGGCTCTTCTGAGCCAGGCAGTTACACTGTGAATCCAAGGGCTGAGAAAACGCGTTTATTTCGGGCTGAAAAACACGTTTTGAAAAGTGGCCTATTTCTGCCTTATAAGTTACATGGGGGTGGCCAAAGTTGCCAAAATGTGTTTATTTCTGCTGAAAAACACGTTTTGACAACTTCTGCACACTGGGGTTAAGGGCTGACAAACTGGGCTCCTCTGAACCAGGGAGTTACACTGTGATTCCAAGGGCTGAGAAAACGCGTTTATTTCGGGCTGAAAAACACGTTTTGAAAAGTGGCCTGTTTCTGCCCTATAAGTTACATGGGGTTGACCAAAGTTGCCAAAACGTGTTTATTTCTGCTGAAAAACACGTTTTGACAACTTCTGCTGACTGGGGTTAAGGACTGACTCAGTGGGCTCTTCTGAGCCAGGCAGTTACACTGTGATTCCAAGGGCTGAGAAAACGCGTTTATTTCGGGCTGAAAAACACGTTTTGAAAAGTGGCCTGTTTCTGCCCTATAAGTTACATGGAATTGACCAAAGTTGCCAAAACGTGTTTATTTCTGCTGAAAAACACGTTTTGACAACTTCTGCACACTGGGGTTAAGGGCTGACAACCTTGCTCCTCTGAGCCAGGGAGTTACACTGTGATTCCAAGGGCTGAGAAAACGCGTTTATTTCGGGCTGAAAAACACGTTTTGAAAAGTGGCCTGTTTCTGCCCTATAAGTTACATGGGGGTGACCAAAGTTGCCAAAACGTGTTTATTTCAGCTGAAAATCACGTTTTGACAACTTCTGCTCACTGGGGTTAAGGACTGACTCATTGGGCTCTTCTGAGCCAGGCAGTTACACTGCGATTCCAAGGGCTGAGAAAACGCGTTTATTTCGGGCTGAAAAACACGTTTTGAAAAGTGGCCTGTTTCTGCCCTATAAGTTACATGGGGGTGACCAAAGTTGCCAAAACGTGTTTATTTGTGCTGAAAAATACGTTTTGACAACTTCTGCTCACTGGGGTTAAGGGCTGACTCATTGGGCTCCCCTGAGCCAGGGAGTTACACTGTGATTCCAAGGGCTGAGAAAACGCGTTTATTTCGGGCTGAAAAACACGTTTTGAAAAGTGGCCTGTTTCTGCCCTATAAGTTACATGGGGGTGACCAAAGTTGCCAAAACGTGTTTATTTGTGCTGAAAAACACGTTTTGACAACTTCTGCACACTGGGGATAAGGGCTGACAAACTGGGCTCCTCTGAGCCAGGGAGTTACACTGTGATTCCAAGGGCTGAGAAAACGCGTTTATTTCGCGCTGAAAAACACGTTTTGAAAAGTGGCCTGTTTCTGCCCTATAAGTTACATGGGGTTTACCAAAGTTGCCAAAACGTGTTTATTTCAGCTGAAAAAAACGTTTTGACAACTTCTGCTCATTGGGGTTAAGGATTGACTCATTGGGCTCTTCTGAGCCAGGCAGTTACACTGTGATTCCAAGGGCTGAGAAAACGCATTTATTTCGGGCTCAAAAACACGTTTTGAAAAGTGGCCTGTTTCTGCCCTATAAGTTACATGGGGGTGACCAAAGTTGCCAAAACGTGTTTATTTGTGCTGAAAAACACGTTTTGACAACTTCTGCACACTGGGGTTAAGGGCTGACAAACTGGGCTCCTCTGAGCCAGGGAGTTACACTGTGATTCCAAGGGCTGGGAAAACGCGTTTATTTCGGGCTGAAAAACACGTTTTGAAAAGTGGCCTGTTTCTGCCCTATAAGTTACATGGGGGTGACCAAAGTTGCCAAAACGTGTTTATTTGTGCTGAAAAATACGTTTTGACAACTTCTGCTCACAGGGGTTAAGGGCTGACTCATTGGGCTCTTCTGAGCCAGGCAGTTACACTGTGAATCCAAGGGCTGAGAAAACGCGTTTATTTCGGGCTGAAAAACACGTTTTGAAAAGTGGCCTATTTCTGCCTTATAAGTTACATGGGGGTGGCCAAAGTTGCCAAAATGTGTTTATTTCTGCTGAAAAACACGTTTTGACAACTTCTGCACACTGGGGTTAAGGGCTGACAAACTGGGCTCCTCTGAACCAGGGAGTTACACTGTGATTCCAAGGGCTGAGAAAACGCGTTTATTTCGGGCTGAAAAACACGTTTTGAAAAGTGGCCTGTTTCTGCCCTATAAGTTACATGGGGTTGACCAAAGTTGCCAAAACGTGTTTATTTCTGCTGAAAAACACGTTTTGACAACTTCTGCTCACTGGGGTTAAGGACTGACTCAGTGGGCTCTTCTGAGCCAGGCAGTTACACTGTGATTCCAAGGGCTGAGAAAACGCGTTTATTTCGGGCTGAAAAACACGTTTTGAAAAGTGGCCTGTTTCTGCCCTATAAGTTACATGGGGTTGACCAAAGTTGCCAAAACGTGTTTATTTCTGCTGAAAAACACGTTTTGACAACTTCTGCACACTGGGGTTAAGGGCTGACAAACTGGGCTCCTCTGAGCCAGGGAGTTACACTGTGATTCCAAGGGCTGAGAAAACGCGTTTATTTCGGGCTGAAAAACACGTTTTGAAAAGTGGCCAGTTTCTGCCCTATAAGTTACATGGGGTTGACCAAAGTTGCCAAAACGTGTTTATTTCAGCTGAAAAAAACGTTTTGACAACTTCTGCTCATTGGGGTTAAGGACTGACTCATTGGGCTCTTCTGAGCCAGGCAGTTACACTGTGATTCCAAGGGCTGAGAAAACGCGTTTATTTCGGGCTGAAAAACACGTTTTGAAAAGTGGCCTGTTTCTGCCCTATAAGTTACATGGGGTTGACCAAAGTTGCCAAAACGTGTTTATTTCTGCTGAAAAACACGTTTTGACAACTTCTGCACACTGGGGATAAGGGCTGACAAATTGGGCTCCTCTGAGCCAGGGAGTTACACTGTGATTCCAAGGGCTGAGAAAACGCGTTTATTTCGGGCTGAAAAACACGTTTTGAAAAGTGGCCTGTTTCTGCCCTATAAGTTACATGGGGTTGACCAAAGTTGCCAAAACGTGTTTATTTCTGCTGAAAAACACGTTTTGACAACTTCTGCACACTGGGGTTAAGGGCTGACAAACTGGGCTCCTCTGAGCCAGGGAGTTACACTGTGATTCCAAGGGCTAAGAAAACGCGTTTATTTCGGGCTGAAAAACACGTTTTGAAAAGTGGCCTGTTTCTGCCCTATAAGTTACATGGGGGTGACCAAAGTTGCCAAAACGTGTTTATTTGTGCTGAAAAATACGTTTTGACAACTTCTGCTCACTGGGGTTAAGGGCTGACTCATTGGGCTCTTCTGAGCCAGGCAGTTACACTGTGATTCCAAGGGCTGAGAAAACGCGTTTATTTCGGACTGAAAAACACGTTTTGAAAAGTGGCCTGTTTCTGCCCTATAAGTTACATGGGGGTGACCAAAGTTGCCAAAACGTGTTTATTTGTGTTGAAAAACACGTTTTGACAACTTCTGCACACTGGGGTTAAGGGCTGACAAACTGGGCTCCTCTGAGCCAGGGAGTTACACTGTTATTCCAAGGGCTGAGAAAACGCGTTTATTTCGGGCTGAAAAACACGTTTTGAAAAGTGGCCTGTTTCTGCCCTATAAGTTACATGGGGTTGACCAAAGTTGCCAAAACGTGTTTATTTCAGCTAAAAAAAACGTTTTGACAACTTCTGCTCATTGGGGTTAAGGACTGACTCAATGGGCTCTTCTGAGCCAGGCAGTTACACTGTGATTCCAAGGGCTGAGAAAACGCGTTTATTTCGGGCTGAAAAACACGTTTTGAAAAGTGGCCTGTTTCTGCCCTATAAGTTACATGGGGGTGACCAAAGTTGCCAAAACGTGTTTATTTGTGCTGAAAAACACGTTTTGACAACTTCTGCACACTGGGGATCAGGGCTGACAAACTGGGCTCCTCTGAGCCAGGGAGTTACACTGTGATTCCAAGGGCTGAGAAAACGCGTTTATTTCGCGCTGAAAAACACGTTTTGAAAAGTGGCCTGTTTCTGCCCTATAAGTTACATGGGGTTTACCAAAGTTGCCAAAACGTGTTTATTTCAGCTGGAAAAAACGTTTTGACAACTTCTGCTCATTGGGGTTAAGGATTGACTCATTGGGCTCTTCTGAGCCAGGCAGTTACACTGTGATTCCAAGGGCTGAGAAAACGCATTTATTTCGGGCTCAAAAACACGTTTTGAAAAGTGGCCTGTTTCTGCCCTATAAGTTACATGGGGGTGACCAAAGTTGCCAAAACGTGTTTATTTGTGCTGAAAAACACGTTTTGACAACTTCTGCACACTGGGGTTAAGGGCTGACAAACTGGGCTCCTCTGAGCCAGGGAGTTACACTGTGATTCCAAGGGCTGGGAAAACGCGTTTATTTCGGGCTGAAAAACACGTTTTGAAAAGTGGCCTGTTTCTGCCCTATAAGTTACATGGGGGTGACCAAAGTTGCCAAAACGTGTTTATTTGTGCTGAAAAATACGTTTTGACAACTTCTGCTCACAGGGGTTAAGGGCTGACTCATTGGGCTCTTCTGAGCCAGACAGTTACACTGTGAATCCAAGGGCTGAGAAAACGCGTTTATTTCGGGCTGAAAAACACGTTTTGAAAAGTGGCCTATTTCTGCCTTATAAGTTACATGGGGGTGGCCAAAGTTGACAAAATGTGTTTATTTCTGCTGAAAAACACGTTTTGACAACTTCTGCACACTGGGGTTAAGGGCTGACAAACTGGGCTCCTCTGAACCAGGGAGTTACACTGTGATTCCAAGGGCTGAGAAAACGCGTTTATTTCGGGCTGAAAAACACGTTTTGAAAAGTGGCCTGTTTCTGCCCTATAAGTTACATGGGGTTGACCAAAGTTGCCAAAACGTGTTTATTTCTGCTGAAAAACACGTTTTGACAACTTCTGCTCACTGGGGTTAAGGACTGACTCAGTGGGCTCTTCTGAGCCAGGCAGTTACACTGTGATTCCAAGGGCTGAGAAAACGCATTTATTTCGGGCTGAAAAACACGTTTTGAAAAGTGGCCTGTTTCTGCCCTATAAGTTACATGGAATTGACCAAAGTTGCCAAAACGTGTTTATTTCAGCTGAAAAAAACGTTTTGACAACTTCTGCTCCTTGGGGTTAAGGACTGACTCATTGGGCTCTTCTGAGCCAGGCAGTTACACTGTGATTCCAAGGGCTGAGAAAACGCGTTTATTTCGGGCTGAAAAACACGTTTTGAAAAGTGGCCTGTTTCTGCCCTATAAGTTACATGGGGGTGACCAAAGTTGCCAAAACGTGTTTATTTGTGCTGAAAAACACGTTTTGAGAACTTCTGCACACTGGGGATAAGGGCTGACAAACTGGGCTCCTCTGAGCCAGGGAGTTACACTGTGATTCCAAGGGCTGAGAAAACGCGTTTATTTCGCGCTGAAAAACACGTTTTGAAAAGTGGCCTGTTTCTGCCCTATAAGTTACATGGGGTTTACCAAAGTTGCCAAAACGTGTTTATTTCAGCTGGAAAAAACGTTTTGACAACTTCTGCTCATTGGGGTTAAGGATTGACTCATTGGGCTCTTCTGAGCCAGGCAGTTACACTGTGATTCCAAGGGCTGAGAAAACGCATTTATTTCGGGCTCAAAAACACGTTTTGAAAAGTGGCCTGTTTCTGCCCTATAAGTTACATGGGGGTGACCAAAGTTGCCAAAACGTGTTTATTTGTGCTGAAAAACACGTTTTGACAACTTCTGCACACTGGGGTTAAGGGCTGACAAACTGGGCTCCTCTGAGCCAGGGAGTTACACTGTGATTCCAAGGGCTGGGAAAACGCGTTTATTTCGGGCTGAAAAACACGTTTTGAAAAGTGGCCTGTTTCTGCCCTATAAGTTACATGGGGGTGACCAAAGTTGCCAAAACGTGTTTATTTGTGCTGAAAAATACGTTTTGACAACTTCTGCTCACAGGGGTTAAGGGCTGACTCATTGGGCTCTTCTGAGCCAGGCAGTTACACTGTGAATCCAAGGGCTGAGAAAACGCGTTTATTTCGGGCTGAAAAACACGTTTTGAAAAGTGGCCTATTTCTGCCTTATAAGTTACATGGGGGTGGCCAAAGTTGCCAAAATGTGTTTATTTCTGCTGAAAAACACGTTTTGACAACTTCTGCACACTGGGGTTAAGGGCTGACAAACTGGGCTCCTCTGAACCAGGGAGTTACACTGTGATTCCAAGGGCTGAGAAAACGCGTTTATTTCGGGCTGAAAAACACGTTTTGAAAAGTGGCCTGTTTCTGCCCTATAAGTTACATGGGGTTGACCAAAGTTGCCAAAACGTGTTTATTTCTGCTGAAAAACACGTTTTGACAACTTCTGCTCACTGGGGTTAAGGACTGACTCAGTGGGCTCTTCTGAGCCAGGCAGTTACACTGTGATTCCAAGGGCTGAGAAAACGCGTTTATTTCGGGCTGAAAAACACGTTTTGAAAAGTGGCCTGTTTCTGCCCTATAAGTTACATGGAATTGACCAAAGTTGCCAAAACGTGTTTATTTCTGCTGAAAAACACGTTTTGACAACTTCTGCACACTGGGGTTAAGGGCTGACAACCTTGCTCCTCTGAGCCAGGGAGTTACACTGTGATTCCAAGGGCTGAGAAAACGCGTTTATTTCGGGCTGAAAAACACGTTTTGAAAAGTGGCCTGTTTCTGCCCTATAAGTTACATGGGGGTGACTAAAGTTGCCAAAACGTGTTTATTTCAGCTGAAAATCACGTTTTGACAACTTCTGCTCACTGGGGTTAAGGACTGACTCATTGGGCTCTTCTGAGCCAGGCAGTTACACTGCGATTCCAAGGGCTGAGAAAACGCGTTTATTTCGGGCTGAAAAACACGTTTTGAAAAGTGGCCTGTTTCTGCCCTATAAGTTACATGGGGGTGACCAAAGTTGCCAAAACGTGTTTATTTGTGCTGAAAAATACGTTTTGACAACTTCTGCTCACTGGGGTTAAGGGCTGACTCATTGGGCTCCTCTGAGCCAGGGAGTTACACTGTGATTCCAAGGGCTGAGAAAACGCGTTTATTTCGGGCTGAAAAACACGTTTTGAAAAGTGGCCTGTTTCTGCCCTATAAGTTACATGGGGGTGACCAAAGTTGCCAAAACGTGTTTATTTGTGCTGAAAAACACGTTTTGACAACTTCTGCACACTGGGGATAAGGGCTGACAAACTGGGCTCCTCTGAGCCAGGGAGTTACACTGTGATTCCAAGGGCTGAGAAAACGCGTTTATTTCGCGCTGAAAAACACGTTTTGAAAAGTGGCCTGTTTCTGCCCTATAAGTTACATGGGGTTTACCAAAGTTGCCAAAACGTGTTTATTTCAGCTGAAAAAAACGTTTTGACAACTTCTGCTCATTGGGGTTAAGGATTGACTCATTGGGCTCTTCTGAGCCAGGCAGTTACACTGTGATTCCAAGGGCTGAGAAAACGCATTTATTTCGGGCTCAAAAACACGTTTTGAAAAGTGGCCTGTTTCTGCCCTATAAGTTACATGGGGGTGACCAAAGTTGCCAAAACGTGTTTATTTGTGCTGAAAAACACGTTTTGACAACTTCTGCACACTGGGGTTAAGGGCTGACAAACTGGGCTCCTCTGAGCCAGGGAGTTACACTGTGATTCCAAGGGCTGGGAAAACGCGTTTATTTCGGGCTGAAAAACACGTTTTGAAAAGTGGCCTGTTTCTGCCCTATAAGTTACATGGGGGTGACCAAAGTTGCCAAAACGTGTTTATTTGTGCTGAAAAATACGTTTTGACAACTTCTGCTCACAGGGGTTAAGGGCTGACTCATTGGGCTCTTCTGAGCCAGGCAGTTACACTGTGAATCCAAGGGCTGAGAAAACGCGTTTATTTCGGGCTGAAAAACACGTTTTGAAAAGTGGCCTATTTCTGCCTTATAAGTTACATGGGGGTGGCCAAAGTTGCCAAAATGTGTTTATTTCTGCTGAAAAACACGTTTTGACAACTTCTGCACACTGGGGTTAAGGGCTGACAAACTGGGCTCCTCTGAACCAGGGAGTTACACTGTGATTCCAAGGGCTGAGAAAACGCGTTTATTTCGGGCTGAAAAACACGTTTTGAAAAGTGGCCTGTTTCTGCCCTATAAGTTACATGGGGTTGACCAAAGTTGCCAAAACGTGTTTATTTCTGCTGAAAAACACGTTTTGACAACTTCTGCTCACTGGGGTTAAGGACTGACTCAGTGGGCTCTTCTGAGCCAGGCAGTTACACTGTGATTCCAAGGGCTGAGAAAACGCGTTTATTTCGGGCTGAAAAACACGTTTTGAAAAGTGGCCTGTTTCTGCCCTATAAGTTACATGGGGTTGACCAAAGTTGCCAGAACGTGTTTATTTCTGCTGAAAAACACGTTTTGACAACTTCTGCACACTGGGGTTAAGGGCTGACAAACTGGGCTCCTCTGAGCCAGGGAGTTACACTGTGATTCCAAGGGCTGAGAAAACGCGTTTATTTCGGGCTGAAAAACACGTTTTGAAAAGTGGCCAGTTTCTGCCCTATAAGTTACATGGGGTTGACCAAAGTTGCCAAAACGTGTTTATTTCAGCTGAAAAAAACGTTTTGACAACTTCTGCTCATTGGGGTAAAGGACTGACTCATTGGGCTCTTCTGAGCCAGGCAGTTACACTGTGATTCCAAGGGCTGAGAAAACGCGTTTATTTCGGGCTGAAAAACACGTTTTGAAAAGTGGCCTGTTTCTGCCCTATAAGTTACATGGGGTTGACCAAAGTTGCCAAAACGTGTTTATTTCTGCTGAAAAACACGTTTTGACAACTTCTGCACACTGGGGATAAGGGCTGACAAATTGGGCTCCTCTGAGCCAGGGAGTTACACTGTGATTCCAAGGGCTGAGAAAACGCGTTTATTTCGGGCTGAAAAACACGTTTTGAAAAGTGGCCTGTTTCTGCCCTATAAGTTACATGGGGTTGACCAAAGTTGCCAAAACGTGTTTATTTCTGCTGAAAAACACGTTTTGACAACTTCTGCACACTGGGGTTAAGGGCTGACAAACTGGGCTCCTCTGAGCCAGGGAGTTACACTGTGATTCCAAGGGCTAAGAAAACGCGTTTATTTCGGGCTGAAAAACACGTTTTGAAAAGTGGCATGTTTCTGCCCTATAAGTTACACGGGGTTGACCAAAGTTGCCAAAACGTGTTTATTTCTGCTGAAAAACACGTTTTGACAACTTCTGCTCACTGGGGTTAAGGACTGACTCAGTGGGCTCTTCTGAGCCAGGCAGTTACACTGTGATTCCAAGGGCTGAGAAAACGGGTTTTTTTCGGTCTGAAAAACACGTTTTGAAAAGTGGCCTGTTTCTGCCCTATAAGTTACATGGGGATGACCAAAGTTGCCAAAACGTGTTTATTTCTGCTGAAAAACACGTTTTGACAACTTCTGCACACTGGCGTTAAGGGCTGACAAACTGGGCTCCTCTGAGCCAGGGAGTTACACTGTGATTCCAAGGGCTGAGAAAACGCGTTTATTTCGGGCTGAAAAACACGTTTTGAAAAGTGGCCTGTTTCTGCCCTATAAGTTACATGGGGTTGACCAAAGTTGCCAAAACGTGTTTATTTGTGCTGAAAAATACGTTTTGACAACTTCTGCTCACTGGGGTTAAGGGCTGACTCATTGGGCTCTTCTGAGCCAGGCAGTTACACTGTGAATCCAAGGGTTGAGAAAACGCGTTTATTTCGGGCTGAAAAACACGTTTTGAAAAGTGGCCTGTTTCTGCCCTATAAGTTACATGGGGTTGACCAAAGTTGCCAAAACGTGTTTATTTCTGCTGAAAAACACGTTTTGACAATTTCTGCACACTGGGGTTAAGGGCTGACAAACTGGGCTGCTCTGAGCCAGGGAGTTACACTGTGATTCCAAGGGCTGAGAAAACGCGTTTATTTCGGGCTGAAAAACACGTTTTGAAAAGTGGCCTGTTTCTGCCCTATAAGTTACATGGGGGTGACCAAAGTTGCCAAAACGTGTTTATTTGTGCTGAAAAATACGTTTTGACAACTTCTGCTCACTGGGGTTAAGGGCTGACTCATTGGGCTCTTCTGAGCCAGGTAGTTACACTGCGATTCCAAGGGCTGAGAAAACGCGTTCATTTCGGGCTGAAAAACACGTTTTGAAAAGTGGCCTGTTTCTGCCCTATAAGTTACATGGGGGTGACCAAAGTTGCCAAAACGTGTTTATTTGTGCTGAAAAACACGTTTTGACAACTTCTGCACACTGGGGTTAAGGGCTGACAAACTGGGCTCCTCTGAGCCAGGGAGTTACACTGTGATTCCAAGGGCTGGGAAAACGCGTTTATTTCGGGCTGAAAAACACGTTTTGAAAAGTGGCCTGTTTCTGCCCTATAAGTTACATGGGGGTGACCAAAGTTGCCAAAACGTGTTTATTTCAGCTGAAAATCACGTTTTGACAACTTCTGCTCACTGGGGTTAAGGACTGACTCATTGGGCCCTTCTGAGCCAGGCAGTTACACTGCGATTCCAAGGGCTGAGAAAACGCGTTTATTTCGGGCTGAAAAACACGTTTTGAAAAGTGGCCTGTTTCTGCCCTATAAGTTACATGGGGGTGACCAAAGTTGCCAAAACGTGTTTATTTCTGCTGAAAAACACGTTTTGACAATTTCTGCACACTGGGGTTAAGGGCTGACAAACTGGGCTCCTCTGAGCCAGGGAGTTACACTGTGATTCCAAGGGCTGAGAAAACGCGTTTATTTCGGGCTGAAAAACACGTTTTGAAAAGTGGCCTGTTTCTGCCCTATAAGTTACATGGGGGTGACCAAAGTTGCCAAAACGTGTTTATTTGTGCTGAAAAATACGTTTTGACAACTTCTGCTCACTGGGGTTAAGGGCTGACTCATTGGGCTCTTCTGAGCCAGGTAGTTACACTGCGATTCCAAGGGCTGAGAAAACGCGTTTATTTCGGGCTGAAAAACACGTTTTGAAAAGTGGCCTGTTTCTGCCCTATAAGTTACATGGGGGTGACCAAAGTTGCCAAAACGTGTTTATTTGTGCTGAAAAACACGTTTTGACAACTTCTGCACACTGGGGTTAAGGGCTGACAAACTGGGCTCCTCTGAGCCAGGCAGTTACACTGTGATTCCAAGGGCTGAGAAAACGCGTTTATTTCGGGCTGAAAAACACGTTTTGAAAAGTGGCCTGTTTCTGCCCTATAAGTTACATGGGGTTGACCAAAGTTGCCAAAACGTGTTTATTTCAGCTGAAAAAAACGTTTTGACAACTTCTGCTCATTGGTGTTAAGGACTGACTCATTGGGCTCTTCTGAGCCAGGCAGTTACACTGTGATTCCAAGGGCTGAGAAAACGCGTTTATTTCGGGCTGAAAAACACGTTTTGAAAAGTGGCCTGTTTCTGCCCTATAAGTTACATGGGGGTGACCAAAGTTGCCAAAACGTGTTTATTTGTGCTGAAAAACACGTTTTGACAACTTCTGCACACTGGGGTTAAGGGCTGACAAACTGGGCTCCTCTGAGCCAGGGAGTTACACTGTGATTCCAAGGGCTGGGAAAACGCGTTTATTTCGGGCTGAAAAACACGTTTTGAAAAGTGGCCTGTTTCTGCCCTATAAGTTACATGGGGGTGACCAAAGTTGCCAAAACGTGTTTATTTCAGCTGAAAATCACGTTTTGACAACTTCTGCTCACTGGGGTTAAGGACTGACTCATTGGGCCCTTCTGAGCCAGGCAGTTACACTGCGATTCCAAGGGCTGAGAAAACGCGTTTATTTCGGGCTGAAAAACACGTTTTGAAAAGTGGCCTGTTTCTGCCGTATAAGTTACATGGGGGTGACCAAAGTTGCCAAAACGTGTTTATTTGTGCTGAAAAATACGTTTTGACAACTTCTGCTCACTGGGGTTAAGGGCTGACTCATTGGGCTCTTCTGAGCCAGGCAGTTACACTGTGAATCCAAGGGCTGAGAAAACGCGTTTATTTCGGGCTGAAAAACACGTTTTGAAAAGTGGTCTATTTCTGCCTTATAAGTTACATGGGGGTGGCCAAAGTTGCCAAAATGTGTTTATTTCTGCTGAAAAACACGTTTTGACAACTTCAGCACACTGGGGTTAAGGGCTGACAAACTGGGCTCCTCTGAACCAGGGAGTTACACTGTGATTCCAAGGGCTGAGAAAACGCGTTTATTTCGCGCTGAAAAACACGTTTTGAAAAGTGGCCTGTTTCTGCCCTATAAGTTACATGGGGTTGACCAAAGTTGCCAAAACGTGTTTATTTCAGCTGAAAAAAACGTTTTGACAACTTCTGCTCATTGGGGTTAAGGATTGACTCATTGGGCTCTTCTGAGCCAGGCAGTTACACTGTGATTCCAAGGGCTGAGAAAACGCGTTTATTTCGGGCTGAAAAACACGTTTTGAAAAGTGGCCTGTTTCTGCCCTATAAGTTACATGGGGGTGACCAAAGTTGCCAAAACGTGTTTATTTGTGCTGAAAAACACGTTTTGACAACTTCTGCACACTGGGGTTAAGGGCTGACAAACTGGGCTCCTCTGAGCCAGGGAGTTACACTGTGATTCCAAGGGCTGGGAAAACGCGTTTATTTCGGGCTGAAAAACACGTTTTGAAAAGTGGCCTGTTTCTGCCCTATAAGTTACATGGGGGTGACCAAAGTTGCCAAAACGTGTTTATTTGTGCTGAAAAATACGTTTTGACAACTTCTGCTCACTGGGGTTAAGGGCTGACTCATTGGGCTCTTCTGAGCCAGGCAGTTACACTGTGAATCCAAGGGCTGAGAAAACGCGTTTATTTCGGGCTGAAAAACACGTTTTGAAAAGTGGCCTATTTCTGCCTTATAAGTTACATGGGGGTGGCCAAAGTTGCCAAAATGTGTTTATTTCTGCTGAAAAACACGTTTTGACAACTTCTGCACACTGGGGTTAAGGGCTGACAAACTGGGCTCCTCTGAACCAGGGAGTTACACTGTGATTCCAAGGGCTGAGAAAACGCGTTTATTTCGGGCTGAAAAACACGTTTTGAAAAGTGGCCTGTTTCTGCCCTATAAGTTACATGGGGTTGACCAAAGTTGCCAAAACGTGTTTATTTCTGCTGAAAAACACGTTTTGACAACTTCTGCTCACTGGGGTTAAGGACTGACTCAGTGGGCTCTTCTGAGCCAGGCAGTTACACTGTGATTCCAAGGGCTGAGAAAACGCGTTTATTTCGGGCTGAAAAACACGTTTTGAAAAGTGGCCTGTTTCTGCCCTATAAGTTACATGGGGTTGACCAAAGTTGCCAAAACGTGTTTATTTCTGCTGAAAAACACGTTTTGACAACTTCTGCACACTGGGGTTAAGGGCTGACAAACTGGGCTCCTCTGAGCCAGGGAGTTACACTGTGATTCCAAGGGCTAAGAAAACGCGTTTATTTCGGGCTGAAAAACACGTTTTGAAAAGTGGCCTGTTTCTGCCCTATAAGTTACATGGGGGTGACCAAAGTTGCCAAAACGTGTTTATTTGTGCTGAAAAATACGTTTTGACAACTTCTGCTCACTGGGGTTAAGGGCTGACTCATTGGGCTCTTCTGAGCCAGGCAGTTACACTGTGATTCCAAGGGCTGAGAAAACGCGTTTATTTCGGACTGAAAAACACGTTTTGAAAAGTGGCCTGTTTCTGCCCTATAAGTTACATGGGGGTGACCAAAGTTGCCAAAACGTGTTTATTTGTGTTGAAAAACACGTTTTGACAACTTCTGCACACTGGGGTTAAGGGCTGACAAACTGGGCTCCTCTGAGCCAGGGAGTTACACTGTTATTCCAAGGGCTGAGAAAACGCGTTTATTTCGGGCTGAAAAACACGTTTTGAAAAGTGGCCTGTTTCTGCCCTATAAGTTACATGGGGTTGACCAAAGTTGCCAAAACGTGTTTATTTCAGCTAAAAAAAACGTTTTGACAACTTCTGCTCATTGGGGTTAAGGACTGACTCATTGGGCTCTTCTGAGCCAGGCAGTTACACTGTGATTCCAAGGGCTGAGAAAACGAGTTTATTTCGGGCTGAAAAACACGTTTTGAAAAGTGGCCTGTTTCTGCCCTATAAGTTACATGGGGGTGACCAAAGTTGCCAAAACGTGTTTATTTGTGCTGAAAAACACGTTTTGACAACTTCTGCACACTGGGGATAAGGGCTGACAAACTGGGCTCCTCTGAGCCAGGGAGTTACACTGTGATTCTAAGGGCTGAGAAAACGCGTTTATTTCGCGCTGAAAAACACGTTTTGAAAAGTGGCCTGTTTCTGCCCTATAAGTTACATGGGGTTTACCAAAGTTGCCAAAACGTGTTTATTTCAGCTGGAAAAAACGTTTTGACAACTTCTGCTCATTGGGGTTAAGGATTGACTCATTGGGCTCTTCTGAGCCAGGCAGTTACACTGTGATTCCAAGGGCTGAGAAAACGCATTTATTTCGGGCTCAAAAACACGTTTTGAAAAGTGGCCTGTTTCTGCCCTATAAGTTACATGGGGGTGACCAAAGTTGCCAAAACGTGTTTATTTGTGCTGAAAAACACGTTTTGACAACTTCTGCACACTGGGGTTAAGGGCTGACAAACTGGGCTCCTCTGAGCCAGGGAGTTACACTGTGATTCCAAGGGCTGGGAAAACGCGTTTATTTCGGGCTGAAAAACACGTTTTGAAAAGTGGCCTGTTTCTGCCCCATAAGTTACATGGGGGTGACCGAAGTTGCCAAAACGTGTTTATTTGTGCTGAAAAATACGTTTTGACAACTTCTACTCACAGGGGTTAAGGGCTGACTCATTGGGCTCTTCTGAGCCAGGCAGTTACACTGTGAATCCAAGGGCTGAGAAAACGCGTTTATTTCGGGCTGAAAAACACGTTTTGAAAAGTGGCCTATTTCTGCCTTATAAGTTACATGGGGGTGGCCAAAGTTGCCAAAATGTGTTTATTTCTGCTGAAAAACACGTTTTGACAACTTCTGCACACTGGGGTTAAGGGCTGACAAACTGGGCTCCTCTGAACCAGGGAGTTACACTGTGATTCCAAGGGCTGAGAAAACGCGTTTATTTCGGGCTGAAAAACACGTTTTGAAAAGTGGCCTGTTTCTGCCCTATAAGTTACATGGGGTTGACCAAAGTTGCCAAAACGTGTTTATTTCTGCTGAAAAACACGTTTTGACAACTTCTGCTCACTGGGGTTAAGGACTGACTCAGTGGGCTCTTCTGAGCCAGGCAGTTACACTGTGATTCCAAGGGCTGAGAAAACGCGTTTATTTCGGGCTGAAAAACACGTTTTGAAAAGTGGCCTGTTTCTGCCCTATAAGTTACATGGAATTGACCAAAGTTGCCAAAACGTGTTTATTTCAGCTGAAAAAAACGTTTTGACAACTTCTGCTCCTTGGGGTTAAGGACTGACTCATTGGGCTCTTCTGAGCCAGGCAGTTACACTGTGATTCCAAGGGCTGAGAAAACGCGTTTATTTCGGGCTGAAAAACACGTTTTGAAAAGTGGCCTGTTTCTGCCCTATAAGTTACATGGGGGTGACCAAAGTTGCCAAAACGTGTTTATTTGTGCTGAAAAACACGTTTTGAGAACTTCTGCACACTGGGGATAAGGGCTGACAAACTGGGCTCCTCTGAGCCAGGGAGTTACACTGTGATTCCAAGGGCTGAGAAAACGCGTTTATTTCGCGCTGAAAAACACGTTTTGAAAAGTGGCCTGTTTCTGCCCTATAAGTTACATGGGGTTTACCAAAGTTGCCAAAACGTGTTTATTTCAGCTGGAAAAAACGTTTTGACAACTTCTGCTCATTGGGGTTAAGGATTGACTCATTGGGCTCTTCTGAGCCAGGCAGTTACACTGTGATTCCAAGGGCTGAGAAAACGCATTTATTTCGGGCTCAAAAACACGTTTTGAAAAGTGGCCTGTTTCTGCCCTATAAGTTACATGGGGGTGACCAAAGTTGCCAAAACGTGTTTATTTGTGCTGAAAAACACGTTTTGACAACTTCTGCACACTGGGGTTAAGGGCTGACAAACTGGGCTCCTCTGAGCCAGGGAGTTACACTGTGATTCCAAGGGCTGGGAAAACGCGTTTATTTCGGGCTGAAAAACACGTTTTGAAAAGTGGCCTGTTTCTGCCCTATAAGTTACATGGGGGTGACCAAAGTTGCCAAAACGTGTTTATTTGTGCTGAAAAATACGTTTTGACAACTTCTGCTCACAGGGGTTAAGGGCTGACTCATTGGGCTCTTCTGAGCCAGGCAGTTACACTGTGAATCCAAGGGCTGAGAAAACGCGTTTATTTCGGGCTGAAAAACACGTTTTGAAAAGTGGCCTATTTCTGCCTTATAAGTTACATGGGGGTGGCCAAAGTTGCCAAAATGTGTTTATTTCTGCTGAAAAACACGTTTTGACAACTTCTGCACACTGGGGTTAAGGGCTGACAAACTGGGCTCCTCTGAACCAGGGAGTTACACTGTGATTCCAAGGGCTGAGAAAACGCGTTTATTTCGGGCTGAAAAACACGTTTTGAAAAGTGGCCTGTTTCTGCCCTATAAGTTACATGGGGTTGACCAAAGTTGCCAAAACGTGTTTATTTCTGCTGAAAAACACGTTTTGACAACTTCTGCTGACTGGGGTTAAGGACTGACTCAGTGGGCTCTTCTGAGCCAGGCAGTTACACTGTGATTCCAAGGGCTGAGAAAACGCGTTTATTTCGGGCTGAAAAACACGTTTTGAAAAGTGGCCTGTTTCTGCCCTATAAGTTACATGGAATTGACCAAAGTTGCCAAAACGTGTTTATTTCTGCTGAAAAACACGTTTTGACAACTTCTGCACACTGGGGTTAAGGGCTGACAACCTTGCTCCTCTGAGCCAGGGAGTTACACTGTGATTCCAAGGGCTGAGAAAACGCGTTTATTTCGGGCTGAAAAACACGTTTTGAAAAGTGGCCTGTTTCTGCCCTATAAGTTACATGGGGGTGACCAAAGTTGCCAAAACGTGTTTATTTCAGCTGAAAATCACGTTTTGACAACTTCTGCTCACTGGGGTTAAGGACTGACTCATTGGGCTCTTCTGAGCCAGGCAGTTACACTGCGATTCCAAGGGCTGAGAAAACGCGTTTATTTCGGGCTGAAAAACACGTTTTGAAAAGTGGCCTGTTTCTGCCCTATAAGTTACATGGGGGTGACCAAAGTTGCCAAAACGTGTTTATTTGTGCTGAAAAATACGTTTTGACAACTTCTGCTCACTGGGGTTAAGGGCTGACTCATTGGGCTCCTCTGAGCCAGGGAGTTACACTGTGATTCCAAGGGCTGAGAAAACGCGTTTATTTCGGGCTGAAAAACACGTTTTGAAAATTGGCCTGTTTCTGCCCTATAAGTTACATGGGGGTGACCAAAGTTGCCAAAACGTGTTTATTTGTGCTGAAAAACACGTTTTGACAACTTCTGCACACTGGGGATAAGGGCTGACAAACTGGGCTCCTCTGAGCCAGGGAGTTACACTGTGATTCCAAGGGCTGAGAAAACGCGTTTATTTCGCGCTGAAAAACACGTTTTGAAAAGTGGCCTGTTTCTGCCCTATAAGTTACATGGGGTTTACCAAAGTTGCCAAAACGTGTTTATTTCAGCTGAAAAAAACGTTTTGACAACTTCTGCTCATTGGGGTTAAGGATTGACTCATTGGGCTCTTCTGAGCCAGGCAGTTACACTGTGATTCCAAGGGCTGAGAAAACGCATTTATTTCGGGCTCAAAAACACGTTTTGAAAAGTGGCCTGTTTCTGCCCTATAAGTTACATGGGGGTGACCAAAGTTGCCAAAACGTGTTTATTTGTGCTGAAAAACACGTTTTGACAACTTCTGCACACTGGGGTTAAGGGCTGACAAACTGGGCTCCTCTGAGCCAGGGAGTTACACTGTGATTCCAAGGGCTGGGAAAACGCGTTTATTTCGGGCTGAAAAACACGTTTTGAAAAGTGGCCTGTTTCTGCCCTATAAGTTACATGGGGGTGACCAAAGTTGCCAAAACGTGTTTATTTGTGCTGAAAAATACGTTTTGACAACTTCTGCTCACAGGGGTTAAGGGCTGACTCATTGGGCTCTTCTGAGCCAGGCAGTTACACTGTGAATCCAAGGGCTGAGAAAACGCGTTTATTTCGGGCTGAAAAACACGTTTTGAAAAGTGGCCTATTTCTGCCTTATAAGTTACATGGGGGTGGCCAAAGTTGCCAAAATGTGTTTATTTCTGCTGAAAAACACGTTTTGACAACTTCTGCACACTGGGGTTAAGGGCTGACAAACTGGGCTCCTCTGAACCAGGGAGTTACACTGTGATTCCAAGGGCTGAGAAAACGCGTTTATTTCGGGCTGAAAAACACGTTTTGAAAAGTGGCCTGTTTCTGCCCTATAAGTTACATGGGGTTGACCAAAGTTGCCAAAACGTGTTTATTTCTGCTGAAAAACACGTTTTGACAACTTCTGCTCACTGGGGTTAAGGACTGACTCAGTGGGCTCTTCTGAGCCAGGCAGTTACACTGTGATTCCAAGGGCTGAGAAAACGCGTTTATTTCGGGCTGAAAAACACGTTTTGAAAAGTGGCCTGTTTCTGCCCTATAAGTTACATGGGGTTGACCAAAGTTGCCAAAACGTGTTTATTTCTGCTGAAAAACACGTTTTGACAACCTCTGCACACTGGGGTTAAGGGCTGACAAACTGGGCTCCTCTGAGCCAGGGAGTTACACTGTGATTCCAAGGGCTGAGAAAACGCGTTTATTTCGGGCTGAAAAACACGTTTTGAAAAGTGGCCAGTTTCTGCCCTATAAGTTACATGGGGTTGACCAAAGTTGCCAAAACGTGTTTATTTCAGCTGAAAAAAACGTTTTGACAACTTCTGCTCATTGGGGTTAAGGACTGACTCATTGGGCTCTTCTGAGCCAGGCAGTTACACTGTGATTCCAAGGGCTGAGAAAACGCGTTTATTTCGGGCTGAAAAACACGTTTTGAAAAGTGGCCTGTTTCTGCCCTATAAGTTACATGGGGTTGACCAAAGTTGCCAAAACGTGTTTATTTCTGCTGAAAAACACGTTTTGACAACTTCTGCACACTGGGGATAAGGGCTGACAAATTGGGCTCCTCTGAGCCAGGGAGTTACACTGTGATTCCAAGGGCTGAGAAAACGCGTTTATTTCGGGCTGAAAAACACGTTTTGAAAAGTGGCCTGTTTCTGCCCTATAAGTTACATGGGGTTGACCAAAGTTGCCAAAACGTGTTTATTTCTGCTGAAAAACACGTTTTGACAACTTCTGCACACTGGGGTTAAGGGCTGACAAACTGGGCTCCTCTGAGCCAGGGAGTTACACTGTGATTCCAAGGGCTAAGAAAACGCGTTTATTTCGGGCTGAAAAACACGTTTTGAAAAGTGGCCTGTTTCTGCCCTATAAGTTACATGGGGGTGACCAAAGTTGCCAAAACGTGTTTATTTGTGCTGAAAAATACGTTTTGACAACTTCTGCTCACTGGGGTTAAGGGCTGACTCATTGTGCTCTTCTGAGCCAGGCAGTTACACTGTGATTCCAAGGGCTGAGAAAACGCGTTTATTTCGGACTGAAAAACACGTTTTGAAAAGTGGCCTGTTTCTGCCCTATAAGTTACATGGGGGTGACCAAAGTTGCCAAAACGTGTTTATTTGTGTTGAAAAACACGTTTTGACAACTTCTGCACACTGGGGTTAAGGGCTGACAAACTGGGCTCCTCTGAGCCAGGGAGTTACACTGTTATTCCAAGGGCTGAGAAAACGCGTTTATTTCGGGCTGAAAAACACGTTTTGAAAAGTGGCCTGTTTCTGCCCTATAAGTTACATGGGGTTGACCAAAGTTGCCAAAACGTGTTTATTTCAGCTAAAAGAAACGTTTTGACAACTTCTGCTCATTGGGGTTAAGGACTGACTCATTGGGCTCTTCTGAGCCAGGCAGTTACACTGTGATTCCAAGGGCTGAGAAAACGCGTTTATTTCGGGCTGAAAAACACGTTTTGAAAAGTGGCCTGTTTCTGCCCTATAAGTTACATGGGGGTGACCAAAGTTGCCAAAACGTGTTTATTTGTGCTGAAAAACACGTTTTGACAACTTCTGCACACTGGGGATAAGGGCTGACAAACTGGGCTCCTCTGAGCCAGGGAGTTACACTGTGATTCCAAGGGCTGAGAAAACGCGTTTATTTCGCGCTGAAAAACACGTTTTGAAAAGTGGCCTGTTTCTGCCCTATAAGTTACATGGGGTTTACCAAAGTTGCCAAAACGTGTTTATTTCAGCTGGAAAAAACGTTTTGACAACTTCTGCTCATTGGGGTTAAGGATTGACTCATTGGGCTCTTCTGAGCCAGGCAGTTACACTGTGATTCCAAGGGCTGAGAAAACGCATTTATTTCGGGCTCAAAAACACGTTTTGAAAAGTGGCCTGTTTCTGCCCTATAAGTTACATGGGGGTGACCAAAGTTGCCAAAACGTGTTTATTTGTGCTGAAAAACACGTTTTGACAACTTCTGCACACTGGGGTTAAGGGCTGACAAACTGGGCTCCTCTGAGCCAGGGAGTTACACTGTGATTCCAAGGGCTGGGAAAACGCGTTTATTTCGGGCTGAAAAACACGTTTTGAAAAGTGGCCTGTTTCTGCCCTATAAGTTACATGGGGGTGACCAAAGTTGCCAAAACGTGTTTATTTGTGCTGAAAAATACGTTTTGACAACTTCTGCTCACAGGGGTTAAGGGCTGACTCATTGGGCTCTTCTGAGCCAGGCAGTTACACTGTGAATCCAAGGGCTGAGAAAACGCGTTTATTTCGGGCTGAAAAACACGTTTTGAAAAGTGGCCTATTTCTGCCTTATAAGTTACATGGGGGTGGCCAAAGTTGCCAAAATGTGTTTATTTCTGCTGAAAAACACGTTTTGACAACTTCTGCACACTGGGGTTAAGGGCTGACAAACTGGGCTCCTCTGAACCAGGGAGTTACACTGTGATTCCAAGGGCTGAGAAAACGCGTTTATTTCGGGCTGAAAAACACGTTTTGAAAAGTGGCCTGTTTCTGCCCTATAAGTTACATGGGGTTGACCAAAGTTGCCAAAACGTGTTTATTTCTGCTGAAAAACACGTTTTGACAACTTCTGCTCACTGGGGTTAAGGACTGACTCAGTGGGCTCTTCTGAGCCAGGCAGTTACACTGTGATTCCAAGGGCTGAGAAAACGCGTTTATTTCGGGCTGAAAAACACGTTTTGAAAAGTGGCCTGTTTCTGCCCTATAAGTTACATGGAATTGACCAAAGTTGCCAAAACGTGTTTATTTCAGCTGAAAAAAACGTTTTGACAACTTCTGCTCCTTGGGGTTAAGGACTGACTCATTGGGCTCTTCTGAGCCAGGCAGTTACACTGTGATTCCAAGGGCTGAGAAAACGCGTTTATTTCGGGCTGAAAAACACGTTTTGAAAAGTGGCCTGTTTCTGCCCTATAAGTTACATGGGGGTGACCAAAGTTGCCAAAACGTGTTTATTTGTGCTGAAAAACACGTTTTGACAACTTCTGCACACTGGGGATAAGGGCTGACAAACTGGGCTCCTCTGAGCCAGGGAGTTACACTGTGATTCCAAGGGCTGAGAAAACGCGTTTATTTCGCGCTGAAAAACACGTTTTGAAAAGTGGCCTGTTTCTGCCCTATAAGTTACATGGGGTTTACCAAAGTTGCCAAAACGTGTTTATTTCAGCTGGAAAAAACGTTTTGACAACTTCTGCTCATTGGGGTTAAGGATTGACTCATTGGGCTCTTCTGAGCCAGGCAGTTACACTGTGATTCCAAGGGCTGAGAAAACGCATTTATTTCGGGCTCAAAAACACGTTTTGAAAAGTGGCCTGTTTCTGCCCTATAAGTTACATGGGGGTGACCAAAGTTGCCAAAACGTGTTTATTTGTGCTGAAAAACACGTTTTGACAACTTCTGCACACTGGGGTTAAGGGCTGACAAACTGGGCTCCTCTGAGCCAGGGAGTTACACTGTGATTCCAAGGGCTGGGAAAACGCGTTTATTTCGGGCTGAAAAACACGTTTTGAAAAGTGGCCTGTTTCTGCCCTATAAGTTACATGGGGGTGACCAAAGTTGCCAAAACGTGTTTATTTGTGCTGAAAAATACGTTTTGACAACTTCTGCTCACAGGGGTTAAGGGCTGACTCATTGGGCTCTTCTGAGCCAGGCAGTTACACTGTGAATCCAAGGGCTGAGAAAACGCGTTTATTTCGGGCTGAAAAACACGTTTTGAAAAGTGGCCTATTTCTGCCTTATAAGTTACATGGGGGTGGCCAAAGTTGCCAAAATGTGTTTATTTCTGCTGAAAAACACGTTTTGACAACTTCTGCACACTGGGGTTAAGGGCTGACAAACTGGGCTCCTCTGAACCAGGGAGTTACACTGTGATTCCAAGGGCTGAGAAAATGCGTTTATTTCGGGCTGAAAAACACGTTTTGAAAAGTGGCCTGTTTCTGCCCTATAAGTTACATGGGGTTGACCAAAGTTGCCAAAACGTGTTTATTTCTGCTGAAAAACACGTTTTGACAACTTCTGCTCACTGGGGTTAAGGACTGACTCAGTGGGCTCTTCTGAGCCAGGCAGTTACACTGTGATTCCAAGGGCTGAGAAAACGCGTTTATTTCGGGCTGAAAAACACGTTTTGAAAAGTGGCCTGTTTCTGCCCTATAAGTTACATGGAATTGACCAAAGTTGCCAAAACGTGTTTATTTCTGCTGAAAAACACGTTTTGACAACTTCTGCACACTGGGGTTAAGGGCTGACAACCTTGCTCCTCTGAGCCAGGGAGTTACACTGTGATTCCAAGGGCTGAGAAAACGCGTTTATTTCGGGCTGAAAAACACGTTTTGAAAAGTGGCCTGTTTCTGCCCTATAAGTTACATGGGGGTGACCAAAGTTGCCAAAACGTGTTTATTTCAGCTGAAAATCACGTTTTGACAACTTCTGCTCACTGGGGTTAAGGACTGACTCATTGGGCTCTTCTGAGCCAGGCAGTTACACTGCGATTCCAAGGGCTGAGAAAACGCGTTTATTTCGGGCTGAAAAACACGTTTTGAAAAGTGGCCTGTTTCTGCCCTATAAGTTACATGGGGGTGACCAAAGTTGCCAAAACGTGTTTATTTGTGCTGAAAAATACGTTTTGACAACTTCTGCTCACTGGGGTTAAGGGCTGACTCATTGGGCTCCTCTGAGCCAGGGAGTTACACTGTGATTCCAAGGGCTGAGAAAACGCGTTTATTTCGGGCTGAAAAACACGTTTTGAAAAGTGGCCTGTTTCTGCCCTATAAGTTACATGGGGGTGACCAAAGTTGCCAAAACGTGTTTATTTGTGCTGAAAAACACGTTTTGACAACTTCTGCACACTGGGGATAAGGGCTGACAAACTGGGCTCCTCTGAGCCAGGGAGTTACACTGTGATTCCAAGGGCTGAGAAAACGCGTTTATTTCGCGCTGAAAAACACGTTTTGAAAAGTGGCCTGTTTCTGCCCTATAAGTTACATGGGGTTTACCAAAGTTGCCAAAACGTGTTTATTTCAGCTGAAAAAAACGTTTTGACAACTTCTGCTCATTGGGGTTAAGGATTGACTCATTGGGCTCTTCTGAGCCAGGCAGTTACACTGTGATTCCAAGGGCTGAGAAAACGCATTTATTTCGGGCTCAAAAACACGTTTTGAAAAGTGGCCTGTTTCTGCCCTATAAGTTACATGCGGGTGACCAAAGTTGCCAAAACGTGTTTATTTGTGCTGAAAAACACGTTTTGACAACTTCTGCACACTGGGGTTAAGGGCTGACAAACTGGGCTCCTCTGAGCCAGGGAGTTACACTGTGATTCCAAGGGCTGGGAAAACGCGTTTATTTCGGGCTGAAAAACACGTTTTGAAAAGTGGCCTGTTTCTGCCCTATAAGTTACATGGGGGTGACCAAAGTTGCCAAAACGTGTTTATTTGTGCTGAAAAATACGTTTTGACAACTTCTGCTCACAGGGGTTAAGGGCTGACTCATTGGGTTCTTCTGAGCCAGGCAGTTACACTGTGAATCCAAGGGCTGAGAAAACGCGTTTATTTCGGGCTGAAAAACACGTTTTGAAAAGTGGCCTATTTCTGCCTTATAAGTTACATGGGGGTGGCCAAAGTTGCCAAAATGTGTTTATTTCTGCTGAAAAACACGTTTTGACAACTTCTGCACACTGGGGTTAAGGGCTGACAAACTGGGCTCCTCTGAACCAGGGAGTTACACTGTGATTCCAAGGGCTGAGAAAACGCGTTTATTTCGGGCTGAAAAACACGTTTTGAAAAGTGGCCTGTTTCTGCCCTATAAGTTACATGGGGTTGACCAAAGTTGCCAAAACGTGTTTATTTCTGCTGAAAAACACGTTTTGACAACTTCTGCACACTGGGGATAAGGGCTGACAAATTGGGCTCCTCTGAGCCAGGGAGTTACACTGTGATTCCAAGGGCTGAGAAAACGCGTTTATTTCGGGCTGAAAAACACGTTTTGAAAAGTGGCCTGTTTCTGCCCTATAAGTTACATGGGGTTGACCAAAGTTGCCAAAACGTGTTTATTTCTGCTGAAAAACACGTTTTGACAACTTCTGCACACTGGGGTTAAGGGCTGACAAACTGGGCTCCTCTGAGCCAGGGAGTTACACTGTGATTCCAAGGGCTAAGAAAACGCGTTTATTTCGGGCTGAAAAACACGTTTTGAAAAGTGGCCTGTTTCTGCCCTATAAGTTACATGGGGGTGACCAAAGTTGCCAAAACGTGTTTATTTGTGCTGAAAAATACGTTTTGACAACTTCTGCTCACTGGGGTTAAGGGCTGACTCATTGGGCTCTTCTGAGCCAGGCAGTTACACTGTGATTCCAAGGGCTGAGAAAACGCGTTTATTTCGGACTGAAAAACACGTTTTGAAAAGTGGCCTGTTTCTGCCCTATAAGTTACATGGGGGTGACCAAAGTTGCCAAAACGTGTTTATTTGTGTTGAAAAACACGTTTTGACAACTTCTGCACACTGGGGTTAAGGGCTGACAAACTGGGCTCCTCTGAGCCAGGGAGTTACACTGTTATTCCAAGGGCTGAGAAAACGCGTTTATTTCGGGCTGAAAAACACGTTTTGAAAAGTGGCCTGTTTCTGCCCTATAAGTTACATGGGGTTGACCAAAGTTGCCAAAACGTGTTTATTTCAGCTAAAAGAAACGTTTTGACAACTTCTGCTCATTGGGGTTAAGGACTGACTCATTGGGCTCTTCTGAGCCAGGCAGTTACACTGTGATTCCAAGGGCTGAGAAAACGCGTTTATTTCGGGCTGAAAAACACGTTTTGAAAAGTGGCCTGTTTCTGCCCTATAAGTTACATGGGGGTGACCAAAGTTGCCAAAACGTGTTTATTTGTGCTGAAAAACACGTTTTGACAACTTCTGCACACTGGGGATAAGGGCTGACAAACTGGGCTCCTCTGAGCCAGGGAGTTACACTGTGATTCCAAGGGCTGAGAAAACGCGTTTATTTCGCGCTGAAAAACACGTTTTGAAAAGTGGCCTGTTTCTGCCCTATAAGTTACATGGGGTTTACCAAAGTTGCCAAAACGTGTTTATTTCAGCTGGAAAAAACGTTTTGACAACTTCTGCTCATTGGGGTTAAGGATTGACTCATTGGGCTCTTCTGAGCCAGGCAGTTACACTGTGATTCCAAGGGCTGAGAAAACGCATTTATTTCGGGCTCAAAAACACGTTTTGAAAAGTGGCCTGTTTCTGCCCTATAAGTTACATGCGGGTGACCAAAGTTGCCAAAACGTGTTTATTTGTGCTGAAAAACACGTTTTGACAACTTCTGCACACTGGGGTTAAGGGCTGACAAACTGGGCTCCTCTGAGCCAGGGAGTTACACTGTGATTCCAAGGGCTGGGAAAACGCGTTTATTTCGGGCTGAAAAACACGTTTTGAAAAGTGGCCTGTTTCTGCCCTATAAGTTACATGGGGGTGACCAAAGTTGCCAAAACGTGTTTATTTGTGCTGAAAAATACGTTTTGACAACTTCTGCTCACAGGGGTTAAGGGCTGACTCATTGGGCTCTTCTGAGCCAGGCAGTTACACTGTGAATCCAAGGGCTGAGAAAACGCGTTTATTTCGGGCTGAAAAACACGTTTTGAAAAGTGGCCTATTTCTGCCTTATAAGTTACATGGGGGTGGCCAAAGTTGCCAAAATGTGTTTATTTCTGCTGAAAAACACGTTTTGACAACTTCTGCACACTGGGGTTAAGGGCTGACAAACTGGGCTCCTCTGAACCAGGGAGTTACACTGTGATTCCAAGGGCTGAGAAAACGCGTTTATTTCGGGCTGAAAAACACGTTTTGAAAAGTGGCCTGTTTCTGCCCTATAAGTTACATGGGGTTGACCAAAGTTGCCAAAACGTGTTTATTTCTGCTGAAAAACACGTTTTGACAACTTCTGCTCACTGGGGTTAAGGACTGACTCAGTGGGCTCTTCTGAGCCAGGCAGTTACACTGTGATTCCAAGGGCTGAGAAAACGCGTTTATTTCGGGCTGAAAAACACGTTTTGAAAAGTGGCCTGTTTCTGCCCTATAAGTTACATGGAATTGACCAAAGTTGCCAAAACGTGTTTATTTCAGCTGAAAAAAACGTTTTGACAACTTCTGCTCCTTGGGGTTAAGGACTGACTCATTGGGCTCTTCTGAGCCAGGCAGTTACACTGTGATTCCAAGGGCTGAGAAAACGCGTTTATTTCGGGCTGAAAAACACGTTTTGAAAAGTGGCCTGTTTCTGCCCTATAAGTTACATGGGGGTGACCAAAGTTGCCAAAACGTGTTTATTTGTGCTGAAAAACACGTTTTGACAACTTCTGCACACTGGGGATAAGGGCTGACAAACTGGGCTCCTCTGAGCCAGGGAGTTACACTGTGATTCCAAGGGCTGAGAAAACGCGTTTATTTCGGGCTGAAAAACACGTTTTGAAAAGTGGCCTGTTTCTGCCCTATAAGTTACATGGGGGTGACCAAAGTTGCCAAAACGTGTTTATTTCAGCTGAAAATCACGTTTTGACAACTTCTGCTCACTGGGGTTAAGGACTGACTCATTGGGCTCTTCTGAGCCAGGCAGTTACACTGCGATTCCAAGGGCTGAGAAAACGCGTTTATTTCGGGCTGAAAAACACGTTTTGAAAAGTGGCCTGTTTCTGCCCTATAAGTTACATGGGGGTGACCAAAGTTGCCAAAACGTGTTTATTTGTGCTGAAAAATACGTTTTGACAACTTCTGCTCACTGGGGTTAAGGGCTGACTCATTGGGCTCCTCTGAGCCAGGGAGTTACACTGTGATTCCAAGGGCTGAGAAAACGCGTTTATTTCGGGCTGAAAAACACGTTTTGAAAAGTGGCCTGTTTCTGCCCTATAAGTTACATGGGGGTGACCAAAGTTGCCAAAACGTGTTTATTTGTGCTGAAAAACACGTTTTGACAACTTCTGCACACTGGGGATAAGGGCTGACAAACTGGGCTCCTCTGAGCCAGGGAGTTACACTGTGATTCCAAGGGCTGAGAAAACGCGTTTATTTCGCGCTGAAAAACACGTTTTGAAAAGTGGCCTGTTTCTGCCCTATAAGTTACATGGGGTTTACCAAAGTTGCCAAAACGTGTTTATTTCAGCTGAAAAAAACGTTTTGACAACTTCTGCTCATTGGGGTTAAGGATTGACTCATTGGGCTCTTCTGAGCCAGGCAGTTACACTGTGATTCCAAGGGCTGAGAAAACGCATTTATTTCGGGCTCAAAAACACGTTTTGAAAAGTGGCCTGTTTCTGCCCTATAAGTTACATGCGGGTGACCAAAGTTGCCAAAACGTGTTTATTTGTGCTGAAAAACACGTTTTGACAACTTCTGCACACTGGGGTTAAGGGCTGACAAACTGGGCTCCTCTGAGCCAGGGAGTTACACTGTGATTCCAAGGGCTGGGAAAACGCGTTTATTTCGGGCTGAAAAACACGTTTTGAAAAGTGGCCTGTTTCTGCCCTATAAGTTACATGGGGGTGACCAAAGTTGCCAAAACGTGTTTATTTGTGCTGAAAAATACGTTTTGACAACTTCTGCTCACAGGGGTTAAGGGCTGACTCATTGGGTTCTTCTGAGCCAGGCAGTTACACTGTGAATCCAAGGGCTGAGAAAACGCGTTTATTTCGGGCTGAAAAACACGTTTTGAAAAGTGGCCTATTTCTGCCTTATAAGTTACATGGGGGTGGCCAAAGTTGCCAAAATGTGTTTATTTCTGCTGAAAAACACGTTTTGACAACTTCTGCACACTGGGGTTAAGGGCTGACAAACTGGGCTCCTCTGAACCAGGGAGTTACACTGTGATTCCAAGGGCTGAGAAAACGCGTTTATTTCGGGCTGAAAAACACGTTTTGAAAAGTGGCCTGTTTCTGCCCTATAAGTTACATGGGGTTGACCAAAGTTGCCAAAACGTGTTTATTTCTGCTGAAAAACACGTTTTGACAACTTCTGCTCACTGGGGTTAAGGACTGACTCAGTGGGCTCTTCTGAGCCAGGCAGTTACACTGTGATTCCAAGGGCTGAGAAAACGCGTTTATTTCGGGCTGAAAAACACGTTTTGAAAAGTGGCCTGTTTCTGCCCTATAAGTTACATGGGGTTGACCAAAGTTGCCAAAACGTGTTTATTTCTGCTGAAAAACACGTTTTGACAACTTCTGCACACTGGGGTTAAGGGCTGACAAACTGGGCTCCTCTGAGCCAGGGAGTTACACTGTGATTCCAAGGGCTGAGAAAACGCGTTTATTTCGGGCTGAAAAACACGTTTTGAAAAGTGGCCAGTTTCTGCCCTATAAGTTACATGGGGTTGACCAAAGTTGCCAAAACGTGTTTATTTCAGCTGAAAAAAACGTTTTGACAACTTCTGCTCATTGGGGTTAAGGACTGACTCATTGGGCTCTTCTGAGCCAGGCAGTTACACTGTGATTCCAAGGGCTGAGAAAACGCGTTTATTTCGGGCTGAAAAACACGTTTTGAAAAGTGGCCTGTTTCTGCCCTATAAGTTACATGGGGTTGACCAAAGTTGCCAAAACGTGTTTATTTCTGCTGAAAAACACGTTTTGACAACTTCTGCACACTGGGGATAAGGGCTGACAAATTGGGCTCCTCTGAGCCAGGGAGTTACACTGTGATTCCAAGGGCTGAGAAAACGCGTTTATTTCGGGCTGAAAAACACGTTTTGAAAAGTGGCCTGTTTCTGCCCTATAAGTTACATGGGGTTGACCAAAGTTGCCAAAACGTGTTTATTTCTGCTGAAAAACACGTTTTGACAACTTCTGCACACTGGGGTTAAGGGCTGACAAACTGGGCTCCTCTGAGCCAGGGAGTTACACTGTGATTCCAAGGGCTAAGAAAACGCGTTTATTTCGGGCTGAAAAACACGTTTTGAAAAGTGGCCTGTTTCTGCCCTATAAGTTACATGGGGGTGACCAAAGTTGCCAAAACGTGTTTATTTGTGCTGAAAAATACGTTTTGACAACTTCTGCTCACTGGGGTTAAGGGCTGACTCATTGGGCTCTTCTGAGCCAGGCAGTTACACTGTGATTCCAAGGGCTGAGAAAACGCGTTTATTTCGGACTGAAAAACACATTTTGAAAAGTGGCCTGTTTCTGCCCTATAAGTTACATGGGGGTGACCAAAGTTGCCAAAACGTGTTTATTTGTGTTGAAAAACACGTTTTGACAACTTCTGCACACTGGGGTTAAGGGCTGACAAACTGGGCTCCTCTGAGCCAGGGAGTTACACTGTGATTCCAAGGGCTGAGAAAACGCGTTTATTTCGGGCTGAAAAACACGTTTTGAAAAGTGGCCTGTTTCTGCCCTATAAGTTACATGGGGTTGACCAAAGTTGCCAAAACGTGTTTATTTCAGCTAAAAAAAACGTTTTGACAACTTCTGCTCATTGGGGTTAAGTACTGACTCATTGGGCTCTTCTGAGCCAGGCAGTTACACTGTGATTCCAAGGGCTGAGAAAACGCGTTTATTTCGGGCTGAAAAACACGTTTTGAAAAGTGGCCTGTTTCTGCCCTATAAGTTACATGGGGGTGACCAAAGTTGCCAAAACGTGTTTATTTGTGCTGAAAAACACGTTTTGACAACTTCTGCACACTGGGGTTAAGGGCTGACAAACTGGGCTCCTCTGAGCCAGGGAGTTACACTGTGATTCCAAGGGCTGGGAAAACGCGTTTATTTCGGGCTGAAAAACACGTTTTGAAAAGTGGCCTGTTTCTGCCCTATAAGTTACATGGGGGTGACCAAAGTTGCCAAAACGTGTTTATTTGTGCTGAAAAATACGTTTTGACAACTTCTGCTCACAGGGGTTAAGGGCTGACTCATTGGGCTCTTCTGAGCCAGGCAGTTACACTGTGAATCCAAGGGCTGAGAAAACGCGTTTATTTCGGGCTGAAAAACACGTTTTGAAAAGTGGCCTATTTCTGCCTTATAAGTTACATGGGGGTGGCCAAAGTTGCCAAAATGTGTTTATTTCTGCTGAAAAACACGTTTTGACAACTTCTGCACACTGGGGTTAAGGGCTGACAAACTGGGCTCCTCTGAACCAGGGAGTTACACTGTGATTCCAAGGGCTGAGAAAACGCGTTTATTTCGGGCTGAAAAACACGTTTTGAAAAGTGGCCTGTTTCTGCCCTATAAGTTACATGGGGTTGACCAAAGTTGCCAAAACGTGTTTATTTCTGCTGAAAAACACGTTTTGACAACTTCTGCTCACTGGGGTTAAGGACTGACTCAGTGGGCTCTTCTGAGCCAGGCAGTTACACTGTGATTCCAAGGGCTGAGAAAACGCGTTTATTTCGGGCTGAAAAACACGTTTTGAAAAGTGGCCTGTTTCTGCCCTATAAGTTACATGGAATTGACCAAAGTTGCCAAAACGTGTTTATTTCAGCTGAAAAAAACGTTTTGACAACTTCTGCTCCTTGGGGTTAAGGACTGACTCATTGGGCTCTTCTGAGCCAGGCAGTTACACTGTGATTCCAAGGGCTGAGAAAACGCGTTTATTTCGGGCTGAAAAACACGTTTTGAAAAGTGGCCTGTTTCTGCCCTATAAGTTACATGGGGGTGACCAAAGTTGCCAAAACGTGTTTATTTGTGCTGAAAAACACGTTTTGAGAACTTCTGCACACTGGGGATAAGGGCTGACAAACTGGGCTCCTCTGAGCCAGGGAGTTACACTGTGATTCCAAGGGCTGAGAAAACGCATTTATTTCGGGCTCAAAAACACGTTTTGAAAAGTGGCCTGTTTCTGCCCTATAAGTTACATGGGGGTGACCAAAGTTGCCAAAACGTGTTTATTTGTGCTGAAAAACACGTTTTGACAACTTCTGCACACTGGGGTTAAGGGCTGACAAACTGGGCTCCTCTGAGCCAGGGAGTTACACTGTGATTCCAAGGGCTGGGAAAACGCGTTTATTTCGGGCTGAAAAACACGTTTTGAAAAGTGGCCTGTTTCTGCCCTATAAGTTACATGGGGGTGACCAAAGTTGCCAAAACGTGTTTATTTGTGCTGAAAAATACGTTTTGACAACTTCTGCTCACAGGGGTTAAGGGCTGACTCATTGGGCTCTTCTGAGCCAGGCAGTTACACTGTGAATCCAAGGGCTGAGAAAACGCGTTTATTTCGGGCTGAAAAACACGTTTTGAAAAGTGGCCTATTTCTGCCTTATAAGTTACATGGGGGTGGCCAAAGTTGCCAAAATGTGTTTATTTCTGCTGAAAAACACGTTTTGACAACTTCTGCACACTGGGGTTAAGGGCTGACAAACTGGGCTCCTCTGAACCAGGGAGTTACACTGTGATTCCAAGGGCTGAGAAAACGCGTTTATTTCGGGCTGAAAAACACGTTTTGAAAAGTGGCCTGTTTCTGCCCTATAAGTTACATGGGGTTGACCAAAGTTGCCAAAACGTGTTTATTTCTGCTGAAAAACACGTTTTGACAACTTCTGCTCACTGGGGTTAAGGACTGACTCAGTGGGCTCTTCTGAGCCAGGCAGTTACACTGTGATTCCAAGGGCTGAGAAAACGCGTTTATTTCGGGCTGAAAAACACGTTTTGAAAAGTGGCCTGTTTCTGCCCTATAAGTTACATGGAATTGACCAAAGTTGCCAAAACGTGTTTATTTCTGCTGAAAAACACGTTTTGACAACTTCTGCTCACTGGGGTTAAGGACTGACTCATTGGGCTCTTCTGAGCCAGGCAGTTACACTGCGATTCCAAGGGCTGAGAAAACGCGTTTATTTCGGGCTGAAAAACACGTTTTGAAAAGTGGCCTGTTTCTGCCCTATAAGTTACATGGGGGTGACCAAAGTTGCCAAAACGTGTTTATTTGTGCTGAAAAACACGTTTTGACAACTTCTGCACACTGGGGTTAAGGGCTGACAAACTGGGCTCCTCTGAGCCAGGGAGTTACACTGTGATTCCAAGGGCTGGGAAAACGCGTTTATTTCGGGCTGAAAAACACGTTTTGAAAAGTGGCCTGTTTCTGCCCTATAAGTTACATGGGGGTGACCAAAGTTGCCAAAACGTGTTTATTTGTGCTGAAAAATACGTTTTGACAACTTCTGCTCACAGGGGTTAAGGGCTGACTCATTGGGCTCTTCTGAGCCAGGCAGTTACACTGTGAATCCAAGGGCTGAGAAAACGCGTTTATTTCGGGCTGAAAAACACGTTTTGAAAAGTGGCCTATTTCTGCCTTATAAGTTACATGGGGGTGGCCAAAGTTGCCAAAATGTGTTTATTTCTGCTGAAAAACACGTTTTGACAACTTCTGCACACTGGGGTTAAGGGCTGACAAACTGGGCTCCTCTGAACCAGGGAGTTACACTGTGATTCCAAGGGCTGAGAAAACGCGTTTATTTCGGGCTGAAAAACACGTTTTGAAAAGTGGCCTGTTTCTGCCCTATAAGTTACATGGGGTTGACCAAAGTTGCCAAAACGTGTTTATTTCTGCTGAAAAACACGTTTTGACAACTTCTGCTCACTGGGGTTAAGGACTGACTCAGTGGGCTCTTCTGAGCCAGGCAGTTACACTGTGATTCCAAGGGCTGAGAAAACGCGTTTATTTCGGGCTGAAAAACACGTTTTGAAAAGTGGCCTGTTTCTGCCCTATAAGTTACATGGGGTTGACCAAAGTTGCCAAAACGTGTTTATTTCTGCTGAAAAACACGTTTTGACAACTTCTGCACACTGGGGTTAAGGGCTGACAAACTGGGCTCCTCTGAGCCAGGGAGTTACACTGTGATTCCAAGGGCTGAGAAAACGCGTTTATTTCGGGCTGAAAAACACGTTTTGAAAAGTGGCCAGTTTCTGCCCTATAAGTTACATGGGGTTGACCAAAGTTGCCAAAACGTGTTTATTTCAGCTGAAAAAAACGTTTTGACAACTTCTGCTCATTGGGGTTAAGGACTGACTCATTGGGCTCTTCTGAGCCAGGCAGTTACACTGTGATTCCAAGGGCTGAGAAAACGCGTTTATTTCGGGCTGAAAAACACGTTTTGAAAAGTGGCCTGTTTCTGCCCTATAAGTTACATGGGGTTGACCAAAGTTGCCAAAACGTGTTTATTTCTGCTGAAAAACACGTTTTTACAACTTCTGCACACTGGGGATAAGGGCTGACAAATTGGGCTCCTCTGAGCCAGGGAGTTACACTGTGATTCCAAGGGCTGAGAAAACGCGTTTATTTCGGGCTGAAAAACACGTTTTGAAAAGTGGCCTGTTTCTGCCCTATAAGTTACATGGGGTTGACCAAAGTTGCCAAAACGTGTTTATTTCTGCTGAAAAACACGTTTTGACAACTTCTGCACACTGGGGTTAAGGGCTGACAAACTGGGCTCCTCTGAGCCAGGGAGTTACACTGTGATTCCAAGGGCTAAGAAAACGCGTTTATTTCGGGCTGAAAAACACGTTTTGAAAAGTGGCCTGTTTCTGCCCTATAAGTTACATGGGGGTGACCAAAGTTGCCAAAACGTGTTTATTTGTGCTGAAAAACACGTTTTGACAACTTCTGCTCACTGGGGTTAAGGGCTGACTCATTGGGCTCTTCTGAGCCAGGCAGTTACACTGTGATTCCAAGGGCTGAGAAAACGCGTTTATTTCGGACTGAAAAACACGTTTTGAAAAGTGGCCTGTTTCTGCCCTATAAGTTACATGGGGGTGACCAAAGTTGCCAAAACGTGTTTATTTGTGTTGAAAAACACGTTTTGACAACTTCTGCACACTGGGGTTAAGGGCTGACAAACTGGGCTCCTCTGAGCCAGGGAGTTACACTGTTATTCCAAGGGCTGAGAAAACGCGTTTATTTCGGGCTGAAAAACACGTTTTGAAAAGTGGCCTGTTTCTGCCCTATAAGTTACATGGGGTTTACCAAAGTTGCCAAAACGTGTTTATTTCAGCTGGAAAAAACGTTTTGACAACTTCTGCTCATTGGGGTTAAGGATTGACTCATTGGGCTCTTCTGAGCCAGGCAGTTACACTGTGATTCCAAGGGCTGAGAAAACGCATTTATTTCGGGCTCAAAAACACGTTTTGAAAAGTGGCCTGTTTCTGCCCTATAAGTTACATGGGGGTGACCAAAGTTGCCAAAACGTGTTTATTTGTGCTGAAAAACACGTTTTGACAACTTCTGCACACTGGGGTTAAGGGCTGACAAACTGGGCTCCTCTGAGCCAGGGAGTTACACTGTGATTCCAAGGGCTGGGAAAACGCGTTTATTTCGGGCTGAAAAACACGTTTTGAAAAGTGGCCTGTTTCTGCCCTATAAGTTACATGGGGGTGACCGAAGTTGCCAAAACGTGTTTATTTGTGCTGAAAAATACGTTTTGACAACTTCTACTCACAGGGGTTAAGGGCTGACTCATTGGGCTCTTCTGAGCCAGGCAGTTACACTGTGAATCCAAGGGCTGAGAAAACGCGTTTATTTCGGGCTGAAAAACACGTTTTGAAAAGTGGCCTATTTCTGCCTTATAAGTTACATGGGGGTGGCCAAAGTTGCCAAAATGTGTTTATTTCTGCTGAAAAACACGTTTTGACAACTTCTGCACACTGGGGTTAAGGGCTGACAAACTGGGCTCCTCTGAACCAGGGAGTTACACTGTGATTCCAAGGGCTGAGAAAACGCGTTTATTTCGGGCTGAAAAACACGTTTTGAAAAGTGGCCTGTTTCTGCCCTATAAGTTACATGGGGTTGACCAAAGTTGCCAAAACGTGTTTATTTCTGCTGAAAAACACGTTTTGACAACTTCTGCTCACTGGGGTTAAGGACTGACTCAGTGGGCTCTTCTGAGCCAGGCAGTTACACTGTGATTCCAAGGGCTGAGAAAACGCGTTTATTTCGGGCTGAAAAACACGTTTTGAAAAGTGGCCTGTTTCTGCCCTATAAGTTACATGGAATTGACCAAAGTTGCCAAAACGTGTTTATTTCAGCTGAAAAAAACGTTTTGACAACTTCTGCTCCTTGGGGTTAAGGACTGACTCATTGGGCTCTTCTGAGCCAGGCAGTTACACTGTGATTCCAAGGGCTGAGAAAACGCGTTTATTTCGGGCTGAAAAACACGTTTTGAAAAGTGGCCTGTTTCTGCCCTATAAGTTACATGGGGGAGACCAAAGTTGCCAAAACGTGTTTATTTCAGCTGAAAATCACGTTTTGAGAACTTCTGCTCACTGGGGTTAAGGACTGACTCATTGGGCTCTTCTGAGCCAGGCAGTTACACTGCGATTCCAAGGGCTGAGAAAACGCGTTTATTTCGGGCTGAAAAACACGTTTTGAAAAGTGGCCTGTTTCTGCCCTATAAGTTACATGGGGGTGACCAAAGTTGCCAAAACGTGTTTATTTGTGCTGAAAAATACGTTTTGACAACTTCTGCTCACTGGGGTTAAGGGCTGACTCATTGGGCTCCTCTGAGCCAGGGAGTTACACTGTGATTCCAAGGGCTGAGAAAACGCGTTTATTTCGGGCTGAAAAACACGTTTTGAAAAGTGGCCTGTTTCTGCCCTATAAGTTACATGGGGGTGACCAAAGTTGCCAAAACGTGTTTATTTGTGCTGAAAAACACGTTTTGACAACTTCTGCACACTGGGGATAAGGGCTGACAAACTGGGCTCTTCTGAGCCAGGGAGTTACACTGTGATTCCAAGGGCTGAGAAAACGCGTTTATTTCGCGCTGAAAAACACGTTTTGAAAAGTGGCCTGTTTCTGCCCTATAAGTTACATGGGGTTTACCAAAGTTGCCAAAACGTGTTTATTTCAGCTGAAAAAAACGTTTTGACAACTTCTGCTCATTGGGGTTAAGGATTGACTCATTGGGCTCTTCTGAGCCAGGCAGTTACACTGTGATTCCAAGGGCTGAGAAAACGCATTTATTTCGGGCTCAAAAACACGTTTTGAAAAGTGGCCTGTTTCTGCCCTATAAGTTACATGGGGGTGACCAAAGTTGCCAAAACGTGTTTATTTGTGCTGAAAAACACGTTTTGACAACTTCTGCACACTGGGGTTAAGGGCTGACAAACTGGGCTCCTCTGAGCCAGGGAGTTACACTGTGATTCCAAGGGCTGGGAAAACGCGTTTATTTCGGGCTGAAAAACACGTTTTGAAAAGTGGCCTGTTTCTGCCCTATAAGTTACATGGGGGTGACCAAAGTTGCCAAAACGTGTTTATTTGTGCTGAAAAATACGTTTTGACAACTTCTGCTCACAGGGGTTAAGGGCTGACTCATTGGGCTCTTCTGAGCCAGGCAGTTACACTGTGAATCCAAGGGCTGAGAAAACGCGTTTATTTCGGGCTGAAAAACACGTTTTGAAAAGTGGCCTGTTTCTGCCCTATAAGTTACATGGGGTTGACCAAAGTTGCCAAAACGTGTTTATTTCTGCTGAAAAACACGTTTTGACAACTTCTGCACACTGGGGTTAAGGGCTGACAAACTGGGCTCCTCTGAGCCAGGGAGTTACACTGTGATTCCAAGGGCTGAGAAAACGCGTTTATTTCGGGCTGAAAAACACGTTTTGAAAAGTGGCCAGTTTCTGCCCTATAAGTTACATGGGGTTGACCAAAGTTGCCAAAACGTGTTTATTTCAGCTGAAAAAAACGTTATGACAACTTCTGCTCATTGGGGTTAAGGACTGACTCATTGGGCTCTTCTGAGCCAGGCAGTTACACTGTGATTCCAAGGGCTGAGAAAACGCGTTTATTTCGGGCTGAAAAACACGTTTTGAAAAGTGGCCTGTTTCTGCCCTATAAGTTACATGGGGTTGACCAAAGTTGCCAAAACGTGTTTATTTCTGCTGAAAAACACGTTTTGACAACTTCTGCACACTGGGGATAAGGGCTGACAAATTGGGCTCCTCTGAGCCAGGGAGTTACACTGTGATTCCAAGGGCTGAGAAAACGCGTTTATTTCGGGCTGAAAAACACGTTTTGAAAAGTGGCCTGTTTCTGCCCTATAAGTTACATGGGGTTGACCAAAGTTGCCAAAACGTGTTTATTTCTGCTGAAAAACACGTTTTGACAACTTCTGCACACTGGGGTTAAGGGCTGACAAACTGGGCTCCTCTGAGCCAGGGAGTTACACTGTGATTCCAAGGGCTAAGAAAACGCGTTTATTTCGGGCTGAAAAACACGTTTTGAAAAGTGGCCTGTTTCTGCCCTATAAGTTACATGGGGGTGACCAAAGTTGCCAAAACGTGTTTATTTGTGCTGAAAAATACGTTTTGACAACTTCTGCTCACTGGGGTTAAGGGCTGACTCATTGGGCTCTTCTGAGCCAGGCAGTTACACTGTGATTCCAAGGGCTGAGAAAACGCGTTTATTTCGGACTGAAAAACACGTTTTGAAAAGTGGCCTGTTTCTGCCCTATAAGTTACATGGGGGTGACCAAAGTTGCCAAAACGTGTTTATTTGTGTTGAAAAACACGTTTTGACAACTTCTGCACACTGGGGTTAAGGGCTGACAAACTGGGCTCCTCTGAGCCAGGGAGTTACACTGTTATTCCAAGGGCTGAGAAAACGCGTTTATTTCGGGCTGAAAAACACGTTTTGAAAAGTGGCCTGTTTCTGCCCTATAAGTTACATGGGGGTGACCAAAGTTGCCAAAACGTGTTTATTTCAGCTAAAAAAAACGTTTTGACAACTTCTGCTCATTGGGGTTAAGGACTGACTCATTGGGCTCTTCTGAGCCAGGCAGTTACACTGTGATTCCAAGGGCTGAGAAAACGCGTTTATTTCGGGCTGAAAAACACGTTTTGAAAAGTGGCCTGTTTCTGCCCTATAAGTTACATGGGGGTGACCAAAGTTGCCAAAACGTGTTTATTTGTGCTGAAAAACACGTTTTGACAACTTCTGCACACTGGGGATAAGGGCTGACAAACTGGGCTCCTCTGAGCCAGGGAGTTACACTGTGATTCCAAGGGCTGAGAAAACGCGTTTATTTCGCGCTGAAAAACACGTTTTGAAAAGTGGCCTGTTTCTGCCCTATAAGTTACATGGGGTTTACCAAAGTTGCCAAAACGTGTTTATTTCAGCTGGAAAAAACGTTTTGACAACTTCTGCTCATTGGGGTTAAGGATTGACTCATTGGGCTCTTCTGAGCCAGGCAGTTACACTGTGATTCCAAGGGCTGAGAAAACGCATTTATTTCGGGCTCAAAAACACGTTTTGAAAAGTGGCCTGTTTCTGCCCTATAAGTTACATGGGGGTGACCAAAGTTGCCAAAACGTGTTTATTTGTGCTGAAAAACACGTTTTGACAACTTCTGCACACTGGGTTAAGGGCTGACAAACTGGGCTCCTCTGAGCCAGGGAGTTACACTGTGATTCCAAGGGCTGGGAAAACGCGTTTATTTCGGGCTGAAAAACACGTTTTGAAAAGTGGCCTGTTTCTGCCCTATAAGTTACATGGGGGTGACCAAAGTTGCCAAAACGTGTTTATTTGTGCTGAAAAATACGTTTTGACAACTTCTCCTCACAGGGGTTAAGGGCTGACTCATTGGGCTCTTCTGAGCCAGGCAGTTACACTGTGAATCCAAGGGCTGAGAAAACGCGTTTATTTCGGGCTGAAAAACACGTTTTGAAAAGTGGCCTATTTCTGCCTTATAAGTTACATGGGGGTGGCCAAAGTTGCCAAAATGTGTTTATTTCTGCTGAAAAACACGTTTTGACAACTTCTGCACACTGGGGTTAAGGGCTGACAAACTGGGCTCCTCTGAACCAGGGAGTTACACTGTGATTCCAAGGGCTGAGAAAACGCGTTTATTTCGGGCTGAAAAACACGTTTTGAAAAGTGGCCTGTTTCTGCCCTATAAGTTACATGGGGTTGACCAAAGTTGCCAAAACGTGTTTATTTCTGCTGAAAAACACGTTTTGACAACTTCTGCTCACTGGGGTTAAGGACTGACTCAGTGGGCTCTTCTGAGCCAGGCAGTTACACTGTGATTCCAAGGGCTGAGAAAACGCGTTTATTTCGGGCTGAAAAACACGTTTTGAAAAGTGGCCTGTTTCTGCCCTATAAGTTACATGGAATTGACCAAAGTTGCCAAAACGTGTTTATTTCAGCTGAAAAAAACGTTTTGACAACTTCTGCTCCTTGGGGTTAAGGACTGACTCATTGGGCTCTTCTGAGCCAGGCAGTTACACTGTGATTCCAAGGGCTGAGAAAACGCGTTTATTTCGGGCTGAAAAACACGTTTTGAAAAGTGGCCTGTTTCTGCCCTATAAGTTACATGGGGGTGACCAAAGTTGCCAAAACGTGTTTATTTGTGCTGAAAAACACGTTTTGACAACTTCTGCACACTGGGGTTAAGGGCTGACAAACTGGGCTCCTCTGAGCCAGGGAGTTACACTGTGATTCCAAGGGCTGGGAAAACGCGTTTATTTCGGGCTGAAAAACACGTTTTGAAAAGTGGCCTGTTTCTGCCCTATAAGTTACATGGGGGTGACCAAAGTTGCCAAAACGTGTTTATTTGTGCTGAAAAATACGTTTTGACAACTTCTGCTCACAGGGGTTAAGGGCTGACTCATTGGGCTCTTCTGAGCCAGGCAGTTACACTGTGAATCCAAGGGCTGAGAAAACGCGTTTATTTCGGGCTGAAAAACACGTTTTGAAAAGTGGCCTATTTCTGCCTTATAAGTTACATGGGGGTGGCCAAAGTTGCCAAAATGTGTTTATTTCTGCTGAAAAACACGTTTTGACAACTTCTGCACACTGGGGTTAAGGGCTGACAAACTGGGCTCCTCTGAACCAGGGAGTTACACTGTGATTCCAAGGGCTGAGAAAACGCGTTTATTTCGGGCTGAAAAACACGTTTTGAAAAGTGGCCTGTTTCTGCCCTATAAGTTACATGGGGTTGACCAAAGTTGCCAAAACGTGTTTATTTCTGCTGAAAAACACGTTTTGACAACTTCTGCTCACTGGGGTTAAGGACTGACTCAGTGGGCTCTTCTGAGCCAGGCAGTTACACTGTGATTCCAAGGGCTGAGAAAACGCGTTTATTTCGGGCTGAAAAACACGTTTTGAAAAGTGGCCTGTTTCTGCCCTATAAGTTACATGGAATTGACCAAAGTTGCCAAAACGTGTTTATTTCTGCTGAAAAACACGTTTTGACAACTTCTGCACACTGGGGTTAAGGGCTGACAACCTTGCTCCTCTGAGCCAGGGAGTTACACTGTGATTCCAAGGGCTGAGAAAACGCGTTTATTTCGGGCTGAAAAACACGTTTTGAAAAGTGGCCTGTTTCTGCCCTATAAGTTACATGGGGGTGACCAAAGTTGCCAAAACGTGTTTATTTCAGCTGAAAATCACGTTTTGACAACTTCTGCTCACTGGGGTTAAGGACTGACTCATTGGGCTCTTCTGAGCCAGGCAGTTACACTGCGATTCCAAGGGCTGAGAAAACGCGTTTATTTCGGGCTGAAAAACACGTTTTGAAAAGTGGCCTGTTTCTGCCCTATAAGTTACATGGGGGTGACCAAAGTTGCCAAAACGTGTTTATTTGTGCTGAAAAATACGTTTTGACAACTTCTGCTCACTGGGGTTAAGGGCTGACTCATTGGGCTCCTCTGAGCCAGGGAGTTACACTGTGATTCCAAGGGCTGAGAAAACGCGTTTATTTCGGGCTGAAAAACACGTTTTGAAAAGTGGCCTGTTTCTGCCCTATAAGTTACATGGGGGTGACCAAAGTTGCCAAAACGTGTTTATTTGTGCTGAAAAACACGTTTTGACAACTTCTGCACACTGGGGATAAGGGCTGACAAACTGGGCTCCTCTGAGCCAGGGAGTTACACTGTGATTCCAAGGGCTGAGAAAACGCGTTTATTTCGCGCTGAAAAACACGTTTTGAAAAGTGGCCTGTTTCTGCCCTATAAGTTACATGGGGTTTACCAAAGTTGCCAAAACGTGTTTATTTCAGCTGAAAAAAACGTTTTGACAACTTCTGCTCATTGGGGTTAAGGATTGACTCATTGGGCTCTTCTGAGCCAGGCAGTTACACTGTGATTCCAAGGGCTGAGAAAACGCATTTATTTCGGGCTCAAAAACACGTTTTGAAAAGTGGCCTGTTTCTGCCCTATAAGTTACATGGGGGTGACCAAAGTTGCCAAAACGTGTTTATTTGTGCTGAAAAACACGTTTTGACAACTTCTGCACACTGGGGTTAAGGGCTGACAAACTGGGCTCCTCTGAGCCTGGGAGTTACACTGTGATTCCAAGGGCTGGGAAAACGCGTTTATTTCGGGCTGAAAAACACGTTTTGAAAAGTGGCCTGTTTCTGCCCTATAAGTTACATGGGGGTGACCAAAGTTGCCAAAACGTGTTTATTTGTGCTGAAAAATACGTTTTGACAACTTCTGCTCACAGGGGTTAAGGGCTGACTCATTGGGCTCTTCTGAGCCAGGCAGTTACACTGTGAATCCAAGGGCTGAGAAAACGCGTTTATTTCGGGCTGAAAAACACGTTTTGAAAAGTGGCCTATTTCTGCCTTATAAGTTACATGGGGGTGGCCAAAGTTGCCAAAATGTGTTTATTTCTGCTGAAAAACACGTTTTGACAACTTCTGCACACTGGGGTTAAGGGCTGACAAACTGGGCTCCTCTGAACCAGGGAGTTACACTGTGATTCCAAGGGCTGAGAAAACGCGTTTATTTCGGGCTGAAAAACACGTTTTGAAAAGTGGCCTGTTTCTGCCCTATAAGTTACATGGGGTTGACCAAAGTTGCCAAAACGTGTTTATTTCTGCTGAAAAACACGTTTTGACAACTTCTGCTCACTGGGGTTAAGGACTGACTCAGTGGGCTCTTCTGAGCCAGGCAGTTACACTGTGATTCCAAGGGCTGAGAAAACGCGTTTATTTCGGGCTGAAAAACACGTTTTGAAAAGTGGCCTGTTTCTGCCCTATAAGTTACATGGGGTTGACCAAAGTTGCCAGAACGTGTTTATTTCTGCTGAAAAACACGTTTTGACAACTTCTGCACACTGGGGTTAAGGGCTGACAAACTGGGCTCCTCTGAGCCAGGGAGTTACACTGTGATTCCAAGGGCTGAGAAAACGCGTTTATTTCGGGCTGAAAAACACGTTTTGAAAAGTGGCCAGTTTCTGCCCTATAAGTTACATGGGGTTGACCAAAGTTGCCAAAACGTGTTTATTTCAGCTGAAAAAAACGTTTTGACAACTTCTGCTCATTGGGGTTAAGGACTGACTCATTGGGCTCTTCTGAGCCAGGCAGTTACACTGTGATTCCAAGGGCTGAGAAAACGCGTTTATTTCGGGCTGAAAAACACGTTTTGAAAAGTGGCCTGTTTCTGCCCTATAAGTTACATGGGGTTGACCAAAGTTGCCAAAACGTGTTTATTTCTGCTGAAAAACACGTTTTGACAACTTCTGCACACTGGGGATAAGGGCTGACAAATTGGGCTCCTCTGAGCCAGGGAGTTACACTGTGATTCCAAGGGCTGAGAAAACGCGTTTATTTCGGGCTGAAAAACACGTTTTGAAAAGTGGCCTGTTTCTGCCCTATAAGTTACATGGGGTTGACCAAAGTTGCCAAAACGTGTTTATTTCAGCTGAAAAAAACGTTATGACAACTTCTGCTCATTGGGGTTAAGGACTGACTCATTGGGCTCTTCTGAGCCAGGCAGTTACACTGTGATTCCAAGGGCTGAGAAAACGCGTTTATTTCGGGCTGAAAAACACGTTTTGAAAAGTGGCCTGTTTCTGCCCTATAAGTTACATGGGGTTGACCAAAGTTGCCAAAACGTGTTTATTTCTGCTGAAAAACACGTTTTGACAACTTCTGCACACTGGGGATAAGGGCTGACAAATTGGGCTCCTCTGAGCCAGGGAGTTACACTGTGATTCCAAGGGCTGAGAAAACGCGTTTATTTCGGGCTGAAAAACACGTTTTGAAAAGTGGCCTGTTTCTGCCCTATAAGTTACATGGGGTTGACCAAAGTTGCCAAAACGTGTTTATTTCTGCTGAAAAACACGTTTTGACAACTTCTGCACACTGGGGTTAAGGGCTGACAAACTGGGCTCCTCTGAGCCAGGGAGTTACACTGTGATTCCAAGGGCTAAGAAAACGCGTTTATTTCGGGCTGAAAAACACGTTTTGAAAAGTGGCCTGTTTCTGCCCTATAAGTTACATGGGGGTGACCAAAGTTGCCAAAACGTGTTTATTTGTGCTGAAAAATACGTTTTGACAACTTCTGCTCACTGGGGTTAAGGGCTGACTCATTGGGCTCTTCTGAGCCAGGCAGTTACACTGTGATTCCAAGGGCTGAGAAAACGCGTTTATTTCGGACTGAAAAACACGTTTTGAAAAGTGGCCTGTTTCTGCCCTATAAGTTACATGGGGGTGACCAAAGTTGCCAAAACGTGTTTATTTGTGTTGAAAAACACGTTTTGACAACTTCTGCACACTGGGGTTAAGGGCTGACAAACTGGGCTCCTCTGAGCCAGGGAGTTACACTGTTATTCCAAGGGCTGAGAAAACGCGTTTATTTCGGGCTGAAAAACACGTTTTGAAAAGTGGCCTGTTTCTGCCCTATAAGTTACATGGGGGTGACCAAAGTTGCCAAAACGTGTTTATTTCAGCTAAAAAAAACGTTTTGACAACTTCTGCTCATTGGGGTTAAGGACTGACTCATTGGGCTCTTCTGAGCCAGGCAGTTACACTGTGATTCCAAGGGCTGAGAAAACGCGTTTATTTCGGGCTGAAAAACACGTTTTGAAAAGTGGCCTGTTTCTGCCCTATAAGTTACATGGGGGTGACCAAAGTTGCCAAAACGTGTTTATTTGTGCTGAAAAACACGTTTTGACAACTTCTGCACACTGGGGATAAGGGCTGACAAACTGGGCTCCTCTGAGCCAGGGAGTTACACTGTGATTCCAAGGGCTGAGAAAACGCGTTTATTTCGCGCTGAAAAACACGTTTTGAAAAGTGGCCTGTTTCTGCCCTATAAGTTACATGGGGTTTACCAAAGTTGCCAAAACGTGTTTATTTCAGCTGGAAAAAACGTTTTGACAACTTCTGCTCATTGGGGTTAAGGATTGACTCATTGGGCTCTTCTGAGCCAGGCAGTTACACTGTGATTCCAAGGGCTTAGAAAACGCATTTATTTCGGGCTCAAAAACACGTTTTGAAAAGTGGCCTGTTTCTGCCCTATAAGTTACATGGGGGTGACCAAAGTTGCCAAAACGTGTTTATTTGTGCTGAAAAACACGTTTTGACAACTTCTGCACACTGGGGTTAAGGGCTGACAAACTGGGCTCCTCTGAGCCAGGGAGTTACACTGTGATTCCAAGGGCTGGGAAAACGCGTTTATTTCGGGCTGAAAAACACGTTTTGAAAAGTGGCCTGTTTCTGCCCTATAAGTTACATGGGGGTGACCAAAGTTGCCAAAACGTGTTTATTTGTGCTGAAAAATACGTTTTGACAACTTCTCCTCACAGGGGTTAAGGGCTGACTCATTGGGCTCTTCTGAGCCAGGCAGTTACACTGTGAATCCAAGGGCTGAGAAAACGCGTTTATTTCGGGCTGAAAAACACGTTTTGAAAAGTGGCCTATTTCTGCCTTATAAGTTACATGGGGGTGGCCAAAGTTGCCAAAATGTGTTTATTTCTGCTGAAAAACACGTTTTGACAACTTCTGCACACTGGGGTTAAGGGCTGACAAACTGGGCTCCTCTGAACCAGGGAGTTACACTGTGATTCCAAGGGCTGAGAAAACGCGTTTATTTCGGGCTGAAAAACACGTTTTGAAAAGTGGCCTGTTTCTGCCCTATAAGTTACATGGGGTTGACCAAAGTTGCCAAAACGTGTTTATTTCTGCTGAAAAACACGTTTTGACAACTTCTGCTCACTGGGGTTAAGGACTGACTCAGTGGGCTCTTCTGAGCCAGGCAGTTACACTGTGATTCCAAGGGCTGAGAAAACGCGTTTATTTCGGGCTGAAAAACACGTTTTGAAAAGTGGCCTGTTTCTGCCCTATAAGTTACATGGAATTGACCAAAGTTGCCAAAACGTGTTTATTTCAGCTGAAAAAAACGTTTTGACAACTTCTGCTCCTTGGGGTTAAGGACTGACTCATTGGGCTCTTCTGAGCCAGGCAGTTACACTGTGATTCCAAGGGCTGAGAAAACGCGTTTATTTCGGGCTGAAAAACACGTTTTGAAAAGTGGCCTGTTTCTGCCCTATAAGTTACATGGGGGTGACCAAAGTTGCCAAAACGTGTTTATTTGTGCTGAAAAACACGTTTTGACAACTTCTGCACACTGGGGTTAAGGGCTGACAAACTGGGCTCCTCTGAGCCAGGGAGTTACACTGTGATTCCAAGGGCTGGGAAAACGCGTTTATTTCGGGCTGAAAAACACGTTTTGAAAAGTGGCCTGTTTCTGCCCTATAAGTTACATGGGGGTGACCAAAGTTGCCAAAACGTGTTTATTTGTGCTGAAAAATACGTTTTGACAACTTCTGCTCACAGGGGTTAAGGGCTGACTCATTGGGCTCTTCTGAGCCAGGCAGTTACACTGTGAATCCAAGGGCTGAGAAAACGCGTTTATTTCGGGCTGAAAAACACGTTTTGAAAAGTGGCCTATTTCTGCCTTATAAGTTACATGGGGGTGGCCAAAGTTGCCAAAATGTGTTTATTTCTGCTGAAAAACACGTTTTGACAACTTCTGCACACTGGGGTTAAGGGCTGACAAACTGGGCTCCTCTGAACCAGGGAGTTACACTGTGATTCCAAGGGCTGAGAAAACGCGTTTATTTCGGGCTGAAAAACACGTTTTGAAAAGTGGCCTGTTTCTGCCCTATAAGTTACATGGGGTTGACCAAAGTTGCCAAAACGTGTTTATTTCTGCTGAAAAACACGTTTTGACAACTTCTGCTCACTGGGGTTAAGGACTGACTCAGTGGGCTCTTCTGAGCCAGGCAGTTACACTGTGATTCCAAGGGCTGAGAAAACGCGTTTATTTCGGGCTGAAAAACACGTTTTGAAAAGTGGCCTGTTTCTGCCCTATAAGTTACATGGAATTGACCAAAGTTGCCAAAACGTGTTTATTTCTGCTGAAAAACACGTTTTGACAACTTCTGCACACTGGGGTTAAGGGCTGACAACCTTGCTCCTCTGAGCCAGGGAGTTACACTGTGATTCCAAGGGCTGAGAAAACGCGTTTATTTCGGGCTGAAAAACACGTTTTGAAAAGTGGCCTGTTTCTGCCCTATAAGTTACATGGGGGTGACCAAAGTTGCCAAAACGTGTTTATTTCAGCTGAAAATCACGTTTTGACAACTTCTGCTCACTGGGGTTAAGGACTGACTCATTGGGCTCTTCTGAGCCAGGCAGTTACACTGCGATTCCAAGGGCTGAGAAAACGCGTTTATTTCGGGCTGAAAAACACGTTTTGAAAAGTGGCCTGTTTCTGCCCTATAAGTTACATGGGGGTGACCAAAGTTGCCAAAACGTGTTTATTTGTGCTGAAAAATACGTTTTGACAACTTCTGCTCACTGGGGTTAAGGGCTGACTCATTGGGCTCCTCTGAGCCAGGGAGTTACACTGTGATTCCAAGGGCTGAGAAAACGCGTTTATTTCGGGCTGAAAAACACGTTTTGAAAAGTGGCCTGTTTCTGCCCTATAAGTTACATGGGGGTGACCAAAGTTGCCAAAACGTGTTTATTTGTGCTGAAAAACACGTTTTGACAACTTCTGCACACTGGGGATAAGGGCTGACAAACTGGGCTCCTCTGAGCCAGGGAGTTACACTGTGATTCCAAGGGCTGAGAAAACGCGTTTATTTCGCGCTGAAAAACACGTTTTGAAAAGTGGCCTGTTTCTGCCCTATAAGTTACATGGGGTTTACCAAAGTTGCCAAAACGTGTTTATTTCAGCTGAAAAAAACGTTTTGACAACTTCTGCTCATTGGGGTTAAGGATTGACTCATTGGGCTCTTCTGAGCCAGGCAGTTACACTGTGATTCCAAGGGCTGAGAAAACGCATTTATTTCGGGCTCAAAAACACGTTTTGAAAAGTGGCCTGTTTCTGCCCTATAAGTTACATGGGGGTGACCAAAGTTGCCAAAACGTGTTTATTTGTGCTGAAAAACACGTTTTGACAACTTCTGCACACTGGGGTTAAGGGCTGACAAACTGGGCTCCTCTGAGCCTGGGAGTTACACTGTGATTCCAAGGGCTGGGAAAACGCGTTTATTTCGGGCTGAAAAACACGTTTTGAAAAGTGGCCTGTTTCTGCCCTATAAGTTACATGGGGGTGACCAAAGTTGCCAAAACGTGTTTATTTGTGCTGAAAAATACGTTTTGACAACTTCTGCTCACAGGGGTTAAGGGCTGACTCATTGGGCTCTTCTGAGCCAGGCAGTTACACTGTGAATCCAAGGGCTGAGAAAACGCGTTTATTTCGGGCTGAAAAACACGTTTTGAAAAGTGGCCTATTTCTGCCTTATAAGTTACATGGGGGTGGCCAAAGTTGCCAAAATGTGTTTATTTCTGCTGAAAAACACGTTTTGACAACTTCTGCACACTGGGGTTAAGGGCTGACAAACTGGGCTCCTCTGAACCAGGGAGTTACACTGTGATTCCAAGGGCTGAGAAAACGCGTTTATTTCGGGCTGAAAAACACGTTTTGAAAAGTGGCCTGTTTCTGCCCTATAAGTTACATGGGGTTGACCAAAGTTGCCAAAACGTGTTTATTTCTGCTGAAAAACACGTTTTGACAACTTCTGCTCACTGGGGTTAAGGACTGACTCAGTGGGCTCTTCTGAGCCAGGCAGTTACACTGTGATTCCAAGGGCTGAGAAAACGCGTTTATTTCGGGCTGAAAAACACGTTTTGAAAAGTGGCCTGTTTCTGCCCTATAAGTTACATGGGGTTGACCAAAGTTGCCAGAACGTGTTTATTTCTGCTGAAAAACACGTTTTGACAACTTCTGCACACTGGGGTTAAGGGCTGACAAACTGGGCTCCTCTGAGCCAGGGAGTTACACTGTGATTCCAAGGGCTGAGAAAACGCGTTTATTTCGGGCTGAAAAACACGTTTTGAAAAGTGGCCAGTTTCTGCCCTATAAGTTACATGGGGTTGACCAAAGTTGCCAAAACGTGTTTATTTCAGCTGAAAAAAACGTTTTGACAACTTCTGCTCATTGGGGTTAAGGACTGACTCATTGGGCTCTTCTGAGCCAGGCAGTTACACTGTGATTCCAAGGGCTGAGAAAACGCGTTTATTTCGGGCTGAAAAACACGTTTTGAAAAGTGGCCTGTTTCTGCCCTATAAGTTACATGGGGTTGACCAAAGTTGCCAAAACGTGTTTATTTCTGCTGAAAAACACGTTTTGACAACTTCTGCACACTGGGGATAAGGGCTGACAAATTGGGCTCCTCTGAGCCAGGGAGTTACACTGTGATTCCAAGGGCTGAGAAAACGCGTTTATTTCGGGCTGAAAAACACGTTTTGAAAAGTGGCCTGTTTCTGCCCTATAAGTTACATGGGGTTGACCAAAGTTGCCAAAACGTGTTTATTTCTGCTGAAAAACACGTTTTGACAACTTCTGCACACTGGGGTTAAGGGCTGACAAACTGGGCTCCTCTGAGCCAGGGAGTTACACTGTGATTCCAAGGGCTAAGAAAACGCGTTTATTTCGGGCTGAAAAACACGTTTTGAAAAGTGGCATGTTTCTGCCCTATAAGTTACACGGGGTTGACCAAAGTTGCCAAAACGTGTTTATTTCTGCTGAAAAACACGTTTTGACAACTTCTGCTCACTGGGGTTAAGGACTGACTCAGTGGGCTCTTCTGAGCCAGGCAGTTACACTGTGATTCCAAGGGCTGAGAAAACGGGTTTTTTTCGGTCTGAAAAACACGTTTTGAAAAGTGGCCTGTTTCTGCCCTATAAGTTACATGGGGTTGACCAAAGTTGCCAAAACGTGTTTATTTGTGCTGAAAAATACGTTTTGACAACTTCTGCTCACTGGGGTTAAGGGCTGACTCATTGGGCTCTTCTGAGCCAGGCAGTTACACTGTGAATCCAAGGGTTGAGAAAACGCGTTTATTTCGGGCTGAAAAACTCGTTTTGAAAAGTGGCCTGTTTCTGCCCTATAAGTTACATGGGGTTGACCAAAGTTGCCAAAACGTGTTTATTTCTGCTGAAAAACACGTTTTGACAATTTCTGCACACTGGGGTTAAGGGCTGACAAACTGGGCTGCTCTGAGCCAGGGAGTTACACTGTGATTCCAAGGGCTGAGAAAACGCGTTTATTTCGGGCTGAAAAACACGTTTTGAAAAGTGGCCTGTTTCTGCCCTATAAGTTACATGGGGGTGACCAAAGTTGCCAAAACGTGTTTATTTGTGCTGAAAAATACGTTTTGACAACTTCTGCTCACTGGGGTTAAGGGCTGACTCATTGGGCTCTTCTGAGCCAGGTAGTTACACTGCGATTCCAAGGGCTGAGAAAACGCGTTCATTTCGGGCTGAAAAACACGTTTTGAAAAGTGGCCTGTTTCTGCCCTATAAGTTACATGGGGGTGACCAAAGTTGCCAAAACGTGTTTATTTGTGCTGAAAAACACGTTTTGACAACTTCTGCACACTGGGGTTAAGGGCTGACAAACTGGGCTCCTCTGAGCCAGGGAGTTACACTGTGATTCCAAGGGCTGGGAAAACGCGTTTATTTCGGGCTGAAAAACACGTTTTGAAAAGTGGCCTGTTTCTGCCCTATAAGTTACATGGGGGTGACCAAAGTTGCCAAAACGTGTTTATTTCAGCTGAAAATCACGTTTTGACAACTTCTGCTCACTGGGGTTAAGGACTGACTCATTGGGCCCTTCTGAGCCAGGCAGTTACACTGCGATTCCAAGGGCTGAGAAAACGCGTTTATTTCGGGCTGAAAAACACGTTTTGAAAAGTGGCCTGTTTCTGCCCTATAAGTTACATGGGGGTGACCAAAGTTGCCAAAACGTGTTTATTTCTGCTGAAAAACACGTTTTGACAATTTCTGCACACTGGGGTTAAGGGCTGACAAACTGGGCTCCTCTGAGCCAGGGAGTTACACTGTGATTCCAAGGGCTGAGAAAACGCGTTTATTTCGGGCTGAAAAACACGTTTTGAAAAGTGGCCTGTTTCTGCCCTATAAGTTACATGGGGGTGACCAAAGTTGCCAAAACGTGTTTATTTGTGCTGAAAAATACGTTTTGACAACTTCTGCTCACTGGGGTTAAGGGCTGACTCATTGGGCTCTTCTGAGCCAGGTAGTTACACTGCGATTCCAAGGGCTGAGAAAACGCGTTTATTTCGGGCTGAAAAACACGTTTTGAAAAGTGGCCTGTTTCTGCCCTATAAGTTACATGGGGGTGACCAAAGTTGCCAAAACGTGTTTATTTGTGCTGAAAAACACGTTTTGACAACTTCTGCACACTGGGGTTAAGGGCTGACAAACTGGGCTCCTCTGAGCCAGGCAGTTACACTGTGATTCCAAGGGCTGAGAAAACGCGTTTATTTCGGGCTGAAAAACACGTTTTGAAAAGTGGCCTGTTTCTGCCCTATAAGTTACATGGGGTTGACCAAAGTTGCCAAAACGTGTTTATTTCAGCTGAAAAAAACGTTTTGACAACTTCTGCTCATTGGTGTTAAGGACTGACTCATTGGGCTCTTCTGAGCCAGGCAGTTACACTGTGATTCCAAGGGCTGAGAAAACGCGTTTATTTCGGGCTGAAAAACACGTTTTGAAAAGTGGCCTGTTTCTGCCCTATAAGTTACATGGGGGTGACCAAAGTTGCCAAAACGTGTTTATTTGTGCTGAAAAACACGTTTTGACAACTTCTGCACACTGGGGTTAAGGGCTGACAAACTGGGCTCCTCTGAGCCAGGGAGTTACACTGTGATTCCAAGGGCTGGGAAAACGCGTTTATTTCGGGCTGAAAAACACGTTTTGAAAAGTGGCCTGTTTCTGCCCTATAAGTTACATGGGGGTGACCAAAGTTGCCAAAACGTGTTTATTTCAGCTGAAAATCACGTTTTGACAACTTCTGCTCACTGGGGTTAAGGACTGACTCATTGGGCCCTTCTGAGCCAGGCAGTTACACTGCGATTCCAAGGGCTGAGAAAACGCGTTTATTTCGGGCTGAAAAACACGTTTTGAAAAGTGGCCTGTTTCTGCCGTATAAGTTACATGGGGGTGACCAAAGTTGCCAAAACGTGTTTATTTGTGCTGAAAAATACGTTTTGACAACTTCTGCTCACTGGGGTTAAGGGCTGACTCATTGGGCTCTTCTGAGCCAGGCAGTTACACTGTGAATGCAAGGGCTGAGAAAACGCGTTTATTTCGGGCTGAAAAACACGTTTTGAAAAGTGGTCTATTTCTGCCTTATAAGTTACATGGGGGTGGCCAAAGTTGCCAAAATGTGTTTATTTCTGCTGAAAAACACGTTTTGACAACTTCAGCACACTGGGGTTAAGGGCTGACAAACTGGGCTCCTCTGAACCAGGGAGTTACACTGTGATTCCAAGGGCTGAGAAAACGCGTTTATTTCGCGCTGAAAAACACGTTTTGAAAAGTGGCCTGTTTCTGCCCTATAAGTTACATGGGGTTGACCAAAGTTGCCAAAACGTGTTTATTTCAGCTGAAAAAAACGTTTTGACAACTTCTGCTCATTGGGGTTAAGGATTGACTCATTGGGCTCTTCTGAGCCAGGCAGTTACACTGTGATTCCAAGGGCTGAGAAAACGCGTTTATTTCGGGCTGAAAAACACGTTTTGAAAAGTGGCCTGTTTCTGCCCTATAAGTTACATGGGGGTGACCAAAGTTGCCAAAACGTGTTTATTTGTGCTGAAAAACACGTTTTGACAACTTCTGCACACTGGGGTTAAGGGCTGACAAACTGGGCTCCTCTGAGCCAGGGAGTTACACTGTGATTCCAAGGGCTGGGAAAACGCGTTTATTTCGGGCTGAAAAACACGTTTTGAAAAGTGGCCTGTTTCTGCCCTATAAGTTACATGGGGGTGACCAAAGTTGCCAAAACGTGTTTATTTGTGCTGAAAAATACGTTTTGACAACTTCTGCTCACTGGGGTTAAGGGCTGACTCATTGGGCTCTTCTGAGCCAGGCAGTTACACTGTGAATCCAAGGGCTGAGAAAACGCGTTTATTTCGGGCTGAAAAACACGTTTTGAAAAGTGGCCTATTTCTGCCTTATAAGTTACATGGGGGTGGCCAAAGTTGCCAAAATGTGTTTATTTCTGCTGAAAAACACGTTTTGACAACTTCTGCACACTGGGGTTAAGGGCTGACAAACTGGGCTCCTCTGAACCAGGGAGTTACACTGTGATTCCAAGGGCTGAGAAAACGCGTTTATTTCGGGCTGAAAAACACGTTTTGAAAAGTGGCCTGTTTCTGCCCTATAAGTTACATGGGGTTGACCAAAGTTGCCAAAACGTGTTTATTTCTGCTGAAAAACACGTTTTGACAACTTCTGCTCACTGGGGTTAAGGACTGACTCAGTGGGCTCTTCTGAGCCAGGCAGTTACACTGTGATTCCAAGGGCTGAGAAAACGCGTTTATTTCGGGCTGAAAAACACGTTTTGAAAAGTGGCCTGTTTCTGCCCTATAAGTTACATGGGGTTGACCAAAGTTGCCAAAACGTGTTTATTTCTGCTGAAAAACACGTTTTGACAACTTCTGCACACTGGGGTTAAGGGCTGACAAACTGGGCTCCTCTGAGCCAGGGAGTTACACTGTGATTCCAAGGGCTGAGAAAACGCGTTGATTTCGGGCTGAAAAACACGTTTTGAAAAGTGGCCAGTTTCTGCCCTATAAGTTACATGGGGTTGACCAAAGTTGCCAAAACGTGTTTATTTCAGCTGAAAAAAACGTTTTGACAACTTCTGCTCATTGGGGTTAAGGACTGACTCATTGGGCTCTTCTGAGCCAGGCAGTTACACTGTGATTCCAAGGGCTGAGAAAACGCGTTTATTTCGGGCTGAAAAACACGTTTTGAAAAGTGGCCTGTTTCTGCCCTATAAGTTACATGGGGTTGACCAAAGTTGCCAAAACGTGTTTATTTCTGCTGAAAAACACGTTTTGACAACTTCTGCACACTGGGGATAAGGGCTGACAAATTGGGCTCCTCTGAGCCAGGGAGTTACACTGTGATTCCAAGGGCTGAGAAAACGCGTTTATTTCGGGCTGAAAAACACGTTTTGAAAAGTGGCCTGTTTCTGCCCTATAAGTTACATGGGGTTGACCAAAGTTGCCAAAACGTGTTTATTTCTGCTGAAAAACACGTTTTGACAACTTCTGCACACTGGGGTTAAGGGCTGACAAACTGGGCTCCTCTGAGCCAGGGAGTTACACTGTGATTCCAAGGGCTGAGAAAACGCGTTTATTTCGGGCTGAAAAACACGTTTTGAAAAGTGGCCTGTTTCTGCCCTATAAGTTACATGGGGTTGACCAAAGTTGCCAAAACGTGTTTATTTGTGCTGAAAAACACGTTATGACAACTTCTGCACACTGGGGATAAGGGCTGACAAACTGGGCTCCTCTGAGCCAGGGAGTTACACTGTGATTCCAAGGGCTGAGAAAACGCGTTTATTTCGCGCTGAAAAACACGTTTTGAAAAGTGGCCTGTTTCTGCCCTATAAGTTACATGGGGTTGACCAAAGTTGCCAAAACGTGTTTATTTCAGCTGAAAAAAACGTTTTGACAACTTCTGCTCATTGGGGTTAAGGATTGACTCCTTGGGCTCTTCTGAGCCAGGCAGTTACACTGTGATTCCAAGGGCTGAGAAAACGCGTTTATTTCGGGCTGAAAAACACGTTTTGAAAAGTGGCCTGTTTCTGCCCTATAAGTTACATGGGGGTGACCAAAGTTGCCAAAACGTGTTTATTTGTGCTGAAAAACACGTTTTGACAACTTCTGCACACTGGGGTTAAGGGCTGACAAACTGGGCTCCTCTGAGCCAGGGAGTTACACTGTGATTCCAAGGGCTGGGAAAACGCGTTTATTTCGGGCTGAAAAACACGTTTTGAAAAGTGGCCTGTTTCTGCCCTATAAGTTACATGGGGGTGACCAAAGTTGCCAAAACGTGTTTATTTGTGCTGAAAAATACGTTTTGACAACTTCTGCTCACTGGGGTTAAGGGCTGACTCATTGGGCTCTTCTGAGCCAGGCAGTTACACTGTGAATCCAAGGGCTGAGAAAACGCGTTTATTTCGGGCTGAAAAACACGTTTTGAAAAGTGGCCTATTTCTGCCTTATAAGTTACATGGGGGTGGCCAAAGTTGCCAAAATGTGTTTATTTCTGCTGAAAAACACGTTTTGACAACTTCTACACACTGGGGTTAAGGGCTGACAAACTGGGCTCCTCTGAACCAGGGAGTTACACTGTGATTCCAAGGGCTGAGAAAACGCGTTTATTTCGGGCTGAAAAACACGTTTTGAAAAGTGGCCTGTTTCTGCCCTATAAGTTACATGGGGGTGACCAAAGTTGCCAAAACGTGTTTATTTGTGCTGAAAAATACGTTTTGACAACTTCTGCTCACTGGGGTTAAGGGCTGACTCATTGGGCTCTTCTGAGCCAGGCAGTTACACTGTGAATCCAAGGGCTGAGAAAACGCGTTTATTTCGGGCTGAAAAACACGTTTTGAAAAGTGGCCTATTTCTGCCTTATAAGTTACATGGGGGTGGCCAAAGTTGCCAAAATGTGTTTATTTCTGCTGAAAAACACGTTTTGACAACTTCTACACACTGGGGTTAAGGGCTGACAAACTGGGCTCCTCTGAACCAGGGAGTTACACTGTGATTCCAAGGGCTGAGAAAACGCGTTTATTTCGGGCTGAAAAACACGTTTTGAAAAGTGGCCTGTTTCTGCCCTATAAGTTACATGGGGTTGACCAAAGTTGCCAAAACGTGTTTATTTCTGCTGAAAAACACGTTTTGACAACTTCTGCTAACTGGGGTTAAGGACTGACTCAGTGGGCTCTTCTGAGCCAGGCAGATACACTGTGATTCCAAGGGCTGAGAAAACGCGTTTATTTCGGGCTGAAAAACACGTTTTGAAAAGTGGCCAGTTTCTGCCCTATAAGTTACATGGGGTTGACCAAAGTTGCCAAAACGTGTTTATTTCAGCTGAAAAAAACGTTTTGACAACTTCTGCTCATTGGGGTTAAGGACTGACTCATTGGGCTCTTCTGAACCAGGCAGTTACACTGTGATTCCAAGGGCTGAGAAAACGCGTTTATTTCGGGCTGAAAAACACGTTTTGAAAAGTGGCCTGTTTCTGCCCTATAAGTTACATGGGGGTGACCAAAGTTGCCAAAACGTGTTTATTTGTGCTGAAAAATACGTTTTGACAACTTCTGCTCACTGGGGTTAAGGGCTGACTCATTGGGCTCTTCTGAGCCAGGTAGTTACACTGCGATTCCAAGGGCTGAGAAAACGCGTTTATTTCGGGCTGAAAAACACGTTTTGAAAAGTGGCCTGTTTCTGCCCTATAAGTTACATGGGGGTGACCAAAGTTGCCAAAACGTGTTTATTTGTGCTGAAAAACACGTTTTGACAACTTCTGCACACTGGGGTTAAGGGCTGACAAACTGGGCTCCTCTGAGCCAGGCAGTTACACTGTGATTCCAAGGGCTGAGAAAACGCGTTTATTTCGGGCTGAAAAACACGTTTTGAAAAGTGGCCTGTTTCTGCCCTATAAGTTACATGGGGTTGACCAAAGTTGCCAAAACGTGTTTATTTCAGCTGAAAAAAACGTTTTGACAACTTCTGCTCATTGGTGTTAAGGACTGACTCATTGGGCTCTTCTGAGCCAGGCAGTTACACTGTGATTCCAAGGGCTGAGAAAACGCGTTTATTTCGGGCTGAAAAACACGTTTTGAAAAGTGGCCTGTTTCTGCCCTATAAGTTACATGGGGGTGACCAAAGTTGCCAAAACGTGTTTATTTGTGCTGAAAAACACGTTTTGACAACTTCTGCACACTGGGGTTAAGGGCTGACAAACTGGGCTCCTCTGAGCCAGGGAGTTACACTGTGATTCCAAGGGCTGGGAAAACGCGTTTATTTCGGGCTGAAAAACACGTTTTGAAAAGTGGCCTGTTTCTGCCCTATAAGTTACATGGGGGTGACCAAAGTTGCCAAAACGTGTTTATTTCAGCTGAAAATCACGTTTTGACAACTTCTGCTCACTGGGGTTAAGGACTGACTCATTGGGCCCTTCTGAGCCAGGCAGTTACACTGCGATTCCAAGGGCTGAGAAAACGCGTTTATTTCGGGCTGAAAAACACGTTTTGAAAAGTGGCCTGTTTCTGCCGTATAAGTTACATGGGGGTGACCAAAGTTGCCAAAACGTGTTTATTTGTGCTGAAAAATACGTTTTGACAACTTCTGCTCACTGGGGTTAAGGGCTGACTCATTGGGCTCTTCTGAGCCAGGCAGTTACACTGTGAATGCAAGGGCTGAGAAAACGCGTTTATTTCGGGCTGAAAAACACGTTTTGAAAAGTGGTCTATTTCTGCCTTATAAGTTACATGGGGGTGGCCAAAGTTGCCAAAATGTCTTTATTTCTGCTGAAAAACACGTTTTGACAACTTCAGCACACTGGGGTTAAGGGCTGACAAACTGGGCTCCTCTGAACCAGGGAGTTACACTGTGATTCCAAGGGCTGAGAAAACGCGTTTATTTCGCGCTGAAAAACACGTTTTGAAAAGTGGCCTGTTTCTGCCCTATAAGTTACATGGGGTTGACCAAAGTTGCCAAAACGTGTTTATTTCAGCTGAAAAAAACGTTTTGACAACTTCTGCTCATTGGGGTTAAGGATTGACTCATTGGGCTCTTCTGAGCCAGGCAGTTACACTGTGATTCCAAGGGCTGAGAAAACGCGTTTATTTCGGGCTGAAAAACACGTTTTGAAAAGTGGCCTGTTTCTGCCCTATAAGTTACATGGGGGTGACCAAAGTTGCCAAAACGTGTTTATTTGTGCTGAAAAACACGTTTTGACAACTTCTGCACACTGGGGTTAAGGGCTGACAAACTGGGCTCCTCTGAGCCAGGGAGTTACACTGTGATTCCAAGGGCTGGGAAAACGCGTTTATTTCGGGCTGAAAAACACGTTTTGAAAAGTGGCCTGTTTCTGCCCTATAAGTTACATGGGGGTGACCAAAGTTGCCAAAACGTGTTTATTTGTGCTGAAAAATACGTTTTGACAACTTCTGCTCACTGGGGTTAAGGGCTGACTCATTGGGCTCTTCTGAGCCAGGCAGTTACACTGTGAATCCAAGGGCTGAGAAAACGCGTTTATTTCGGGCTGAAAAACACGTTTTGAAAAGTGGCCTATTTCTGCCTTATAAGTTACATGGGGGTGGCCAAAGTTGCCAAAATGTGTTTATTTCTGCTGAAAAACACGTTTTGACAACTTCTGCACACTGGGGTTAAGGGCTGACAAACTGGGCTCCTCTGAACCAGGGAGTTACACTGTGATTCCAAGGGCTGAGAAAACGCGTTTATTTCGGGCTGAAAAACACGTTTTGAAAAGTGGCCTGTTTCTGCCCTATAAGTTACATGGGGTTGACCAAAGTTGCCAAAACGTGTTTATTTCTGCTGAAAAACACGTTTTGACAACTTCTGCTCACTGGGGTTAAGGACTGACTCAGTGGGCTCTTCTGAGCCAGGCAGTTACACTGTGATTCCAAGGGCTGAGAAAACGCGTTTATTTCGGGCTGAAAAACACGTTTTGAAAAGTGGCCTGTTTCTGCCCTATAAGTTACATGGGGTTGACCAAAGTTGCCAAAACGTGTTTATTTCTGCTGAAAAACACGTTTTGACAACTTCTGCACACTGGGGTTAAGGGCTGACAAACTGGGCTCCTCTGAGCCAGGGAGTTACACTGTGATTCCAAGGGCTGAGAAAACGCGTTGATTTCGGGCTGAAAAACACGTTTTGAAAAGTGGCCAGTTTCTGCCCTATAAGTTACATGGGGTTGACCAAAGTTGCCAAAACGTGTTTATTTCAGCTGAAAAAAACGTTTTGACAACTTCTGCTCATTGGGGTTAAGGACTGACTCATTGGGCTCTTCTGAGCCAGGCAGATACACTGTGATTCCAAGGGCTGAGAAAACGCGTTTATTTCGGGCTGAAAAACACGTTTTGAAAAGTGGCCTGTTTCTGCCCTATAAGTTACATGGGGTTGACCAAAGTTGCCAAAACGTGTTTATTTCTGCTGAAAAACACGTTTTGACAACTTCTGCACACTGGGGATAAGGGCTGACAAATTGGGCTCCTCTGAGCCAGGGAGTTACACTGTGATTCCAAGGGCTGAGAAAACGCGTTTATTTCGGGCTGAAAAACACGTTTTGAAAAGTGGCCTGTTTCTGCCCTATAAGTTACATGGGGTTGACCAAAGTTGCCAAAACGTGTTTATTTCTGCTGAAAAACACGTTTTGACAACTTCTGCACACTGGGGTTAAGGGCTGACAAACTGGGCTCCTCTGAGCCAGGGAGTTACACTGTGATTCCAAGGGCTGAGAAAACGCGTTTATTTCGGGCTGAAAAACACGTTTTGAAAAGTGGCCTGTTTCTGCCCTATAAGTTACATGGGGTTGACCAAAGTTGCCAAAACGTGTTTATTTGTGCTGAAAAACACGTTATGACAACTTCTGCACACTGGGGATAAGGGCTGACAAACTGGGCTCCTCTGAGCCAGGGAGTTACACTGTGATTCCAAGGGCTGAGAAAACGCGTTTATTTCGCGCTGAAAAACACGTTTTGAAAAGTGGCCTGTTTCTGCCCTATAAGTTACATGGGGTTGACCAAAGTTGCCAAAACGTGTTTATTTCAGCTGAAAAAAACGTTTTGACAACTTCTGCTCATTGGGGTTAAGGATTGACTCCTTGGGCTCTTCTGAGCCAGGCAGTTACACTGTGATTCCAAGGGCTGAGAAAACGCGTTTATTTCGGGCTGAAAAACACGTTTTGAAAAGTGGCCTGTTTCTGCCCTATAAGTTACATGGGGGTGACCAAAGTTGCCAAAACGTGTTTATTTGTGCTGAAAAACACGTTTTGACAACTTCTGCACACTGGGGTTAAGGGCTGACAAACTGGGCTCCTCTGAGCCAGGGAGTTACACTGTGATTCCAAGGGCTGGGAAAACGCGTTTATTTCGGGCTGAAAAACACGTTTTGAAAAGTGGCCTGTTTCTGCCCTATAAGTTACATGGGGGTGACCAAAGTTGCCAAAACGTGTTTATTTGTGCTGAAAAATACGTTTTGACAACTTCTGCTCACTGGGGTTAAGGGCTGACTCATTGGGCTCTTCTGAGCCAGGCAGTTACACTGTGAATCCAAGGGCTGAGAAAACGCGTTTATTTCGGGCTGAAAAACACGTTTTGAAAAGTGGCCTATTTCTGCCTTATAAGTTACATGGGGGTGGCCAAAGTTGCCAAAATGTGTTTATTTCTGCTGAAAAACACGTTTTGACAACTTCTACACACTGGGGTTAAGGGCTGACAAACTGGGCTCCTCTGAACCAGGGAGTTACACTGTGATTCCAAGGGCTGAGAAAACGCGTTTATTTCGGGCTGAAAAACACGTTTTGAAAAGTGGCCTGTTTCTGCCCTATAAGTTACATGGGGTTGACCAAAGTTGCCAAAACGTGTTTATTTCTGCTGAAAAACACGTTTTGACAACTTCTGCTAACTGGGGTTAAGGACTGACTCAGTGGGCTCTTCTGAGCCAGGCAGATACACTGTGATTCCAAGGGCTGAGAAAACGCGTTTATTTCGGGCTGAAAAACACGTTTTGAAAAGTGGCCAGTTTCTGCCCTATAAGTTACATGGGGTTGACCAAAGTTGCCAAAACGTGTTTATTTCAGCTGAAAAAAACGTTTTGACAACTTCTGCTCATTGGGGTTAAGGACTGACTCATTGGGCTCTTCTGAACCAGGCAGTTACACTGTGATTCCAAGGGCTGAGAAAACGCGTTTATTTCGGGCTGAAAAACACGTTTTGAAAAGTGGCCTGTTTCTGCCCTATAAGTTACATGGGGTTGACCAAAGTTGCCAAAACGTGTTTATTTCTGCTGAAAAACACGTTTTGACAACTTCTGCACACTGGGGATAAGGGCTGACAAATTGGGCTCCTCTGAGCCAGGGAGTTACACTGTGATTCCAAGGGCTGAGAAAACGCGTTTATTTCGGGCTGAAAAACACGTTTTGAAAAGTGGCCTGTTTCTGCCCTATAAGTTACATGGGATTGACCAAAGTTGCCAAAACGTGTTTATTTCTGCTGAAAAACACGTTTTGACAACTTCTGCACACTGGGGTTAAGGGCTGACAAACTGGGCTCCTCTGAGCCAGGGAGTTACACTGTGATTCCAAGGGCTGAGAAAACGCGTTTATTTCGGGCTGAAAAACACGTTTTGAAAAGTGTCCTGTTTCTGCCCTATAAGTTACATGGGGGTGACCAAAGTTGCCAAAACGTGTTTATTTGTGCTGAAAAATACGTTTTGACAACTTCTGCACACTGGGGTTAAGGGCTGACTCATTGGGCTCTTCTGAGCCAGGCAGTTACACTGTGATTCCAAGGGCTGAGAAAACGCGTTTATTTCGGTCTGAAAAACACGTTTTGAAAAGTGGCCTGTTTCTGCCCTATAAGTTACATGGGGGTGAACAAAGTTGCCAAAACGTGTTTATTTGTGTTGAAAAACACGTTTTGACAACTTCTGCACACTGGGGTTAAGGGCTGACAAACTGGGCTCCTCTGAGCCAGGGAGTTACACTGTGATTCCAAGGGCTGAGAAAACGCGTTTATTTCGGGCTGAAAAACACGTTTTGAAAAGTGGCCTGTTTCTGCCCTATAAGTTACATGGGGTTGACCAAAGTTGCCAAAACGTGTTTATTTCAGCTGAAAAAAACGTTTTGACAACTTCTGCTCATTGGGGTTAAGGACTGACTCATTGGGCTCTTCTGAGCCAGGCAGTTACACTGTGATTCCAAGGGCTGAGAAAACGCGTTTATTTCGGGCTGAAAAACACGTTTTGAAAAGTGGCCTGTTTCTGCCCTATAAGTTACATGGGGGTGACCAAAGTTGCCAAAACGTGTTTATTTGTGCTGAAAAACACGTTTTGACAACTTCTGCACACTGGGGATAAGGGCTGACAAACTGGGCTCCTCTGAGCCAGGGAGTTACACTGTGATTCCAAGGGCTGAGAAAACGCGTTTATTTCGCGCTGAAAAACACGTTTTGAAAAGTGGCCTGTTTCTGCCCTATAAGTTACATGGGGTTTACCAAAGTTGCCAAAACGTGTTTATTTCAGCTGAAAAAAACGTTTTGACAACTTCTGCTCATTGGGGTTAAGGATTGACTCATTGGGCTCTTCTGAGCCAGGCAGTTACACTGTGATTCCAAGGGCTGAGAAAACGCATTTATTTCGGGCTCAAAAACACGTTTTGAAAAGTGGCCTGTTTCTGCCCTATAAGTTACATGGGGGTGACCAAAGTTGCCAAAACGTGTTTATTTGTGCTGAAAAACACGTTTTGACAACTTCTGCACACTGGGGTTAAGGGCTGACAAACTGGGCTCCTCTGAGCCAGGGAGTTACACTGTGATTCCAAGGGCTGGGAAAACGCGTTTATTTCGGGCTGAAAAACACGTTTTGAAAAGTGGCCTGTTTCTGCCCTATAAGTTACATGGGGGTGACCAAAGTTGCCAAAACGTGTTTATTTGTGCTGAAAAATACGTTTTGACAACTTCTGCTCACAGGGGTTAAGGGCTGACTCATTGGGCTCTTCTGAGCCAGGCAGTTACACTGTGAATCCAAGGGCTGAGAAAACGCGTTTATTTCGGGCTGAAAAACACGTTTTGAAAAGTGGCCTATTTCTGCCTTATAAGTTACATGGGGGTGGCCAAAGTTGCCAAAATGTGTTTATTTCTGCTGAAAAACACGTTTTGACAACTTCTGCACACTGGGGTTAAGGGCTGACAAACTGGGCTCCTCTGAACCAGGGAGTTACACTGTGATTCCAAGGGCTGAGAAAACGCGTTTATTTCGGGCTGAAAAACACGTTTTGAAAAGTGGCCTGTTTCTGCCCTATAAGTTACATGGGGTTGACCAAAGTTGCCAAAACGTGTTTATTTCTGCTGAAAAACACGTTTTGACAACTTCTGCTCACTGGGGTTAAGGACTGACTCAGTGGGCTCTTCTGAGCCAGGCAGTTACACTGTGATTCCAAGGGCTGAGAAAACGCGTTTATTTCGGGCTGAAAAACACGTTTTGAAAAGTGGCCTGTTTCTGCCCTATAAGTTACATGGGGTTGACCAAAGTTGCCAAAACGTGTTTATTTCTGCTGAAAAACACGTTTTGACAACTTCTGCACACTGGGGTTAAGGGCTGACAAACTGGGCTCCTCTGAGCCAGGGAGTTACACTGTGATTCCAAGGGCTGAGAAAACGCGTTGATTTCGGGCTGAAAAACACGTTTTGAAAAGTGGCCAGTTTCTGCCCTATAAGTTACATGGGGTTGACCAAAGTTGCCAAAACGTGTTTATTTCAGCTGAAAAAAACGTTTTGACAACTTCTGCTCATTGGGGTTAAGGACTGACTCATTGGGCTCTTCTGAGCCAGGCAGTTACACTGTGATTCCAAGGGCTGAGAAAACGCGTTTATTTCGGGCTGAAAAACACGTTTTGAAAAGTGGCCTGTTTCTGCCCTATAAGTTACATGGGGTTGACCAAAGTTGCCAAAACGTGTTTATTTCTGCTGAAAAACACGTTTTGACAACTTCTGCACACTGGGGATAAGGGCTGACAAATTGGGCTCCTCTGAGCCAGGGAGTTACACTGTGATTCCAAGGGCTGAGAAAACGCATTTATTTCGGGCTGAAAAACACGTTTTGAAAAGTGGCCTGTTTCTGCCCTATAAGTTACATGGGGTTGACCAAAGTTGCCAAAACGTGTTTATTTCTGCTGAAAAACACGTTTTGACAACTTCTGCACACTGGGGTTAAGGGCTGACAAACTGGGCTCCTCTGAGCCAGGGAGTTACACTGTGATTCCAAGGGCTGAGAAAACGCGTTTATTTCGGGCTGAAAAACACGTTTTGAAAAGTGGCCTGTTTCTGCCCTATAAGTTACATGGGGGTGACCAAAGTTGCCAAAACGTGTTTATTTGTGCTGAAAAATACGTTTTGACAACTTCTGCTCACTGGGGTTAAGGGCTGACTCATTGGGCTCTTCTGAGCCAGGCAGTTACACTGTGATTCCAAGGGCTGAGAAAACGCGTTTATTTCGGTCTGAAAAACACGTTTTGAAAAGTGGCCTGTTTCTGCCCTATAAGTTACATGGGGGTGACCAAAGTTGCCAAAACGTGTTTATTTGTGTTGAAAAACACGTTTTGACAACTTCTGCACACTGGGGTTAAGGGCTGACAAACTGGGCTCCTCTGAGCCAGGGAGTTACACTGTGATTCCAAGGGCTGAGAAAACGCGTTTATTTCGGGCTGAAAAACACGTTTTGAAAAGTGGCCTGTTTCTGCCCTATAAGTTACATGGGGTTTACCAAAGTTGCCAAGACGTGTTTATTTCAGCTGGAAAAAACGTTTTGACAACTTCTGCTCATTGGGGTTAAGGACTGACTCATTGGGCTCTTCTGAGCCAGGCAGTTACACTGTGATTCCAAGGGCTGAGAAAACGCATTTATTTCGGGCTCAAAAACACGTTTTGAAAAGTGGCCTGTTTCTGCCCTATAAGTTACATGGGGGTGACCAAAGTTGCCAAAACGTGTTTATTTGTGCTGAAAAACACGTTTTGACAACTTCTGCACACTGGGGTTAAGGGCTGACAAACTGGGCTCCTCTGAGCCAGGGAGTTACACTGTGATTCCAAGGGCTGGGAAAACGCGTTTATTTCGGGCTGAAAAACACGTTTTGAAAAGTGGCCTGTTTCTGCCCTATAAGTTACATGGGGGTGACCAAAGTTGCCAAAACGTGTTTATTTGTGCTGAAAAATACGTTTTGACAACTTCTGCTCACAGGGGTTAAGGGCTGACTCATTGGGCTCTTCTGAGCCAGGCAGTTACACTGTGAATCCAAGGGCTGAGAAAACGCGTTTATTTCGGGCTGAAAAACACGTTTTGAAAAGTGGCCTATTTCTGCCTTATAAGTTACATGGGGGTGGCCAAAGTTGCCAAAATGTGTTTATTTCTGCTGAAAAACACGTTTTGACAACTTCTGCACACTGGGGTTAAGGGCTGACAAACTGGGCTCCTCTGAACCAGGGAGTTACACTGTGATTCCAAGGGCTGAGAAAACGCGTTTATTTCGGGCTGAAAAACACGTTTTGAAAAGTGGCCTGTTTCTGCCCTATAAGTTACATGGGGTTGACCAAAGTTGCCAAAACGTGTTTATTTCAGCTGAAAAAAACGTTTTGACAACTTCTGCTCCTTGGGGTTAAGGACTGACTCATTGGGCTCTTCTGAGCCAGGCAGTTACACTGTGATTCCAAGGGCTGAGAAAACGCGTTTATTTCGGGCTGAAAAACACGTTTTGAAAAGTGGCCTGTTTCTGCCCTATAAGTTACATGGGGGTGACCAAAGTTGCCAAAACGTGTTTATTTGTGCTGAAAAACACGTTTTGAGAACTTCTGCACACTGGGGATAAGGACTGACAAACTGGGCTCCTCTGAGCCAGGGAGTTACACTGTGATTCCAAGGGCTGAGAAAACGCGTTTATTTCGCGCTGAAAAACACGTTTTGAAAAGTGGCCTGTTTCTGCCCTATAAGTTACATGGGGTTTACCAAAGTTGCCAAAACGTGTTTATTTCAGCTGGAAAAAACGTTTTGACAACTTCTGCTCATTGGGGTTAAGGATTGACTCATTGGGCTCTTCTGAGCCAGGCAGTTACACTGTGATTCCAAGGGCTGAGAAAACGCATTTATTTCGGGCTCAAAAACACGTTTTGAAAAGTGGCCTGTTTCTGCCCTATAAGTTACATGGGGGTGACCAAAGTTGCCAAAACGTGTTTATTTGTGCTGAAAAACACGTTTTGACAACTTCTGCACACTGGGGTTAAGGGCTGACAAACTGGGCTCTTCTGAGCCAGGCAGTTACACTGTGAATCCAAGGGCTGAGAAAACGCGTTTATTTCGGGCTGAAAAACACGTTTTGAAAAGTGGCCTATTTCTGCCTTATAAGTTACATGGGGGTGGCCAAAGTTGCCAAAATGTGTTTATTTCTGCTGAAAAACACGTTTTGACAACTTCTGCACACTGGGGTTAAGGGCTGACAAACTGGGCTCCTCTGAACCAGGGAGTTACACTGATTCCAAGGGCTGAGAAAACGCGTTTATTTCGGGCTGAAAAACACGTTTTGAAAAGTGGCCTGTTTCTGCCCTATAAGTTACATGGGGTTGACCAAAGTTGCCAAAACGTGTTTATTTCTGCTGAAAAACACGTTTTGAGAACTTCTGCTCACTGGGGTTAAGGACTGACTCAGTGGGCTCTTCTGAGCCAGGCAGTTACACTGTGATTCCAAGGGCTGAGAAAACGCGTTTATTTCGGGCTGAAAAACACGTTTTGAAAAGTGGCCTGTTTCTGCCCTATAAGTTACATGGAATTAACCAAAGTTGCCAAAACGTGTTTATTTCTGCTGAAAAACACGTTTTGACAACTTCTGCACACTGGGGTTAAGGGCTGACAACCTTGCTCCTCTGAGCCAGGGAGTTACACTGTGATTCCAAGGGCTGAGAAAACGCGTTTATTTCGGGCTGAAAAACACGTTTTGAAAAGTGGCCTGTTTCTGCCCTATAAGTTACATGGGGTTGACCAAAGTTGCCAAAACGTGTTTATTTCTGCTGAAAAACACGTTTTGACAACTTCTGCTCACTGGGGTTAAGGACTGACTCAGTGGGCTCTTCTGAGCCAGGCAGTTACACTGTGATTCCAAGGGCTGAGAAAACGCGTTTATTTCGGGCTGAAAAACACGTTTTGAAAAGTGGCCTGTTTCTGCCCTATAAGTTACATGGGGTTGACCAAAGTTGCCAAAACGTGTTTATTTCAGCTGAAAATCACGTTTTGACAACTTCTGCTCACTGGGGTTAAGGACTGACTCATTGGGCTCTTCTGAGCCAGGCAGTTACACTGCGATTCCAAGGGCTGAGAAAACGCGTTTATTTCGGGCTGAAAAACACGTTTTGAAAAGTGGCCTATTTCTGCCTTATAAGTTACATGGGGGTGACCAAAGTTGCCAAAACGTGTTTATTTGTGCTGAAAAACACGTTTTGACAACTTCTGCACACTGGGGTTAAGGGCTGACAAACTGGGCTCCTCTGAGCCAGGGAGTTACACTGTGATTCCAAGGGCTGGGAAAACGCGTTTATTTCGGGCTGAAAAACACGTTTTGAAAAGTGGCCTGTTTCTGCCCTATAAGTTACATGGGGGTGACCAAAGTTGCCAAAACGTGTTTATTTGTGCTGAAAAATACGTTTTGACAACTTCTGCTCACTGGGGTTAAGGGCTGACGCATTGGGCTCTTCTGAGCCAGGCAGTTACACTGTGAATCCAAGGGCTGAGAAAACGCGTTTATTTCGTGCTGAAAAACACGTTTTGAAAAGTGGCCTATTTCTGCCTTATAAGTTACATGGGGGTGGCCAAAGTTGCCAAAATGTGTTTATTTCTGCTGAAAAACACGTTTTGACAACTTCTGCACACTGGGGTTAAGGGCTGACAAACTGGGCTCCTCTGAACCAGGGAGTTACACTGTGATTCTAAGGGCTGAGAAAACGCGTTTATTTCGGGCTGAAAAACACGTTTTGAAAAGTGGCCTGTTTCTGCCCTATAAGTTACACGGGGTTGACCAAAGTTGCCAAAACGTGTTTATTTCTGCTGAAAAACACGTTTTGACAACTTCTGCTCACTGGGGTTAAGGACTGACTCAGTGGGCTCTTCTGAGCCAGGCAGTTACACTGTGATTCCAAGGGCTGAGAAAACGGGTTTTTTTCGGTCTGAAAAACACGTTTTGAAAAGTGGCCTGTTTCTGCCCTATAAGTTACATGGGGATGACCAAAGTTGCCAAAACGTGTTTATTTCTGCTGAAAAACACGTTTTGACAACTTCTGCACACTGGCGTTAAGGGCTGACAAACTGGGCTCCTCTGAGCCAGGGAGTTACACTGTGATTCCAAGGGCTGAGAAAACGCGTTTATTTCGGGCTGAAAAACACGTTTTGAAAAGTGGCCAGTTTCTGCCCTATAAGTTACATGGGGTTGACCAAAGTTGCCAAAACGTGTTTATTTGTGCTGAAAAATACGTTTTGACAACTTCTGCTCACTGGGGTTAAGGGCTGACTCATTGGGCTCTTCTGAGCCAGGCAGTTACACTGTGAATCCAAGGGCTGAGAAAACGCGTTTATTTCGGGCTGAAAAACACGTTTTGAAAAGTGGCCTGTTTCTGCCCTATAAGTTACATGGGGGTGACCAAAGTTGCCAAAACGTGTTTATTTGTGCTGAAAAATACGTTTTGACAACTTCTGCTCACTGGGGTTAAGGGCTGACTCATTGGGCTCTTCTGAGCCAGGTAGTTACACTGCGATTCCAAGGGCTGAGAAAACGCGTTTATTTTGGGGCTGAAAAAAACGTTTTGAAAAGTGGCCTGTTTCTGCCCTATAAGTTACATGGGGGTGACCAAAGTTGCCAAAACGTGTTTATTTGTGCTGAAAAACACGTTTTGACAACTTCTGCACACTGGGGTTAAGGGCTGACAAACTGGGCTCCTCTGAGCCAGGGAGTTACACTGTGATTCCAAGGGCTGGGAAAACGCGTTTCTTTCGGGCTGAAAAACACGTTTTGAAAAGTGGCCTGTTTCTGCCCTATAAGTTACATGGGGGTGACCAAAGTTGCCAAAACGTGTTTATTTCAGCTGAAAATCACGTTTTGACAACTTCTGCTCACTGGGGTTAAGGACTGACTCATTGGGCCCTTCTGAGCCAGGCAGTTACACTGCTATTCCAAGGGCTGAGAAAACGCGTTTATTTCGGGCTGAAAAACACGTTTTGAAAAGTGGCCTGTTTCTGCCCTATAAGTTACATTGGGGTGACCAAAGTTGCCAAAACGTGTTTATTTGTGCTGAAAAACACGTTTTGACAACTTCTGCACACTGGGGTTAAGGGCTGACAAACTGGGCTCCTCTGAGCCAGGGAGTTACACTGTGATTCCAAGGGCTGGGAAAACGCG